>NW_024070195.1:4147313-4473537 GCF_014754425.2 Oryx dammah
GGGCTGCAGATAACCCCACTGATGTCTTAGCACAGCGTCTGATGACTGGGGGTGGGCGCGGCGCGCAGGACGCCCAGGCGGGGGTTTGCACTGGTGGGAGGAGGTGGTTTGCTTTTGCTGTTGTTCAGTCCCTAAGTCGTGTCTGACTCTTTTGCAACCTCATGGACTGCAAGCCACCAGACTCCTCTGTCCATGGGATTTCCCAGGCAGGAATACTGGAGCGGGTTGCCATGCCCTACTCTGGGGAATCTTCCCGACCCAGGGATCAGACCCAGGTCTCCTGCACTGGCAGGCAGATTACCGCTGAGTCACCAGGAAGGCTTTAGGGGCGAATGATCCCTGAATCTTGCCGGGAAAGCCCGGGGCAGCCGTGGGAATGAACCTGGAGGCTGTACCACCCGTGAGCAGCAGGGGGCAGCAGAACCTCCCTGAGCAGCCGCGATCCCAGGGGCCGGGGGACAACTCCGGCTTCAAAATGCTTTCCTTTCACTTGGAGGATTTTGGCAGAGGAGGAATACTGCTGCTGATGAAACCAAGAAGACCGATGCAGGCAAGGAATTCCTCCCTTTTTAAAAGACTTCATGACACCGCCGGTCTCCTGACCTCAAACACTGCTTGAAGGGGGCTGGTGCTGCTGCGGAGTCTGCTTTGCTCTGTCCTCATGGTGGTCTTGCAACGGGGGAAAGGGGACAGCTTGTCACCGCTGATGGCTTCAGGGTCTCAACCTGGCATACTTTGCTAAGCTTAGATTATACATTTAACAAAAAATAAAAAACGTTTAAGGTTTACAATCCACTCACGCTTTGGGACGAGACCCGGTTTTGACTCCCTCACTGGTCCCCTTCCGATCCGGAGCTGACCTACGGGATTTTCCGTGAGCCGCTCCCCGGCACTCTCGCCGTTTCAGGGGCTCTGTGTTGGTGGTGGAGCTGTAGCCCTGTCTCCCCTAGCACCCTCATCCCACAGCTGTCCGTCCGTCCATCCGTCCCCGTGAGGCTGGAGGGCCCAGGTGGACACGCAGGTGCGCCGGGATGAGAGCCTGTGTGAACCCAGGGCCGGCAGGGCAAACTGTTTTCTCCTGGGTTTTCAGGGCCTGGGGGCTGGGAGACAAGCACTCCTGTGAAGGCTCTGGACAGATGTGCTTGTATCCATCTCAGCTTTTTAAAAAAACATGTCTATCTTTGGCCGTGCTGGGTCTCTGCTGCCGCACGCAGGCTTTCTCTAGTTGCAGAGAGCAGGGCTCCGGAGGACAAGCTCAGCAGGTGTGGCTCACAGGCTTGAATTCTCCGCGGTGCATGGGATCTTCCCGGACCAGAGATTGAACTCATGTCCCCTGCATTGACAGGTGGATTCTTACCCACTGGGCCACCAGGGAAGTCCCCCAGTCTCAACTCTGCCACTTTGTAGCTGGCCAATCTTTAGTACCTTATTTAACTGGTACCTCCCTTTCCTCGTCTGCAAGATGAGAGTGTTCCTACTTCCCTGTAGGGCTGGGACATTAACTCCTATTTATAAACACCTATTCAAAAGCAGAGACATTACTTTGCCAACAAAGGTCTGTCTAGTCAAGGCAATGGTTTTTCCTGTGGTCATGTATGGATGTGAGAGTTGGACTGTGAAGAAGGCTGAGCGCCGAAGAATTGATGCTTTTGAACTGTGGTGTTGGAGAAGACTCTTCAGAGTCCCTTGGACTGCAAGGAGATCCAACCAGTCCATTCTGAAGGAGATTGGTCCTGGGTGTTCTTTGGAAGGAATGATACTGAAGCTGAAACTTCAGTACTTTGGCCACCTCATGCAAAGAGTTGACTCATTGGATAAGACTGATGCTGGCAGGGATTAGGGGCAGGAGAAGGGGACGACAGAAGATGAGATGGCTGGATGGCATCACCAACTCGATGGACATGAGTCTGAGTGAACTCTGGGAGTTGGTGATGAACAGGGACGCCTGGCGTGCTGCGATTCATGGGGTCGCAAAGAGTTGGACACAACTGAGCAACTGAACTGAACTGAACCACAGGCCAGGTACCATTTTCAAGACTCAGTGACGTGGTTAAGTGGGAATTCCTGCTGTCATTCATGAAGCTTACAATTCCAAACGGGGTGGCGGGCGGTGGAAGGACCAGCAGCTTCAGACCCAAGTGGGGACGAGGGTGACCCAGAGGGGGACTGTGAGGTGGTGCGGGGGTCGGGAGCGGGGCGCGCCTTGGACGCGGCGAGCTGTCAGGGAAGGGATGGCCTGGACAGGGCACCCCGGCGCAGGGCGAGCCCTGGGCAGAGATGGTCACTGCCGGGGCTGCAGGGGAGCAGGGCGTGGGCGGAGCAGGTGAGGACCACATCGCCTGTGGGTGCCAGCCGCCTCCCTGTCCCCTCACCAGTCTGCCTGCGGGCACTGGAGGGTCTGGCATAGAGCCTGGCACGTGCCCAGACGGCCATGCTGGTGGTTTATTAACAGCTGAGAAGCAGGCCTGGGTTCCTTCCAAGGAAAGATGCTTTTATGGATTTTCTACCCATCTACCTTAATTTTCTCTCAATGTGTAAAAACAACAAAAACATCTAAGTTTTAAATGAGCTAACTTTCTTTACGGGCTACAGTAAAGCTGCCCGCAGCCACTGGGACTTTTACACTCATCATAGGAGGCTCACATAAATTTAACACATATATTTATTTTTTCTATTATAAAATGTAAGCACATTACAAATACTTTGAAAAGGAAAAAACCACCACCACCCTGCCACAGAAACTGCTTTCACTGTTTTGCATATTTATTTTCAGACTTTGGAGTAACCTGACATTTATTTAATACTGAGTATTTCAAGTGCTGTAGAGGAAAAATTAAAATGCTGGTTCTTACTGCCCTAATATTTTTTAATTCATTTCCTTTTAGCAGACAAGACTGAAAATATTACATAGTTACAAAGACTAAATCCCCTAAATATGCCCAGCTTCTTATCCAAGGTTATTTTTTCTATGAAGAATACCATTAATTCAACAAATCCTGAAGGTAATTTTAGGTACTGACTCAGTGATAGTGAGTCAGTACTGACTCTGGTGACTTGGTGAAACCAGAGATATATCTCGGCTTGCTTAAAAACATCTAAACAGTCAGGGTAAGCAGTCTCTAATCCGGGAACCAAAACTTAATACACAAATACGTGTACGTGTGTGTATGTGTGTGGGGGGAGGTGTCTTAGGGCCTTACTTGAAAAGTCACGCAGCACATGTAAAGCTCGTCTTCAACCATCTTCAATCTCAAGAAAGACTTTGTAACTTGAAAGGTCTAAGTTTTATAAGCTGAAAATATGTGAAGCTTTTTACAAATTCCAGAGGGAAGTGAAGATCACGATCCTACTTTTCCTTTTGCTCAATATTTTAAATGCACTTCATGCTTCTCAAAGATCCTGAAGCCCAGCAGTAAAACTCACTGGCACTTTATGAAGCATTTTGTATTGCGTAAAAATCCTTTAACAATCAGCTTGAATTAGGGATATGCAAATAATAAAAGGATGTGTTTTGACAGCCTATAAGACTAGTGCAGGGGGGCAGAACGGACAAAGGGAAATAACCACGGAAAAGATGGTGTTCTTGGGTTTACCAAGCTGGGAGAACTTCGACTTCCAGATGCTCAAGGAGCAGGAACTAGCTCAAACATTTCATGAACTAGTCAGTTCTGAACGGTGGCCGGGTAACATTCTCAGACACAGTCACTGATGAGATGCACACTGCAGAACACTGTCCTAAGCAGCCTAACAGCCAGGCTGCGGGAATTAAGACGGTGAACACCCGAGTCCTCCTGCGCCGAAGCAGGAAACGGAGAAAGCAGCATTCTGAACCAGAGGCATTCCGCCTGTGCTGAGTGGATTCAGAGTTCTTTACAAGCCCTTAAATCTCTACAATTTTGAAATGGAAAAAACTGAGATCTAATTTAACTCATGTGTGCTGTGTGCTGAGTCGTGTCCGACTCTCTGCGACCCCGTGGACTGTAACCCACCAGGCTCCTCTGTCCCTGGGATTCTCCAGATGAAGCGGGTTGCCATGCCTTCCTCCAGGGGATCTTCCCGACCCAGGGATGGAACTGCGTCTCTTCTGTCTCCTGCACTGGCAGGCGGATTCGTTACCACGGTGTCACCAGGCAAGCCCAATTTAATTCACAGCAGAGGTAGAATTAGTAAGCATGTGTTGAATACTTTAAAGGCAACTCACTGACCTTGGGCCTGAGATCTGACGCTGGATAAACCCGAGTCATGTTACTGAAGAAGGACAAGAAGCAGATCGGGAGATGGATGGAGGGGTAGAGGGTGAGGAGAAAACGTTTCCGCGAAGGTGAGTCCCAGGTGGTTATAAGGGCAGGGGATCTGAGGGCCAGGGGGCAGCCTCACGGGTCAAGGCCAGGGACGGGCGGCACACGCGGGCAAGCGGGGAGCTGAGACCCCGCGAGAGGTCTCCGCGACGGAAGCCGAGCTGACGGCCCAGCGAAGAAGGGGACCTGGAGCCGGAACCAGCTGGCGCGAGCTGAGGCCGGGAGAGTCCCCGTCCGGGGCGCCCTGGGGGGCGGCCACGTCCACCCAGCAGGCCGCCGGCCCGGCCACAGCTCACCCGGCTGCCTGGGCGCCCGGTCCGGAGAGGCCCCCAGCCCGCCGGCCGGGCCGCCGCGCCGCGCGCCCCGGGGCGCAGGGACGGCAGGCCCCGGCCTCGCCAGGTCGCACCTCCGCTCGCGGGCCGCAGCCAGCGCCGGGGAGGGGCGCGCCCTCAGATCACAGCAGCGGGAGCCCCGCCGCGCCGAGTGCGGCGCTCAGGGCTCCGAGGACGGCCCGCCGGGCGGCGAGGGGCGCCCCGGGCACCTGACTCCCGGCCCCGGGAGCGCCGACGGGACCCGCCTCGCGGGAAGCGCCGGGCGCGGCCCCGGGCGCGGCGGCCTTGACGGGCGTCCGGCGGCACGGCGGGCGGTCAGGGGGCGCCCTGCCCCCGCTCACACTGCCTCCAAGAGGCCCTCGGAGCCGGGGAAGCCGTCCCGGGCGCCCGAGGCCGCGGGGCGCTGAGGGGGCTTCAGGAGCGTTTGGGGGCGGCGACGGCACTCAGGGCGCCCCTGCTCAGCGGGGCGCGGGGCGCGGACCCACCCGGGCCAACCCCCAGAGCTCCCGGGCCGGCCCTGCACGACTACAGCCGGAGCTGGCCGCCCGACGCGTCCGCCTGAAGGCGTTCCCGCGCTCACTAGGCCACCGTTCAACTTCTCTCCCCCAGGGCACCCGGAGCCCCCGCAGCACCGCCTCTCAGCCCCGTGTCCCCACGGCGCGGCAGCTCCCGGTCACCTGCCAGGGCGTCTCAGCACCACAACCCGGGGCGGGGGGCGGGGGGCAGGATCCCCAAGCCGGAGCCCGGGGCCCCCACCCAAGGAGGGCAATGGGATTCGAGCCTAAGCAGATCCAAGGGGTCCTCACTAGTCTTTAAAGAGAACAAACCCCCTGAACGTTGAAGGACACAGGCCTGCGTCTAGGACACCCGCTGGGCCTCGAGGGACGAGCTGCCATCTCGCGGTCGCCGGCTGGCCCACCAGACACCCCACCCCTCCCGGCAGTCCTCTCTCTCGAAGACGGCCAGCGAACGCCGGCCCCCGTTTCTTTGTCTTCTTTAGACCCCAATAAGTTTCCACACGACTATGAACTAGAAGCTGGCGGCAGCAGGCCAGCGGAGGGGCGGACCCCCCCACAAGGTGACCGTCGCAGCCGCCTGCCTGAGGGACAGCGGCCAGGGCCCGTCAAGCCGTCTTTTGCTGGGATCTATGAACGCGAAGGCTCGTCCTTTATGGGATTCTAGGGGATCCTCTGCTTTCCTGGGAACCCCATCTGCACGGGGAGACAGGACATACGCCCAGCTCCCTGCGTCCCGCCCTGGGCAGTGAGCACGGACATCTTCACTCTCACCTCTAACATGAAGATGAGCCTGTCAATCCCTGAAAACGAACGTTTATCCTGAAGAAAGTGTTTTTAACCACCATGATTTTGAAATTAATAACAGGTTATCAGAACTTCCTGGCAGCCAGATTCTAGAAAACTTAGTATTTGTAAGCTGCCCCAGTGCTTGGTTTGACGGCTTCTGCCTTGACCCTGGTGCAGGGAAAAGGATATGAGGGTCGTATCGTAGTCAGGCCAACCCCAGAGGCAGTCTGTAACCTCGTGCGAGCTTGCTTCAACTCGAGGTTTGGTTTTTTCCCTGGTGCATAAAAGGAACAGCGTCACCTCTCAGCAGGCTGTTGTGATGGTTTAGGAGATAAATGGAAAGGCCCAACACAACACAGCACGTGGTTGACGTTTAGTAAGTTCTTTCCCTGCCGCCTTAATGGAACCCAAACCCTAGTCATATTCCTGTGTGAAAGTGAAGGTGGCTCAGTCGTGTCCGACTCTCTGTGACCCCATGGACTACATAGTCCATTGAATTCTCCCGGCCAGAATACCGGAGTGGGTAGCCTTTCCCTCCTCCAGGAGATCTTCCCCACCCCGGGATGGAACCCAGGCCTCCCACATTGCAGGCAGATTCTTTACCAGCTGAGCCACAGGGAAGTCATATTCCTACCTGATTCCAAAGTCTGAAACTTCAGATTACGTAGTTAACTACTGTTAAAGTCCAGCCTTTTGTGTAAAAGAATAAAATCATAGGAATCCCGAAGACATTATTCAGATGCTGGCAAGTCAGTCCCCAAGTTTTGTTACTTCTGCCTGCTCTCTTGTAAGGATGACGATCTTACCGATACATATTAGCTTGACAACAGAACCTAGAACACTCCCTAGACAACCAGGGTCTTATTTATGCGTCAGGCTGCTCTTCACTAAGCTGGGGATGCTAGTTCAAAGAAAAGTAGGATTTTACTTAACAAAATGAGAATGAATTGACTGGTTTTACAGTTATAAATGACGCTGTCCAAAACTCTGGTAAACTACTTCACATCTGGAAATGTCTTTAAATGGAAGGGTGTAATTTAGCAAAATCCTGTAGAAATGATGTGTACTGCCAAGTTCATTGGTTAAAGAAAATCACATCACTTAAATGCACTAGCTAAATAAGCCTTCCCTCATGCTGAGGGAAGGGGGATCACTGATCCGCACGCGTCACGCTATCCACGCCTGCTCCTCTCCGGGGTCACCCCACTCCGGCTTCCCCACAGAGCCAAAACGCAGCTCCAGGCTTGTGAACGCAAGCACACCTTTAGGGCAGGGGCTTTTTAATTTTTTAAGATCTAAATGTGCCTTTTTCTCCTATCAAAGTGACTATTTTCTGACGCTTACTTAAAATTAAAAACTAAAGTCAACGGTCCTTCCCTTCTGACTTCTTTCCCCAGGCGTCTACCTCGGAGTTCATGGGAGAGGAAATTTCTCAAATCCCTTTAGTCAGACCGTGAAATAAGCTGTACACGTGAGGCAAGATCCATGCTTTATCAACACGTTACTCTCACAAGTCCCAGTGACAGGCTCGATACACAAGACTCTCAGTTCATTTTACAGACTCTGGAACCAAGGTGTTCAAAAGGTGAATTCTGAAACCATGGTTGGTGCAGCAAATTAATATATCAAAACAAACAAAAGCTTCATCCAAATATTTACATTTAAAAAAGACATTTAAAAAAACAGGCTACTTATTAAGTGTGCTTGAACAAACCATGTGTGGAATTGAATTCCATTCATTATGGAGTTAGTTTCTGCTAAACACTGACGCTACAGAGACCCCTGGCATCTGAAGATTTAAGAATTTTCAAGTGTTCTCAACCTATGCTAAGAAAATAAAACATGACAGATGATTTCCGTGCGCTAATTTGGACCTCAGAAGTGGAAGGGCTAGTACTTAAGGCAGGTTACTCAAGAGTCAGAGGCCTGGCACCCGTAACCGGGCCTGGCTTTGCCGCTGCCTAAGTATCACCAGGAATTCAATAAAATGCTCCGTAGAAGTCAATGAATTTTGTATTACACCTCACTTCATTATATCCCTGTAATTTCACAAACCTGGGACATTCACAAAAATGTTTTGAAATACGTTCCTTCCGAAAGTGGAGGGTCTCCTATATTACATCAAAGTAAAAACCATGCAGTTTCTTAGAGCTCACAGAGCTTTTCCAAAGTAAACTATTGATCATACAGCCCAATTAAAAACTCAAACACTGTTTCACAGGCACAGAAAAGTCACAGCTCAGCATAGCCAATGCAGTTAATCCGACACCTCAGCCCCGCTTGCAAAGCGGTTCACAGCTATACAGTCACTCGTTTCCTTGACGTCAGCTTTGGCTCAGATGTTTAAATACTTAAACAACTTGGAAAGATTTTTCATTTCTATTCTGTTATTTTCTTGTGTGAGCATGAGTGTAGGGGGAATTATAATAAAGAGGGATTAAGTTCATTATAATGAAGACAGATAAGGAATAAAACAGCTACTAAAACTTCATTTACCGTTTCCTTACAAAATATATGTAGAAGAATATGGCTTAAAGACAGAGGGGAAAAGCCTCTTATTTGTTCATACTATATTACTCTAGTATACTTATCCAGTCTGACAATGTCAAACTTAATTTACTGTCGAGGGCAAGGAGAACTAAGAGGAATTTTATGAAGTCCAATTCATTTTGGTTTTGAGATTCTAAGTGCTTAAGATTTTGGAGTTTTTCAGATTAACTTTTTTTTAAAAAATCAATAACCAAAACACCCCAAAGATTAGAAAGAAAACAACTGGTTAACCATTAAAAATTATCCAACTCTTATTAGAACTTTGCTTAGTCTGTAGACTAAGGCAACGTTTCTTAAGCAAGACGTTTCTGTTGAGAAAAATGATCTCTTAGGAAAAAAAAACAAAACCAGAGTGGTCTCAAGTCATTCCACAGCTATCCCTTGGGTCAGAAATAGAACAATGGACAAAAACTCAGTTTCCACAAATGTACCATTTTCTTTTTTTTTTTAAGACAGTGACATTGGTTTTATGGATCAAAACCAGAATTTTCATGTTTCACAATTTTGGTGCTAGAGGTCCCCAAATTCCCTAACTCACTGGGGAGGGTTTCTGAAGGTGTGCATTAAGGTAAACAGCAGCAAAATACCCAACAATGTTACTGCTAAAAGCAGCTGCTCCTGCTTGCGCCTTTAGAATACCAGCCGTAAAACAGCAAAAACACGTACATCTGTGGGCATCAGTTGGGATGTGAGCTATTCTAAACAAGAAACAACTGTTAACAGTCCAAGGCAGGACCTCTTCAATCATACTGGGCAAGCGCTGAGTTGTGGGGAGAAAATGTCAGCACATGCCCAAGAGGAGACAGTGCACACATTTAGTATTCTAAAGGCTGCTTCAGGCAAGCCAGCAATGATTCTGCTAAGACCAACTGCTCACATACACACACACGCACACACAAAGATTTTAAAGGTTTTAAAAAAACCAAATTTGTTACTTTAGAAAAATAAATGCAGTGCATTTTCAGCAATATGATCGCCACAGACTCTGATTGCGCCGTCCACACATAAGCAGTAGCCGCCTTCTATGGTGATATGGCTTCTCTGCACTAATTCCCATCAGGCCGAAAAACATTAGGGCGGGTTAGGTAAAGACCGAATTGTTGCACAAAGGAACATTTACTCATCAGATCCCACCGATCTCTTCTGTGCCCGTTTCCTGGGCAACCTTCTTGGTGAAGCTTTATCTGGAAGAAAAGAGAAAGTTTTAACTTGCCTGACTATATAAATGTGTTAAATTCAATAGCATTTTTCTTCAATTTTACCATTTAGTTAAAAAAATAACATACATGCAATAAGACCATCAACAATAAGTGTCTCTTACCCAGTACAGATTTTTAAACTAAACTTTGAAATAATCCTTCAAGAGATTAACTCAAAATGAAAGTCTACATACTTATAAGTTGCTAAGTAAATCTTACAGGGCATCATCACACACACACTTTGACGGGTAATTTTGTATGGTGACAGATGGTAACAAGGCTCACTGCAGTGACCATTTCCCAGTGTATACAAACATCTATCATTAGTTGTATACCTGAAACTGATATGACATTATGTCTGTCCATTAAAACTTTTTGCAACTCGGGCAGGAAAAGATCTAATCTTGGTCACAGTGATATTGCAAAATCTTCCTAAAGTCTACAGCTGAGCATATTTATACCTGCAAAAGGACAATCTTTACAAACAGCATCAACAATTGATACTGGTTACAAACTAAAGACAGTATTTACAAACACAGCACCATGCACTTGGCACCATTTTCAGCAGTTTCACAAATTTACCTGAAATGAGCGGCAAGTTAGAGGAAATTATACAGTATATCAGTATTAAAACTATTCTACACACAAAGCAGTATTTTGCCTTTTCTCTTACGTTAGTCTTAGTGTGGTCTATTAAACCAAACATAACCTGGTGGTGTTCCTTTCACTTTCATCCAATAGGAGGAGTCATCTTGAAGTTGATTTAAAAAGTAAAAGATTGTCTTCTCTCTGACCATGGTCCTTTTTATTTTCTAGGAACACCTAACCTATTAGGAATGTAAGTTCTTTATGGAGTAAGTTACAAATTATAAGTATCTTTCCAGTATAAAAAACACATAGTAAATGTTTAAAAGAATATTTACAAGCTAAAAATTCTTTTTTAAAGACTGTACTTAAGAATTGAGCGCCTGAAGTGTCCCATGAGAGCTGGCCTCTGTGCTTCGGCGGCAGGTTGCTGGATGAGGGGCTCTAGGGATCGGTGCCTGACAGAGAGCACAGAAGCACCTTCTGGTGGAGAAAGCCCAGAACTTTCACCCAGTTTTCAAAAAGGCCAGACTATGAATTAATTGCCTTTTCCACCTCTATTTTATTTTTAAAAGTAATAGCTAATTAATTAGTGTTCACCACCCCCACCAACAATACTTGAGTCAGCCATTTACATGGACACAGCTGTTACTATAGATATGAAATGGTCATTACTGACTCCCAATGTCAACCCCTGCAGCAGAGTTTTAACCACAGAAATACACGATAAAAGTCTCTAAGAACCTGCAAAGCCTATTTGTTCAACAAGAGAATTTCACTCCATCAGTACAACAGCCCAATCCAGCTTACCTTTAACAGTGAGTCTAAAACCTCGCCCACCCACCTGTCTGCCCATCAGCTAAGCAGCAGACACATGAACCAGAGAGCGGCCTGGAGTCATCCAGCTTTGGGAAGAGTGGCTCCAAACGCCGCAAAAGCCCAGAAAGCGGCGTTTCATTTCAGCAAAGAAAACGGATGCATATATGACTCTCCGTCTCCAAAGGAAAAGCACCGCCTCACCACTCCCCCACCCCCTCAGCAAAACCCAAATGCAGTGCCCAATCATGATGCCTGAAGCCAAGCCTCCTTCTTAACTGTAAATGAAAAATAAGTACCGTTCCATAGCATACTGCTAGATTAACACACGTGGTAACACTAGAGCATAATTAGTAAGCGAGACGAGAAACAGGAAATATCATACCCTGCTGAGAACACTACCTTTGGGGAGGGAACTGGAACACTTCCCACAGAGACACACATACGCTGAGAACTAGCTACTCTACCTTTAGGAAATTATCCTGGGTAGGAGAGTGGGCAAAATAGGAGTCTGGGGCCAAATGGTACAAACTTCCAGTTGTAAGTCACAAGGATCTGATACACGAAAGGCAATTACAGTTAAACGATACTGGGCTGCCACCTGAACACGGCTAAGAGAACAGACCTTAAAAGGGTCTCATCCCATCACGAGAAAACACCTGTGTGGGATGGTGCTGACTAGGTGACACGATCACTTCACAAACATCAACTCATTATGGTGTACGTGCAAAACTAACATTACGTGTCAACTACACCTCAATTTTGAAAATTATCCCATCATCTTATATATAAGAATATTCATTGGAGGATTAATTTTAAGAACAAAAAAAACCTGGAAACAGAAACTGTTCTATCCTTCAACACAGAATAGGCTTAATCAATCCTAACACATTTATATAAAAGAACTAAAAGAATACTATATGGTCGGTAAAAACGAGGTAAGTACATAAGTAATCACCACAGACAGACACCCAAGGCACGAGAACTCAGGCTGCAGAACCGTGTGCCACACGAGCCCGTCTGTGAACACAGACACAGAAGCAGCAGGCGTGCAGTGATGCGCGTGTAGAAACCACCTAGAGTAACAGGTGAACACCAGTGACTCATGCAAAATGGGATTGGTGGAGCCAGCAGGTGACGTGAAAATTTTCACCTTAAAAAAATGAGGTCATACTGCTTTTATAATGTTTTTTTAAAAAGTCCACTTACCACTGGAGAGAAAAAAAAAAAAAACAAACACACACTACATTCTCCTGTAAATATTAGTATTTCACCAACTGCATATATAATAAAAACTGGAATTAAACTATCAATCAGTATGATAGGTTTATTCTTTCAAATACAGTGGTAGTTGGCAGTTCATTTTCTAATAAACAGTGGTAGAAAACTGTCGTTCATTAAACTTAATATAAGGCATTCACATGCTGCACAAGAGCTCTCAATACTACATCAAATACCATTAAAAAAATTAATTGCCTCACCTCTTCTACTCTGCACTGAAGCAACAGGAAAGAAAAAAAAGATAGGGAAAGGTTAGGAATATAGAGAACTCACACATCTGTACACAAACTGCAGATGCTGAAACATTTCTAAATTAAAGTATAAATACAGTACACAGTAAAAATGTAAAGCATTTTTTTCATTAATCATATTAGACTCTAGAAGTAATGAAAAGGTAAGTGCTAAGTAGCATCAACCAGGCATTTTTTTTTGGCTAAATCTAAGACACTTACTTCCATTTAAGAGAAAAATTTCCAGCCAAGTTTGAGTACTTACTGATCTGGTTCAGAGTTTCCTGAGGAATCCAGCTCATGTCAACATCATTTTGACTTGAAGTTCCCATCTCTACCTTCTGAATGGGCCTCTTGCGCTGAGAAAACATAAAAATATCACGTTACAGGAGCTCCATTATAGTGTTTTACTCCTGTAATTTAAAAAAGACCTCTATCAAGCTACCTGCTTAAATATCTTAATAGATAAACATGTTCTCTTCTAGTTCTAAAACATATTCCTCGATTATTTTTTTAACTAGACAGGGGGAATCCATGTCCACAGCAATTACAAAGAATAAGGAATGAATCTTCACAATTATTTATTTCCAGTCATTAATGACCTTTTCCTCTGCTCTAAAGCTCCATATGTTAATACAATCGGTAGACCAAGTAAGAACTATTTATACAGTGATTTTTCTCATTTTGGAAATCTTAAGAATAAATTTATTTTCACATTCAACAAAATGTGGGATAATTACTGAAATGCTGCATGCAGATTCCTGCATTGTATCTAAATACACTTAAATAGCTACTATAAATAAAACAAAAACATGCAATCTCAGTTAAGCTAACAGCCTCAAACTTTGTTCCTTGAGTATTCGCAGCAAAACTGCAAGAAAGAAGAGACGTAACTCTTCTCTTCAATCCTGTTCTTTTTTAAAACCCCATCTAATTATTTACGTAAGAAAATGAATTATTACACAGTCTGAAAACTGGATCTGAACACACAGAAAGACAACTGAAAAAAATGGTTTATCCCTAATACATAAATTTATAAAAAATGCTATTTTATGAAAATGAGGTAATGAAAGTGGTAGAAATTAACGTTTAAGCACTATTTCTCTTTAAAAGATAATAACTTAACATGTACTACCAATATCAGAGATTTAACTGCCTGACTTATTGCTTAATAAATAATGATTAACCAAAATATCTAGCAATTGTTTGGAGCCAGTGGACATCAATATATTTGACACAAACCATGTTACATACTGAAAGGAACAGTATGGATTATTCCGTTTGGGGGCTTTTGTTTGGCGGCTGGGGGAGGAGAAGGAGATGAAGAAGCAGGGGAAGAATTAACCACCACGTTCAAAGCCAGGAGACCATGACAACGCTGACACTTCACTTCTCTAGCAAGACCAGAATTCGGCCAATTTCACTTTCTTTTTCAAACCAAGACTCATTTAATTGCTACTTAGAAATCAGCCCTATGATCAAGAGTAAGCTGCATGGCTAATAAGTAAAATAACATATCCATTAACTGCATGTGGCAGAAAATTCTGAACAAACCCAAACATACCCCCAAGGTCTCATCTTCAAGCTTCATTTCAAAAAGCTGTAACAAACCTGTAAGTCTATAAACCCACAGTGAGAGCAAGCAAGCACAAAGATGGAGACTGTCCTTGGCACTGGGCCAACCTCAGAAGACCCGAGACGGAGCGGCTGAGTTCACGCGTGTTTACCTTTCTAGACTCCAGGAGCTGGTGAAGGCCAACGACAACCAGCAGCCCGAGACCCGCCAGGAACATGTACATAAATATGCTGATGCCAAAGGAGAAGACAGAAACTTGCTTCAGTTCGTAAGAAATACCGCAGCTAATCAAAACTACAGTCGCGCTTCAAGTCAGAAGACCTGGGAGGCAACTGCAGTGAGAGTTCTAACACAACGTGTGTTTTCCAAACAATTTGTGGGGGAAAAAAGAGTAAAATATTTTAAATTCAACTAAGATGAAGGTAACAGTTTCATAAATTTACCTTTATCTTTAACATCAAGTAGTCTCCCTCCTACTCTGCCAAAAGGCATATGATCTACAATGAATTACGTCATAATTTGTTATATTCTAAGCTCAGTTAAAATAACTGCATTAGGTTTTGTTCCTCAAAGATCAGATTTTGCACGATTTTATTTAAAAACTACTCTTTGTGAATCGTAAGTATACGCTGAAAAATGATTCGGTATTCACAATGAATACACTTTTCAAGATAAAAATCTAACATATTTTCAGTAGCAAGTTTGGAGGCATGCAACTTCCATTAGGCTGGTGACTGTAAAACAATTTAAAGAAAGGAAGAACAAAAAGTGAACTATCTTTCTAAATCAATTTTTGTTAGTTTTAACTACCTTTCCTAACGTGCTGTTATTAATCATTGTTGTGAGAATCATCTAAAGTGTGGAGTTAAGTGGTCAAGATTTCAACCCATCCACAGCAGGCTCCATTTTCACCATGAAACACCAGGATGACAGACACAAGCCTCCCAGTCCTGCCTTCTGAGACCAAAATCTACATCCAGCAAAACTCACTTACGTTTCTCCATCTAACCCATCTTCTCTCTCAATAATTGTAACTGTTTGATTGAAGACAGCATCTTGGAAAACATTGCCCTGTTAAGAAAAAATAAATCACAAAAATCTGAAACGCGCTGAAAGAATGAAAGCTTACAAAATTTCTTCAAACTGTCATCCTAACATACACTACAGCTCTCTCATCACTTACGATATCCTAAGACTTAACAGAACTGTACATAAGTGTATTAATTCAATGTCAGGGACTCAACATTATGATGTTACTTTGTCCTACAAAACAAAGAATGACTCCAACTTTGCTAAAATTGTCCACTTTCTTTGAGCGGGGTGGGATGATGTGTGAGAAACCAGGGAAGTGAATACACAGTAAAACATACAGAAAGCAGCAGAGAACAGAGAACACTCTTCAGCTAGAAGCCCTGGCTTCTGCTGTACGTAACCCTTCAAACAAGAAAGCAAAGGCATGGAATGGGCATTCCGCAGCAGAACCTTGTTTTAAGAACTAGACTTGAGCAAAAGTCCAGTCCATACTGACAGTGGGTTGGAAATTAATTTACATTGAACGGTCAGTGACACAGTATCAAAATCTTTTTCTCTGGTGGTCTTGAAATACTTTTGTCAGCTCAATACAATTTCAGTTTTCAAATACCAGAGACTCACTGGGACAACACACAGCTGTGCTCCGTGTTCTGTGTGAAGCACTGAGGTAATACTTTTCCAAACTGTCACTATTTACTGTTGAACTGTAATGGTTTAAGTCTTATTTCAAGGTCTTTCGATTAGCAAACCAAGATGACAAAGACGGTCAAACAGAACTGAATCTACAGGCATGCTTTTGGATGAAGTTTAATTCTGCTTAAAAACAAGATGAAATACATAATCCTTCAGGCTACTAAGCTATAATGGTGAAGAAACTTAGTACTTTGCTTTGAAAATAAGGAAGGGAAAAAAAAAAAGGAAAATAAGGAAGGGGAATTCCTGGCAGTACAATGGTTACAACTCGGCACTCTCAATGCCGAGGCCCAGGTTCAAGCCTGGTCAGGGAACTGAGATCACGCAAGCCCGGGAGGTGCAGCTTTAAAAAAAAAAAAAAAAAAGAAAAATCTTTCCCACATTCTACTAAGTAGTTTTAAAAAAACAAAAAAGGAAAACTTAATGGCAGCATCAGAAATTTGACGTAGACATAAGATAAACACAGTGACACTAGGGTGATGAAAAGGTTCAATAAGCTTTCCAGAAAGGATGACACTTCCTTTCCTGAAAGCTTTTTAGATGTGCTCTCAACTGAAGGAGGACGTAACAGCTGGCATCTAGAGGTCAGCTCCCAGCAGCAAAATCCTAGTGGGCTTCTCTCATTCATTCACTGGCCACACCAACACTGTGGAGTAAAGTACCTGAGAGGCACCCGAGAGGCTACCTGGGTCTCATAAACCGTAAGCCTTTTTAATATTCTAAAAATATTCAGTTGTATTTTATGAGTGTATAAAATGACAGAAAAATAGTCACAGAAAGTCCTTAAATCTTACACATAGTAGTAGTAAAATGGGCAAAATGCAAGCGACAAAAAGCACAAAGGTTACTTAATACGTATGAACACCTGAAGAGGCAGTGGATTCCACTCTTTTCTAGAATTTTCCTAGCCCTCACTCGTCTCCAGGACGCAGCACTTGTCACGCCGTGATGTTTACACTCCTCTGGCCCACTGCATTACAGACTCGAAGACAGAGGTGTGTAATCAACCTTTGCCTGCCCGCTGCCCATCAACTTCAACCACCAAACAGGCACTCGAATGAATAAACACAATAGTACTTAGACGTCAACTGTCCTCACGCGCCCCTAACTTAAGGAGGGCCTTACGTTCAAATCCTTGTAGTTCAGGTTGATGACCAGACCAAAGGGCCGGCCCCCCATGGGCTCTGCGGGGATGAAGGAGTACTCAAAGGTTGCCTGTCTCTGGGGCGGCACGACCGTGTTCAGAGGAAGAGCAGTGAAATTCTGGATATAAAACTGGTAGTCCTGAGGGTAACGGAATGAGGCATCGAGAGACTCGACAATAAAGTCTTCTGTGCCCTTGTTTGTAAAGCCTACCAGGAACTTCACAATGTTATTTGCTGGAAAATCTACGAAACAAAAAAAAGAGACAGGAAGGTTAGAAAACATTTAAAGGGCGCAAAAGACGCAGGCATTACAAATGGATTCTGAGGCCCGTTCCTGCTGTGCATGGACTTGGTTTCGGAACCTGTTTCAGGAAAACATTCCAGCCATGCTCCAGCTGCTGGCTAGAGACTGTGTGTAAGCCGAAACCCTCGTCGACATGCCAGTGCTCCGACTGAAGAGCTCAACTGAGCACCTGGACTGGAGCCCCGGTCGCTGCCAACCCACCAGGAGCAGCGGGCACTGGGCTGCAGCAGTCAGGGGCCCCAGGGCGGCTGCGCACAGTGCAGAGCTCACCAGCGGTGCCACTCAGGCTCTGCTGGCTGTGCAAACAGTGGGCAGGAGAGCGACAGGGAGGGGATGCCTGAGATTCACCTGCAAACTGTAACGTTAAAAAAAAAAAAACCCTTATCTACTTTAGGCAGTTACTCAGAATGCAGATCTGAAGGTTAAGACCCACGGAGGCAGCTACAAAAATGAAACTAGGAAAACAAAAACCTCTCAATCAAATCACATTTACTGTAGACATAGAGCTGGAATGTACACGGGAATAAAACAAGAGAGCTTGAGAAAGCCCCTCAAATGAATAATCTCCAATAATAAGTATTCAATAATCATCTACAGAGCTACTCATCCACTGAAGCACAGGTTCTGGGGCCAGAGGGACCTGAGTCTAAACCATCTTCACAGCCTGTTTACTGAGAGAGTGACCTCGAGCAAGCAGTGATCTCTGAATCAGTTCAACAACTCTTCTCTCGGGGTTCCTGTTAGGATTCAGTAACACACACAAAATACTCAAAACATCGGCTCTCAATAAATGTTAGCCGTTTATTTTCTTCTAATGCAACACAGGCTTTAATAAAAAAAAGATTGAGTATTTCACTAGTATTTACACTCAAAATATGAATGTTAATTTTACTGTGGCAGTTTGGATAAAGTTTAAAGACAGTATCTTTCAAAGGGACATTTAATTTCTAGTTAAAATGTATAGTATTTATTTTCCCCTTCCCTGGTGGCTCAGAGGTTAAAGTATCTGCCTGCAATGTGGGAGACCTGGGTTCGATCCTTGGTCAGGAAGATTCCCTAGAGAAGGAAAAGGCAACCCACTCCAGTATTCTTGCCTAGAGAATCCCATGGACGGAGGAGCCTGGTAAGCTGCAGTCCATGGGGTCGCAAAGAGTCAGACACGACTGAGCGACTTCACTTAGTTTCAAAGCCAGAAATGGTACTTTACAGATATGGGTATTCATACATATATACGTAGTTTTTTTTCCCCAAAATGTGTCTGCACTATATTTGCAGAAATAAAGATCTTTATCATTATTAATGCTGCCCCCAAAAGTGAGCTTGTCATTTAAAAAACTCCTGAATCTGAATTACAACCACATTCCCTGCTCACCTTCTCCTTTCACAAACAGGATGGTCGTATCGGCACTTGGTGAAGCTTCAGGTTCACCTGATGCATCATCTTCCTCTTTATCTTCAGCCTAAAAGAAATGTTGGAAACGGATTACTACGGGGAAAAGCACAGCATCATTTAAGAACAGTGGCTTCACTGGATTTGGGACAATAGATTAGTATATACTGCATCTCCAAGGCTGTGCTGACATCAGTAGTGGAATGAACAGTTACGTGCATATAGATCCCCCGGGGATTCTGCAACTGTAACTGACAGTGAAGCCTGAGAGTCTGTATTTCTAACAGGGATCCAGCAAATGCCCATGAAGCTGGTATTTAGGTTACACTCTGAACTGCAAGGTTCTAGAGCCCAAGTGGGTAAGTTTTCTATAAAATCTAAAACTTTGAAAACCATATTTTTCAAAAGGACATATAATTTCTAGTTAAAATGGACAGTATTAATTTTTCCCCTTAAACGCCAGGAATACTACTTTCCAAGAAAAGAAGAAGTCTCAAACACAGTCTTCAATTCCCTCCCCAACAAAGGGGAAAGGAGGGGCCGGTCTGAGGACTCAGACATCAAGTCCTTTCCGCTTTGGGAACCACGAGGTCTCCCCCATGAGTATGCAGCTGCAAGCGCAGGAGGCGAGACACTTTACCCTCTGAGCCACCAGGGAAGCCCCATAATGAGGTGGAGATGTCCTAAAATTCAATTAAATTTGCACAACTCAGAATATTTACTAATCACTGAATCGTATGCTTAAAATGAGAAAGTATCATGATGTGTAAATTATATTGCAATAACATTGTTTTAAAAAGGTCAACAGAGCAAAAACTATCTTACATTTTAAAATTTTCCACACCCACCTCATATGCTTAAGAGAAAGCAGGAACCAGAAACTGTCAAATGCAGGGAAAAGCAGACACTTGAGAAGCGAGAGAAATCACCCTACGACCTGACCACGGGGTCATCAGCATTAAGGAGTGAGGAGGCAGCGGCAGCAGCACCGAGAAAACCCGGAAGGGCCACGAGGCCAGCAAGGACGGGCGCTCGGGACAGGCTCAGGGCAGAGACCAGGCCAGGAGCCCGGCCATCAGGCCACTGGCACCGCAGCAAGAAGGGTTCACGAGGTTCGTGGGAGCTGACCGAGCACTGTGAGAACGAAGGGGAAATGAGCAGAAGAGACAGCTGCACAAAGCACTCTTCTAACAGCTGTGCTGGGAAAAGGGAAACCTGTACCAACTGAAGGTGAGCACCAAGTGGAGGGGTGTGGGCACGCCTGGACCCTAACAGAAATAAGTCACCAAGAAAAATCAGCGCTTGAGGCCACAGGAAGAAAGATGGTAATAAGCAAGGCCCCACAGGACCAGACAGGGAGAAGGGGGAGGGGCCCCCCAGAGGAGTAAAAACAACTCTCTGAAAGGAAAGACGCAGACAAGATGCTTAGTAATATATTCAGAAGAACTCAGGTTCTATTTGACAGAGTTCACACTGATGGCCTTCACCAAAGACCACATTGTTGCGAAGACTTCAAAGAGAAACTGATTTTGGAGTTTGAGAGTGGTTAAAGGATTCTCCCTAGGATAAATTATGGTAGTCTGGGAGAGAAAATAAGCTAGAGTGGAGTGAAAGTGTGAGTTTCTGAGTCATGCCTGACTCTGTAGCCCCATGGGCTGTCGCCCCCAGTTTTCAGCTCTGAGCATGCCACAACGATCCTACTTGTAGCTCAATATGTCTGCTGTCATACTGTAATTATATAGTAAAAGCTTCAAAATCGGACAACTTCTCCATCTTTCCTAAGCCCTCTCTCTATGAGGAATCTTCATGGAACATAGCTTACACATCGTATTTTGTCTGCGCCTCACCCCCTGGCAGCAAAACGCATACACACTGTCCAAGAACATAAAGACCCCGAGAACAGAGAGGCTATCTGGCTTATTCACCCAGGGAATCCAGAACAGCGCCTGGCACACTGTAGGAACTCACAGACACACTGCTTACTGAGGGAGGAAGGAGAGGAGAGGAAAGTAAGACCCAGAGAGGTAAGTTGCCCAGGGTGGGAAAGTTAAGCGTGGTATGTCCCAAACCCACCAACTGGGCCAGCGGTCCTACTCTGCTGCCTTCAAGACTCCTGTCCATGTCATCTTGGACTGTTCTGTTTCACGTCTCCTTCCTTCTGCCAAAAAATACTAAGGAATTATCCTCAGTGACTGGCCTCATTCTCCCAACTTCAATCCACTCTGATCCCAGTCACAAACCTCTAAAGGCAAACAGTTTAACACCATATTTGTCTATAGGAAGGACAAATTCTAAACACATTATATACATGTAATAAATCGAGCGCAGCACTAACCAAATCTGTCGGCTCATCTTCTTCCACCTCTGCTTCGTCGTCTTCATCTTCAATTACAGAATCTTCCACTGTTTCTTCATCTTCTGTAAGATCCTGAGCCACTGCCAATGAGCCGAACAGTAAAACACGAAACAAGCAGTTAGCCTTTACTCTGGAATACCAACTTTTCCTTTTCTAAAGGCAACAAAAATTTTCCCTCAGAATAACTCAATCTCCCAGTCCACTCAAGCGATGCCAAATTCCAACACATCTCAGAACATTCAGATGATCTTATCTAACTGCTAGTCTTACCAACTGCACATTAATTTTAGTGGGAAATGCTGTTTAACTTTAAAAAGCAGCTAGAAAAATGAACTGCTAAAACTACAGATGCCGTAAAGGCCAAATAAATAAATTCAGGCAATTTTATTAAACATATTAAAAGTAACAAAGTAAGTTTGTTTTAAAACTAAAAACCTCTACAATTTAATCCATCATTAACCATATAAAACAAACCAAAAAAAAAAAAAAAATCCAGGCCTAAAGGAAAATAGCAATCTAAATATCTAGGCAAGAAATTGTTTATTAAGGTTCACAACAGCTCAATACTCTTAACACTTCACAGCATCTAACTCCAAGGAACAAACATCTGTATGACATCTATGGTAAAAACTAGCTCTCATAAAACACATTTGATTTAGTAAAAACTATATTGGTAATTTCAGAGTTGAGAGCTGAGAAAGCATGAATTTATTTCTGCATACAGCTTCAAACATGTTTTAAGATACTTCTTATAATCCCTACACTTAAAAGTCATAGTGAAAATTAAGCATAACTGTAATGCCAAAAAATTATAAATGCTAAGTTTATAGGCAAAAATACATGTCACATTAAATCTCTTTCAGGCAAGGCCCTCAGAAGAAATTTCAAAGTTTCAGACACTCTTCCAACACTTCTCAGAAAGAATGATGATGTGGCAATTCAGTATAGGGGGGAGAAAAAGAGAAAGGAAGCATGTGTACACGCTGTAAAACCAAGAAGAAAGAGTAAATACTAAGGACTCTGCATTTCAAGCCTTTTCCACCTCCCTGAGTTCTTACCGCAGTGAAGATTTAAGTCAAATGTTAACACAACTTCATGAACTCAAAGTCAGCTTCTACTGCTTGTTGAACAAACCGAAACAGTGCATTCATAATTTACAATAAAACTAGTAGGAAGACTATCTACGTCTGACATAATAAAGTTGTACTTAAATTTCAAGACTTCTCAATAAATACAATGGCTTTCACTCAACATTTATTAAACATTCTTATGCTAACCAGTAACAATTTTGTGCCTTAAAAAAAATCTAACACTTTTCTATTGGAAAAATTGAGAGAAAACATCTTTTGAAAGACAGACCCTAAGGCACCAAAAAAAAAAAAAAAAAATCAAAGATACCCAGTCAGATATTGATGTTTCTTAAGAAAATGTTCTAAAGCCAGAAAAAATATAGTCCAGATTCTAGACAAATACCATCACCAAATTTTCCTAAAGAAAATAAAAAGAACCACCAGGAGAGCGATTCCTAAAGGAAAAGCATTCCTACTGAAATATGCAAATAACTTAACAATTGTGGTTAACTCTCCACTTGGTTTTCTATCCATTAAACAGAAATCAGTCAGTTCACTTTTCTTTGCAAAAAGAACACATGGAGGGCTGTCACTATCATTCATTTTGCCACACAGCTTGCTTAAACTTACAGAATAAAAGCAATTCTAGCGATCATACGATCAGACTAAATTCCATGGAGAAAACTGCAGTTCAAGACAGAATCAGGGGAAGAAGCCAAGTCTCCACATTTTTATCATCCTGTTATCCACTGTCACACCAGATAAACTGTGGGGATTACACCTAAATAATGAAACAGACTACATTTTTTTCAGGACTAGGCAATGCATCCACGAAACAAAAAAAGTTACCAAAAAAAGAAGAGCAAAAGAAGGGCTGGAGTAATGGACAGGCCCAAGGATTCCTCAGCCCGCCTGGGCGCAGGGCTGCACTGGCAGACGAGCACGGGGGGGTTGGTGAAACCAAGACACCAGGGGACGCAGACAGCTGCGCTGATACACGAGGCTAGGACGGGAGGCTGGGCCCGCAAACACCCGGGTTTCGGCAAATGAATGGAGAACGCCGGGCCTGGAAGCCAGGGACACGTCAGCTCAGCGCCGAGGGTAGGGCAGGGCAGAGGGCGGAGCGGCAGCCGAGGGCGCTCAGCGGCCCCGGAGCGCTCCGGCCCGCCCGCCCGCCGCCCCCGCCGCCCCCGCCCCTCGGGGCCTCCCGGCGCGCCCGAGCCTCCCGAGGCCCCCGACCCCTCCGTGCCCGGACCGGACCCCGGCGGGGGCCTGGCGCGCCGGGCCGCACTGCGCGCCGGAGGCGGGGTTGGGGCCCAGGAGCCGCCGAGCGAGGCCGACTAGGAGACCCCAGCCCCGGGGGTACCCCGACCCGGGGGGCGCCGCGGCAGCCTCCGGCCTCACGCCTGCCTGGTCCCACGGCGGCTCCCGCCCACCAGGCCGAGCCCCTCGACCCACGGCCCAGCCTCACCTCCTGGGCTGCCTCGGAGCAGGAGAGTGGCGGGGAAAACCAGCAGGAGAAGCAGCAGCAGGCGGCGAAGGGACCTCATGGCGCGGCCGCTCCGGCGTCCAGGGCCCGACCGCGAGAACTCCCGGCTGCTCCGGCACGAATGGCGTTACTCTTCATCCGGGCTCCGCGGGAGGGGCGGGACACGCACCGCGCACGGCCCTCGTCACGCCCCTCCTACGTGAGAGGGGCGGGGCACGCACCACGCGTGGCCCTCGCCACGCCCCTTCCCGACGTGGCTGCTCGGTCCGAGCGGTGGGGGAGCGCAGGCGGCCCCGGGAGTCACGTGACAGGTTTCTAGGCCCTCCGAGATTCCCGCGAGATCTCCGAGAATCCCGCGAGAGTGCGCCTCCCATCACGGCCAAGGGCTGTCGGCGACCTGCGCTTTTGCCGCTCACCGCGCTCTTCCATCCGTTTCTCCCACTTAACGGTTTCTTTATTTGACTGACGATCAGCTTGGAAGTCTTTGTGCAATTGAAGAGTAATGCCGTTTAATATAAGGAACGTGAACTGCCTGTTTTACAGACTATGCCAAAGCCTTTGACTGTGTGGATCACAATAAACTGTGGAAAATTCTGAAAGAGATGGGAATACCAGACCACCTGACCTGCCTCTTGAGAAACCTATATGCAGGTCAGCAAGCAACAGTTAGAACTGGACATGGAACAACAGACTGATTCCAAATAGGAAAAGGAGTACGTCAAGGCTGTATATTGTCACCCTGCTTAATTAACTTATATGCAGAGTACATCATGAGAAACGCTGGGCTGGAAGAAGCACAAGCTGGAATCAAGATTGCCGGGAGAAATATCAATAACCTCAGATATGCAGATGACACCACCCTAACGGCAGAAAGTGAAGAGGAACTAAAAAGCCTCTTGATGAAAGTGAAAGAGAGTGAAAAAGTTGGCTTAAAGCTCAACATTCAGAAAACTAAGATCGTGGCATCTGGTCCCGTCAAATAGATGGGGAAACAGTGGCTGACTTTATTTTTGGGGGCTCCAAAATTACTGCAGATGGTGACTGCAGCCATGAAATTAAAAGACGCTTGCTCCTTGGAAGCAAAGTTATGGCCAACCTAGACAACATATTAAAAAGCAGAGACATTACTTTGTCAACAGAGGTCTGTCTAGTCAAGGCTATGGTTTTTCCTGTGGTCATGTATGGATGTGAGAGTTGGACTATAAAGAAAGCTGAGTGCCAAAGAATTGATGCTTTTGAACTGTGGTGTTGGAGAAGACTCTTGAGAGTCCCTTGGACTGCAAGGAGATCCAACAAGTCCATCCTAAAGGAGATCAATCCTGGATGTTCACTGGAAGGACTGATGCTAAAGCTGAAACTTCAATACTTTGGCCACCTGATCCAAAGAGCTGACTCATTAGAAAAGACTCTGATGCTGGGAAAGATTGAGGGCAGGAGGAGACGGGACAGCAGAGGATGAGATGGTTGGATGGCATCACAGACTCAATGGACATGAGTTTGGGTAAACTCTGGGAGTTGGTGATGGACAGGGAGGCCTGGCGTGCTGTGGTTCATGGGGTCGCAAAGAGTTGGACACGACTGAGTGACTGAATTGACTGACTGACTGAACTGCCTGTGTGTGGCACTGAAAAGCAAGAATATGCTTTGGAATATATAATTGTTAAAAAAAAATACAAAGCATAAAAAAATGCACATTGGAAAATCTTGTTTCTGCACACCTCCCACCCTTGCAGACACCCTTGTCCACAGTTAAACAGTGACAGTTCTTAAATTCTTACCTGACAGTCCAGTGCTAGAAGTCACCTAGTACACTCCCTACCATAGAGCAAGCGTTTAGGAAATACATATGCAGGCGGCAGTGGCTGTACTCTTTGCGTCTCTTCTTGTGTGGACTTTGAGTTGCTGCCAGCCATCCAGTATGTCATGCAGTCAAACAATGTGAACTCCAGGTATCAGTGGACAAGACCTTCCGGAGAAGTCACAGGGATGATGAAACAAGCTAACCCTTGGTGTGCTCACTGTTGCCAATCCCTGTCATTCAATCACTGAAAATATTTATAAGCTGGGTATTGTTAACTGAGACACATTAAGCTTAGGAACTTCCCTAAGGCTTAAAAGCTAGTCTAGTGGCAGATGCTGAGATTTGAACCTGGCAGTCTGATTCCAGCAGTGGACACAGGATTGGAAAAGATCAATTTTCATTCTAATCCCAAAGAAAGGCAATGCCAAAGAATGTTCAAACTACCACACAATTGCACTCATATCACACACTAGCAAAGCAATGCTCAAAATTCTCCAAGCCAGGCCTCAATAGTACGTGAACCGAGAACTTCCAGATGTTCAAGCTGGATTTAGAAAAGGCAGAGGAACCAGAGATCAAGTTGCCAACATCTGCTGGGTCATAGAAAAAAAAAGAGAATTTCAGAAAAACATCTATTTCTGCTTTATTGACCATGCCAAAGCCCTTGACTGTGTGGATCACAACAAACTGTGTAGAATTCTTAGAGATGGGAATACGAGGCCACCTTACCTGCCTCCTGAGAAACCTGTATGCAGGTGAGGAAGCAACAGTTAGAAGCAAACTTGAAACAATGGACTGATTCCAAATTGGGAAAGGAGTTCCTCAAGGCTGTACACTGTCACTCTGCTTATTTAACTTATATGCAGAGTACGTCATTGGAAATGTCAGGCTAGATGAAGCACAAGCTGGAATCAAGATTGTTGGGAGAAATATCAATAATCTCAGATATGCAGATGATACCACCCTTATGGCAGAAAGCAAAGAGGAATTAAAGAGCTTCTTGATGAAAGTGAAAGAGGAGAGTAAAAAAGCTAGATTAAAACTAAACATTCAAAAAACTAAAATCATGGCATCCAGTCCCATCACTTCATGATAAATAGATGGGGAAACAATGGAAACAGTGACAGGCTTTATTTTCTTGGGCCCGAAAATCACTGCAGATGGTGACTGCAGCCATGAAATTAAAACATGCTTGCTCTTGGAAGAAAAGCTATGACCAACCTAGATGGCATACCAAAAAGCAGAGACATTAACTTTGCCAACAGAGGTCCATCTAGTCAAAGCTCTGGTTTTTCCAGTCTTCATGTGTGGATGTGAGAATTGAGTATGTATGGATGTGAAAGAAAGCCAAGTGCCAAAGAATTGATGCTTTTGAACTGGTCTGTGGCTCCAGTTCTCAGGATGTGTTTCTCCAGAGGCTGAACATATGAGGATAATGCAGTTTAGGCTTAAACTGGGACTTTGACTCTAGTTTTATTATTAAATGGTTACTGATAGACTTTTATTTGGGACTGGAATTTTAGACAGCCACTAAAGGTGCAACAGGGACAAAGTGTGCTTTCTTGGGGTGGGATTGATGTGAAAATCAGATCATACAAACAGAAAACAGAGAGATCTGTGTGACTGTCCAACTGGCGCAAAAATAAAAAGCAGTAGCCTATGACTCACTGAAGTAAAATCCTAGCCCTGATCTGGGTACCCATGAATTCTGCACTGTTGCCATTTCCCTCTCCCTGTAATGAGCAGCGTTCCCTGGGTACCGACCCAGAGCCCTCCCTCTCGCGGGATCCCCACACCTCTGTGTTTTCTCTCTCTTGCTTCCTCATCTGCCTCCTTGAAGATCTGTGTTTTCCAGAAATATACCGCACCCTGGTTATTCCCATTCTTGCAGCTCAGGCAAACTCACCGTGGATTCTTCTCTTCTGTTATTTTACTTCCTTGGAATTAGGTTATGAGCAGAGCTTTCTTTTTCTTTGATTTCTTAAGATTTCCCTCAGCATCATTAGATGCTGTCTGTTAAACCCTGGTTTTTGTTCTGGGTGTTCCCCCAGGTAGCAGAGTAGCTAAAGCACTTTCTCCTGGTCTTAAGCCTTAGCTCAAGGACCACGTCCTCAGTGAGGCTCACCCTCACTCCCAGCTTAAAATTACAACCCCCAGCCCTTCCCTTTCACTCTCAGTTTCTTTTCTCTGTTCTCTCTCCTTTTTTTTTTTAATAGCTTCTTTTGTCTTCTAACACAATACACAGTTTATTACGTCGCCTGTCTGTCACATGTTGGGACCAGGGATTTTTGTACCTTTAGTCAATGATATAGAACAGCCTGACATTGGTGGTAACTCAGAAAATATCTGTGGCATTTGTTGTATTATTACAAGTGACATCTTTCCTTCACAAATTTGCAATCTAAGTTCAACTGTAGACCTAATAAGTGAAAAACTATCAAGCAAAAAAAAAAAAGTGACATTTATTATGTGCAAGCAAAGACTTCTGTGTTCTTTCACCCAGCAAGGACGTCCTAACCGCCTCCCTGTTTCACTCTTAGAACTAAAGATCACCTATCCTTTTCATTCGTCTTTGAAATCGCTTTGCATACGTAACTTCCCTTTTGTTTCCTCTGTCACTATTTTTGTTTCTGGCCTCCATTTTTCTTGTAGCATCTTATCTGGTACTTTTGGTTCTAGCATCACCCACCATCACTACACTTCATACATCACTATTCAAAATGCATAATGGTTTTTTTTTTGGCCATGCTGCATGGCTTGTGGGTCTTAGTTCCCCGACTAGGGATTGAACCCAGGCCGTTGGCAGTGACAACATGCAGTCCTAACCACTGGACCGCCAGGGAAGTCCCTCAAAATGCATACTCGACCACATTACTCTTCCATGTAAAATCGCTCAGAGCTTCTCACAAGGACAAGGTTCACACTTCTTCACATGGCACGGGAGATTATTGATGATCATGGTCATCTCCCACTGTATGAAGAAGGCAGGTTTTAGATTTTACCTGTGGTTCAGAAAGTATCACAGGGTACCTCAGGCCACTGTACTATGAGAGGAGCTTCCTCTTCTGTCTACCTGGGGAACATTGAGTCAGCGAGAAGGATCAGGCTCAGGCATCATCACTTCTGTAAAACCTACCCTGAGGTTTTCTCATCATCTAGTCCAGGGTCAATTCATCTATGCTTCCAGAGCATCCCAGATGGTCAGACCCATGTGCCAATCCAGAAAAGAATCAATTATCCATCTCCCCCATACATGGTGCGGTCCTTGGCCATCTCTGCCTGGCTTTTCATGATACCTTTGGCATCTCTCAGTTGGTAAAGAATCCACCTGCAATGTCGGAGACCCCGGTTCGATTCCTGGATTGGGAAGATCCCC
Organism: Oryx dammah; assembly: GCF_014754425.2. Taxonomy (NCBI): domain Eukaryota; kingdom Metazoa; phylum Chordata; class Mammalia; order Artiodactyla; family Bovidae; genus Oryx; species Oryx dammah. The sequence continues at coordinate 4,176,141 of NW_024070195.1, forward strand.
TGGAGAAAGGAAAGGCTACCCACTCCAGTATTCTGGCCTGGAGAATTCCATGGACAGCCCATGGGGTCGCAAAGAGTCGGACACGATGGAGTAACTTTCACTTTCACTGTGGCATCTAACACAGAGGGTGTTCACAGGGTTTGTTGAAAGTCACTAAATGTTTATAGGGAGAAGCCCTGGCTTAGATGCTACATCCCTGAGCCATGTGCCAAAGGAGGTATGTTCACTGTGAGATAGCCTGGAGGTAAAGGTCATGAACATCTAATAGCAGACGTGGTGAGTGCAGCACTTAGGCACACAGCCCTGCTTGTGGACAGCCTGTGTTAACCTGTCCCTTCCAAAGATCTCACCACGTGTGTGCACAGATTCCAGATGCTGCGTTAGCCATCACAATATTTGTCTTTCTTGTAGCACACCTTAACTTTCCCGAGAGAACCCCATGGAACTAATAATAATGTCTCTTTTTAAGACTTGATCACTTCCCAAGCTTTCAGCGCTTACATTTTTCAAATGAAGCATGATTATAGCTGCAACTTCCTGTGCATCTCTCACGGTTTGTCTTACAGTGTATTGCAACTTCTTAAATTTGAGAAATTAACTTTGTTTCAACATTCATATAAGATATCTTATAAAATTCCTCAACAAAAATAATATCAATAATAATACTTTTTAAAACTTATTCATCACTTCCTTTGGGGCCAGATATAGATTCTCCATATATTTCACCCGTGTACTTACCCACCTAACTTAAGTGCAAAGCTAATTTCAGTGAGATAAGGTAATTTCTTCCCCTCCATTTAAGGTATATCTTCATTCAATAATTATACCTCCACCCTGGCTCTGGGATTTATCAAAAAGATAATATATTTGTTATGTACATTCATTTTTCCAATACACATTACAAATTCAGCTTCTCTGGTTCATTTTTTTTAAACTCGGAACTAATTCCTCAAAATATGTTAAGGTGGAAGTTACAAGGGTGAGACCTCCTGTCACCTGGGTTTTAATTCCAAACGATTTCAGCGTTAGTCTTTTTAAATTTGATTGACAGTAGGGAGAGTGTGCCTGGCCAGAGAGGAAAAAAAAGTTAGGATGAGATAAGAGAACAATTTCATAATGTTATTAAAGGCCTGGCAATAGGCTTTCCTGGTGGCTCAGTGGTAAAGAATCTACCTTCCAATACTGGAAACGTGGGTTTGATCCCTGGGTCAAGAAGGTCCCCTGGAGAAGGAAATGGCAAGCCACTCCAGTATTCTTGCTGGGAGAATTTCATGGTCAGAGGAGCCTGGCAGGCTACAGTCCATGGAGTTGCAAAGAGTCAGACATGACTTAATATCTAAACAACAATAATACAAGACTGGTATGCTGTAAGAATGAAAATTGGCAGATATTCAGAAAAGAAGACACTGTATTCACTTGTTTATGTTATATTAGAGTATATTTGATTGTTCACAGGAAGAAACTAGAAGAAAAATAATCACATTTTTTTGGATTGTAAAGTTTCACTACTTATACAGATGTTAATGTATCATTTGTGTGGATTGATCTGGGTACAGTACTCAGTAATGACTCTGCTCCTGGAGAGGCTGACAAAAATGATTAACTGTTAATCTTCAGTTCTGTTTAATCTAAATCATTTCTATTTCCTTCTAAAATAACTGGCATCTAAAAATGAAAGGAAAAAAATGTTTTTTAAGTTTGCAGGACAGACATTTGGGAACAGAAGAGCTAACTCTTGATTACATGTGGAATTCTTGATCACATACAGAACTCCTATTCCATAAACACTGCGTTCTTGATTACATACCAAAAAACAGGTGTGAGGAAAACCTACAGATAAACTCCACAGATAATACTAATACTATATTTTAATCAACATTTTTGTTTCAAATCGTTGGAACATCAAGGGAACTAATACAATTAAGGGAGGGGCTTCCAATTGCGGGACCAACTGTAATCACAGCCCAGAGGCCCTTATCTGGGGCAGAGGGGTAAGCTGTGCTGAACATTACTGAAATACAACTTTAGGAACTCTTATTTAATCTTGTGTAATTTGACAATGACATGGAAATATCGCCTTCTTTATAATGATCATCCATCAGTATGACCTACCACGGTCAGGAGCTTCGGATTACTTCTCGGTCTGCAGGAAACAGAAAGAATAATGTCAAACAAAACAGAAACAAGTGGGGGTGGGGGTGGAGGAGGGTTAAAACAGAGAACTGGTAAATGTCGAATTAGCACCTTAGGAACTGGGCCAGAGAGAGTTCCATTTTAATATCCTATGATGGTCCTAATCAACCCCTTAGGGTCTGGGCATACACCTTGTAGCATCGAATACTGAGAGCTGAGGGTCTTCTATTAATAACAGAACAGATGATGAGATTTCATACCAGTGGAAGAAAATCTGATCATAAGATCTGGGTAAGCTGTTTTATTGTAAACTAAATCTTAGTTCATTATCTGTATAGTATTTTTCTTAGAAATGATCGTAAGTTCTCTGAGGGCAGTGAACCTTGCTTTGCAATTCAGGTCCTACAAAAAGACATGGAGCAACTATTTCACGCTAGGCAAAATACCAAGCACTTATACATAATTTATCTTGTTTGTCTCAAATTAAGACAAGGAAAAAGATGGTTTTTTTTAAATGTTTAACATTGTTATGCATATATTCTAAAGTTAAAGACATTATCATTTAGGAAAAGAAACAACTTACCTTGGTTTTCTGACTCTCTCTCTGGACCTTCTAATTAAATCTTCCAACTGTTTATTTCTCTCTTCTAAACTGAAAGAAGAAACAACTGAAGTTTATGATTAAAATGGACTTTTCTAAGCTAACTTCACTGGAGGATTTGAGTAGATAAATTTAATGATGGTCGAGCTTTCTATACATCACCCACCCATCTTGTGTCTGCTCAGGCTTTCAGTTGTGTCCAGCTTTTCGGGACCCCATGGACTGTAGCCCGTCAGCTCCTCTGTCCATGGGATTTTACAGGCAAGAGTACTGGAGGAGGTTGCCATTCTCTCCTCCACGTTTTCCCAACCCAGAGGTCAAAACTGTCTGCTGCCTCTCCTGTTTGGCCGGTAGATTCTTCGCCACCGAGCCACCTGGGAAGACAGCTATATGGGAACTTGGAATGCTTTCCTAGCAACTCAAATTATTTAATTAATTTTTCCCTTTAAAGGTTCCAGTGGTGAAGAAGGAGAGTGATCCCTCCTTCCCAGCCCTCTTTGCCCCCATATCCTGGACGACCACTCATCTGCTTTCTCTCACTATAGTTTTGTACCATCTAGAATTTTGTGTAATGAGCCTAATTATTTTGCAGTTCACACTCTATTGCACCTACCCAGAGGTCATTCACTTTTTATTGCTGTACAGAATTCCACTGTGTGGCCAGGTCACAATTTGTCAGTCATCTCACCATGTGATGGACATTTAGGTTGTTCCTAGCTTGTGGCTATTACAAATAAAGCTATCTTGAAATTCTCTTTTGTGTTAACACATGCGTTCTTTCTTCTTGGATCAATACACAGGAGTGGGTTGGCTGAATCATACATTGGGTATATTGAACTTTTAAAGAAGGCACCAGATTATTTTTTAAGAGGTTGTTCCATTTTACATTTCCACCAGCGGGCCATGAGCATTGCAGTTGCTCCATGTCCTTGCCGATACCTGGCATGGTCAGGTTTTCAGGCAAGCTAATAGGTGTGCAGTGGTCTGCACTGGGGTTTAATTTGCCTGTTAATGATGTTGACTATCATTTAATGTGCTTACTTGTCATCTGTATACCTATCTTCTTGGTGAAGTGTCTGTTCAAATCTTTGCCCATTTTTATGGGGTTTCTTTCTTATTCTTGGGTTTTGAGAGTCCGTTATGTATTCTGGTTACAAGTTCTTTACCAGATATATGACTTGCACATATTCTTTCACATTAGTCTTTTCATTCTCTTAATAATGTCCATGGAAGAGCCAAAGTTTTTAATTTTGATGAAGTACGATTATCAAAATTTTCTTTTATGAATCATGTTTTTAGTATCATATTTAAATCACTGCCTAACCCAACATCAGCCCAACATCAGAAATTTTTCCTATCTTTTGAGAATTTTTTATACTTTAGCTCTTTGATTTAGAAGAAGGCAATGGCACCTCACTCCAGTACTCTTGCCTGGAAAATCCCTGGAGCCTGGTGGGCTGCAGTCCATGGGGTCACTAAGAGTCGGACATGACTGAGCGATTTCACTTTCACTTTTCACTTTCATGCATTGGAGAAGGAAATGGCAACCCACTCCAGTGTTCTTGCCTGGAGAATCCCAGGGACGGGGGAGCCTGGTGGGCTGCTGTCTATGGGGTCATACAGAGTCGGACACGACTGAAGTGACTTAGCAGTATCCATTTGAGTTACTTTCGCATGTGATACAAGGTATAAATCAAAGTGTTTTTGTTTTTTTGTTTGTTTGCAAGTGGATAGCCAACGATTTCAGCATCCTTTGCAAAGAATGTGTATATATATATATATACACACATATATACAGATGTGTGTATATATATATGTATAACTGAATCACTTTTTTGCCCAGCAGAAATTAACAGAACATTGTAAACCAACTATATTTCAAGAAAACATATTTAAAAGATAAAAATAAAATCTAGATCAGCTTGGGGAGAAATAAGTCTTAATAATATTGAATCTTAAGATTTCTGAAATAAGTACACCTCTTTATATATTTGTCTTTATTTTATCTTTATATTATTGAAGGTACTATTTTATATTTATATTGTCTTCTTTATTTTTTTTTACACATCAAAGATAATTGTTTTATTTAAAAACAGAAATATTTATATGTCTGTTTGTGTTGCAGCCCTTATGGAAAAAAAATTTTTTTTTAAGTCCTTTGATTTGAAATTCAATGTAAACAAGTATACAATCTTAAACCATAAATTCTAATTTTTTTTTAATTTATTTATTTATTTTTAATTTTTACTTTACAATTCTGTATTGGTTTTGGCATAGATTGACATGAAAAAAAAAATTCTAATTTTTTTTTCCTCTGTGTTTAAATGCTGTGAAAGCTTTTGTTCTGTTCAAAGGGATCTGTGTATTTGAATTACAGTAACTTCTCAGTAACTTCTTCACTGGTTTTGTTTGTTTAGTCACTAAGTGGTCTCCAACTCTTTGGCGACCCCATGGACTGTAGCCCACCAGGTTCCTCTGTCCATGGGATTTCCCAGGCAAGAATACCGGAGTGGGTTGCCATTTCCTTCTCCATTCTTTATTTTTTAGTGAGGTAAAATTGGTATGCCAAAGAATGCTCAAACTACCGCATAATTGCACTCATCTCACATGCTAGTAAAGTAATGCTCAAAATTCTCCAAGCCAGGCTTCAGCAATACATGAACCGTGAACTCCCTGATGTTCAAGCTCGTTTTAGAAAAGGCAGAGGAACCAGAAATCAAATTGCCAACATCCACTGGATCATGGAAAAAGCAAGAGAGTTCCAGAAAAACATCTATTTCTGCTTTATTGACTATGCCAAAGCCTTTGACTGTATGGATCACAATAAACTGCAGAAAATTCTGAAAGAGATGGGAATACCAGACCACCTGACCTGCCTCTTGAGAAACCTATATGCAGGGCAGGAAGCAACAGTTAGAACTGGACATGGAACAATAGACTGGTTCCAAATAGGAAAAGGAGTACGTCAAGGCTGTATATTGTCACCCTGCTTATTTAACTTATATGCAGAGTACATCATGAGAAACGCTGGGCTGGAAGAAGCACAAGCTGGAATCAAGATTGCCGGGAGAAATATCAATAACCTCAGATATGCAGATGACACCACCCTTATGGCAGAAAGTGAAGAGGAACTAAAGAGCCTCTTGATGAAAGTGAAAGTGGAGAGTGAAAAAGTTGGCTTAAAGCTCAACATTCAGAAAACTAAGATCATGGCATCCGGTCCCATCACTTCATGGGAAATAGATGGGGAAACAGTGGAAACAGTGTCAGGCTATTTTTCTGGGCTCCAAAATCACTGCAGATGGTGGCTGCAGCCATGAAATCAAAAGACGCTTACTCCTTGGACCTAGATAGCATATTAAAAAGCAGAGACATTACTTTGCCAACAAAGGTCCGTCTACTCAAGGCTATGGTTTTTCCAGTGGTCATGTATGGATGTGAGAGTTGGACTGTGAAGAAAGCTGAGTGCCAAAGAATTGATGCTTTTGAACTGTGGTGTTGGAGAAAACGCTTGAGAGTCCCTTGGACTGCAAGGAGATCCAACCAGTCCATTCCGAAGGAGATCAGCCCTGGGATTTCTTTGGAGGGAATGATGCTGAAGCTGAAACTGAAACTCCAGTACTTTGGCCACCTCATGCGAAGAGTTGACTCATTGGAAAAGACTCTGATGCTGGGAGGGATTGGAGGCGGGAGGAGAAGGGGATGACAGAGGATGAGATGGCTGGATGGCGTCACTAAGTTGGTGATGGACAGGGAGGCCTGGCATGCTGCAATTTATGGGGTCGCAAAGAGTCGGACACGACTGAGCGACTGAACTGAACTGAACTGACTTATTATATAAATCTCAGGTGTATGGCATTACACCTATATGCATTACTACAGAGCATTACCACCGGAAGTCCAGTCACCATCCATCACCACACAGCCCACCCCCTTCACCCGTCTCACCGGCTCACCACTCCCTTCCTCTTGGGTAACCACCAACAGGTTCTCTGTATCGATGAGTTTGCTTTTGTTTTTTTGTGTGTTTTATCTACACTTTCTTTCAGTTATCTTGTAGTGAGTTAGCACTATTTTAGGGGGTGTAAGATCAGACCTTTTGCTTAAGCTCTAATAACAGCAAGCACTGTACAAATGAAATTTGGAGAAAGGTGGAGGAAAGAGCATGTAAGAAATAAAGAGAATAAATAAGTGGAAAAACTTTGCAGAGTTAAAAACACTAATTTTGGAATACTTCATGCTGAATCTGAATAAATGAGAAAGTCTATTTGGTATGTGATACATTTCATCTGGGGTGCATTCAAAACCTTATGTGGATATATTCTAAGGATAGCAAGGTTATTTTACTTGAACACTGTGGTGATAATCTTCTAAAATTCTTGGATGTTTCTCACTAATTCCTTAACCTCGCTCCCCACTCACCCACCCCCACGTCAAAGGGAGTTCTGAGAAGGAAGAGGAAACTCTGGGTGTTCAAATAATCCAGACATTAAACAGAATAAACACATTATTGAAGAATGGTCTTTTTGACTTACAAAATGGCACATTTCCCTCTTCGTAGGAGTCTAAAAGATGAACTCAGCAAGTCAGAAAGTGACATACCAGCAAATGTTTACAAAGTTAAAAATGCAGTTTTTGGACTCACTGTGCAATCCGGGAGTGGGATATCACAAGCCTTTGGTCAGCACATTTGATGATTTCCTCATAAGATGTAACCTTGGGAAACATTAGCTAAGACAATTATTCTGTGATCGATTCTAGGATATTTACTTAGCTTTGTTCATTTTTTTGCTTTTTAAGAATCTGCACAATTTGAAGTTCAATTATATGACTCCTGTGAATGAAGGTTTTACAACTGGCAGAACATTCTCCTTGTATTTTGAAATCACGAATATGGATACAAATAGAACTGAAATGTGCCTGTTCACCATGCAGGAAAAGTATCAAAAAATGGACAACTGTAGTGAAACAACTGTGATCCATACAAGTAGTATATGTGTCAACCCAGGGTCAGCGTCCACAATGCAGTTTTAAAAGGTAAACCAGAACACTGTATTGGCAAGATTTAGAAAGACCCTCCAAGTGAAGCGGTGAGGCTAAGCCTAAGAAATTGCTGACAACAGAAGGCTATATGCACACATACAGTTCTTTGCTAGCTTTTAACTAAAAGGATAATAACACAAAGTCATGATGAAGTGAATGGAATTGAGACAAATGTGTTACGTCATCCCTCAGATCCCTTTTTTGCATAAAATTCTAATGTTTTAATATTTGACATAGTTTAAAAAATATATGTGCATAAGAAAATCTGTACCTTATTTATTAAGTTGCTTAAATGTCTTTGATACTTGTCATTTTCTTCAGTGAGTCTGTTGTAGTGGTCTTCTTTTGTCTCTAGAAGATTTCCCAACTTTGCAATCTATGGAGCAACATTGGCAAAAATGATAACTTGGAAACTGCCATGAAAACCATGTATTGATGTTAAGAACAATGAGAACAGTGAGCTATACTTTATTTCAATATTCCCTTACGCTGATTTGCACCATAGGTAAATTGAGAGAGGCTGTTAGTTAGATTGCAGTTAGAACATATGAACAGAAATTTAAATGCTGTTTCAGCTTTTCTACATTTTAATACAATGAAATAGCTTTGCAAATAACTAGACACTTGCTAGTTAATACAAGTACTTATTAGTCCCAAGTCTTTTCTTTCTGTTCATAACCAGTGGATAGACTATCTTCTTTCCATATGTAACCAATGGATATTTGATTCTCTCTGAAGCACTGATATGCTGCTTGATGACACATTTTCAGGTTTCATCAATATTCTCACGTGTATAAATGAGAAATTTTAAAAGGTCCAGCTCAACGTGCGTCACATTCTGACTTATGGTCCAATTTTTTTTCTTTGTTTCTGGGGTTTTTTTTTTTTTTTTTTTGGTCCAATTTTTATTTGCAAAAAATTAACATTAACAATTTAGACATTGTATTCTTGCATTAACAATTTAAAATTTATATTTCTAAAAATGATATCTAGGATAAATTACCAAGAAAGAGTATTCACAAGTTCCCCCGCAGTTACCTTAATTTTCAAAGCAATTATAAAAGAAAAAGGACAGAAATGTTCCCTTTAAATAACAATGTTAAGAGTAGCCATTGATTTTCTAATGTTTATTTAAACATATTTATTTACATATGTTTACATGTCTGCCCTACAGGAAATAATGGCGGAACAAATTTTCTGCAGACACAGCAGCTTTCTTGCTCTTTCCCTTTACATAGATATACTAATGGGGACAATATCAAATCGGGGTCCCATTCCTCTGCCTGCACATGTTACTTAAGGCAGGGAGTACTGATATTAACTCAGTTTAACAGATAAACCCAAGGTGAAGAGAATTTAAAACGCTTTTTAAAGGACATGGCTAGAAGTAGAGAGAAGTGGGCGGCAGAGGCTGAGATTGTTAGCATCACTGACTCAGCGGACATGAATCTGAGCAGACTCCGGGAGACAGTGGAGGACAGGGAAGCCTGGCGTGCTGCTGTCCACGGAGCCGCAAAGAGTGGGACCCGACTTAGCGACTGAACACCACCACCTTGAACCTCTGTGTCTAGAGCAGCTCTTCCTTTCCTCTCCCTCCCTTTCCATGTGCCAGTTCTTTATGGATTAGTATTTCTCACGTTTGGAATTTTTATCATGGTCAGCTTAATGTGCTTCTTTATCCTCTCAGGAGTTGTGTACTCTCGAAGCTTGCTTTCAGATGGGTTCAGGTGAGACATCACAGACAGTTGCCCGTTCCATGCCTCATGCAGTCAAGGGCACACCTCACCAATGTGGTTAAGCTGGACAAGAGGGCTCTGGTGTGGGTCATTAAAAGTTTCTTGTAAGTCTTGAACTTACAGGTTTTAGCACCTATTCCTTATTTTATTCAGGGATGCAAGATGCAATTTTCTATAGGTGTGTCTTCTGCTTTAAGATTTTTTTTTTTTTTTTTGATGTGGACCATTTTTAAAGTCTCAGTTGAATTTGTTACAATACTGCTTCTGTTTTCTGTTTTGATTTTTTTTGCCCACGAGGCATGTGGGATCTTAGCCCCCAACCAGGGATCCAACTGGCACCACCCTCATTGGAAGGCAAGGTCTTAACCACTGCACCATCAGGGAAGTCCCTCTTCTGCTTTTAACAGCTTACATTCTCCAACGAAGTACTCTCCCTCATCAGTTATTCCGTTCCTCTGAAATACCGTTTGTACAAGAAAAGTCTGCAGCACATGTTAGAGGCAACATAGTGTGTCTGAGACGCTGCCATTTGTGAGCGTTTTCTCACTTCCCACCCCAGGGGAGACCGGCTCCACTCCAAACCTCTTTTGTGCCTGAAGCTCAGAAGCTGCCGACAGGGCCTGCCACCGTTTTCATCCTTTCATCCGCTCCCTGCCAGCCCGTGAGCTCTCCTCTGGGCTTCTCCCACCTGGATGTCACGGGCTCCTCCTCTTTTTAAAAAGGTCCCCTTTAGTCCTTGCAAACAGCTATCTACATATCGCACCTTCTTTTCTAGATTCCTTGGAGGCAGGGCTTCTGTTTGATGTAACTTCCCATCAGTATCTCCTTACTGACTAGCCTTGCTTACCCTTTCAATGAAGTCAATAATTACCTATATAATGAAGAAAATTAATGAAGTAGAAAGGAAGAAAACTGTCAGCCCTCACAGCATCGGGCTTTTCCCTCTCTCTTACGCAATGAATTTAGTACAGAATGCTGACCTGTAACAATTTAGAAATACGATAGACTTCTCTAACCATGAAAAAAGAAATTATGGGGGCTTCCCTAGTGGCTCAGTGCTAAGAATCCACCTGCCAGTGCAGGAGACACGGGTTCGATCCCTGGTCCGGGAAGATCCCACGCGCCGCAGAGCAACTAAGCCCGTGAGTTGCAACTACTGAGGCCGTGCGCGCCGAGAGCCCGCGCGCCTGGAGCCTGTGCTCTGCAGCAGGAGCACGAGCAGCGCAGCTGGAGAGGAGCCCCCGCTCGCCAGGACTAGAGAAAAGCCTGCGCAGCGGTGAAGACCCAGCACAGCCAGAAAGAAATGAACGTTCCAAAAACAATTAAGTTAATTAACCTCTTTTTCATTATATAGTGGGATCCAATGGCAACCCACTCCAGTGTTCTTGCCCGGAGAATCCCAGGGACGGGGGAGCCTGGTGGGCTGCCTGTCTATGGGGTCACACAGAGTCGAACTCGACTGAAGCGACTTAGCAGCAGCAGCAGTGGGATCCAAATGGATTGTCACTTTCTAGATACCAGGATATTTTAATTTTCTTCCCACAGATTTTTCCTCTTTTATCTGCTTTTATCTTTTTTCCAGCTTTATCGATATATAACTGATGCGACCGTTTTGTAAGTTTCAGGTGTACAGCGGAGTTGATTTGATACACTGATACATTGCAAAATGATTACCGCCATTAGCTCCATCCCTCCCACAATCACCACTCCCCTGTGATCGCTTTGGGTGCCATCCAAAGGACATGTGCCGTTTCCCTGGCACCCCCTTAATCGTGACTGCTGTGAATACCTACTGCTCTAAGAATGGTGGTCGTATGTGCCACAATATAAATGTTCTTCATTCACTACTGAAAACTTACTTGTACATACATGAAAATTTCTGCATTTTGAAAGAAAAAAAATTCTAAACAGAAATCAGGTGGGACAATATTTAAAATTGCAAAACCCGAGAGTGCAAACTTCAGTTCTATATTTGTGGGGGTGAATAATACTGCTACTATGTCAGCATGTGACCATTTCAAGGAGTAAAGTTTTTGAAGGCAGATCATTTCCACAACTCGTTATTAAGACAGTGTTGTGAATAAAGAGGCTAGCAAAGCAACGAAAGGTGTTCCTTACCAAAAAATCGAGCTCCTTGCTTAGGTTGTGGTGTGGGTTCAGTTTGGCGCCCAGTGCAACAGGCGTGTCTCTGACATCCTTGGCTTCCTCGGAGTCACATCCTGTAACCTGCGATGAAACATGCCTGTGTTCACTTCCAATATGTTCACTTTCCTTGGAACATTTGACAGCGAACATGCTATCAGGGAAGCCATCAGAGAGCTCTCCAGTGGCTTCAATGACAGAAAGCTTTCAATGGAAGATCTAAAAGTGCATTTTTGTATGTTAGAGAAACAGGACACAGTGAATGTTTAACTCACCTCAGGAACCTGATGTTGACATGATTTTTCATTAGCAAGTAACTCTCTGAAAGCTGAGATTTTGTCTTTATGTTTCAGTAGCTAAGGAAAAAGGCATTTTCTATTTCAGAGACAGAGAGGAAATAAGACTACATTCAGTAACATTTCTAATAAAATCATCAAACCATGCACAGTCCAATCCCTGTCTCAAAGGTGTCTTGTATTTTGAGCTCCTGTGTAGCAGAGTTCATACAACATGCCTGAGACTGCTGTCCCCAGAAAGGCCTGCTCGCCAAGGTGCCCCCTGACTGGCTTCTAGGAACCTAGATCGTGGGAGGGTCTCCATCATTTCCCGAAATGAAGGCTCACTGTGTCTAACCTATTTGCACAGAGGATGTGGTTTATGCTGAACGCCTCCTTCCACTGGGAGAGTCTGGGATTTTGGTACGTGGCAGGCAGAGGGTGCCTGCCTACGTGACCAGCCTCTGATAGAAACCCTGGACACTCAGTCTCCAGAGAGCTTCCCTGGGAACACTTCACATGGGCTGCACCGCTCACTGCCAAGAAAGGGAAGGGCACCTGGTTTCCTCTGGACTTTGCCCCACGTGCTTTCCCCCTTTGCTGGTTTTGCTCTGAATCCTCTCGCAGTAATAATACCTCATAACTGGGAGGATGACTGTGTGCTGAGTGCTGAGTCCTGTAAGTCACCAAACATGAGGGAGGGCTTGGGAGCTCCGCAGAGCTTATCCTAATACCCAACTGCTTCTACAGCCAGGCTGTTAAAACTCTGCTTTAAAGAAAAAAAATTAGCCAACTTTTTCTAAATACAACTTAGTTCCTTAGTATCATTTCTTGTTTGTTCCATATAATAATGATAGATCTTTAATATTCAATATCCTAACTCCTCCACATATCAGTGATGAAGTATGCTGTACAGAATTTTTTTATTATGAACAGTTTCGAAAAAAGAGAAAAAACTTTAATGAAGCCCCATGTAACTATTACTCAGCTCCAACTATTGACAGTTAATGATCAATCTTGTATCATTAATACCCCAAGCACCTCCTCCTCCCTGCAACTCCCTTCACTCAATCAAATGACACATCACATTATTTCGTCTGCCAATATTACAGTAATGACACAGAAATTTACCAAGAGAACATAAATATCTGAAATTGTATTTCTGAAACATCCCTCTTGGGCTTCCCTGGTGGCTCAGATGGTAAAGAATCTGCTTGCAATGTGGGAAACCTGGGTTCGACCCCTGGTTTGGGTATGGCAACCCACCCCATTATTCTTGCCTGGAGAATTCCCATGGACAGAGGAGCCTGGCGTGCCACAGTCCATGGGGTGGCAAAGAGGCAGACACAACTGAGCAGCTAAGCACAGCATCCCTTTTGAACCCTCAGCTAGGCTTCTTTTTGAAGGTTGGTTTAAGAAGTGGAGACCAGTAGCTTTTCTGCATGCCTGTTTATCCCTTGGTCCTTTTCTCTAGGTTAGCCAGAAGATAAGTTCCCCAGAACACTTGCAACAAATTTCCCATCCACCTCACAGTTCAGAGAAGTCATTTCCTGCTAGTACAGTATTGAAATTGAATCCCAGATTTACTATTCAGTCAGGTAAACTGGTCACTGCTGTTTTCTTCTCGATTAAAAATGGCTCCTGTTCCAGTCCTGTTATCATTTTCCCTACTGAGAGTCACAGCATGCTGGCATAAGTCCTTTGGAAGGAGGTCACCATTACAACCATTACACCTACCATGGTTTGGCTTCAGGCTAAACTACAGTGAAGGAACACAGCCCCACCTATCAGCAGAAAATTGGATTAAAGATTTAGTGAGCGTGGCCCCGCCCACCAGAGCAAGACCCAATTTCCCCACAGCCAGTCCCTCCCATCAGGAAGCTTCCACAAGCCTTTTATCTTCATCCATCAGAGGGCAGACAGACTGAAAACCACAACCATGGAAAACTAACCAAGCTGATCACATGGATCACAGCCTCGACTAACTCAGTGAAACTATGAGCCATGCCACGCAGGGCCACCCAAGACAGGTGGGTCATGGTGGAGAGTTCTGACAAAACGTGGTCCACTGGAGAAGGGAATGGCAAACCACTTCAGCATTCTTGCCTTGAGAAACCCATGAATAGTATGAAAAGACAAAAAGATATGACCTTGAAAGATGAACTTCCCAGGTCAATAAGTGCCCAATATGCCACTGGAGAAGAGCGGAGAAACAGCTCCAGAAGGAATGAAGAAGCTGAGTCAAAGAGGAAACAAGACCCAGCTGTGGACGTGTCTGGTGGTGAAAGAAAAGTCCGATGCTGTAATGAACAATATTGCATAGAAACCTGGAATGTTAGGTCCATGAATCAAGGCAGATTGGAAGTGGTCAAACAGGAGATGGCAAGAGTGAACATCGACATTCTAGGAATCAGTAAACTAAAATGGACCAGAATGGGTGAATTTAACTCAGAGGACCATTATATCTACTACTGTGGGCAAGACTCCCTTAGAAAAAATGGAATAGGCCTTATAGTCAACAAAAGAGTCCAAAATGCAATACTTGGGTGCAATCTCAAAAATGACTATGATCTCTGTTCATTTCCAAGGCAAACCATTCAGTATCACAGTAATCTAAGTCTATGCCCCAACCATTAATGCCAAAGAAGCTGAACAGTTCTATGAAGAACTATAAGAACTTCTAGAACTAACACCAAAAAAAGATGTCCTTTTCATTACAGGACTGGAATGCAAAAGTAGGAAGTCAAAAGATACCTGGAATAATAGGCAACTTTGGCCTTAGAGTACAAAATGAAGCAGGGCAAAGGCTATCAGAGTTTTGCCAAGAGAACCCACTGGTCACAGCAAATACCCCTTTCCAACAACACAAGAGAAGACTCTACACATGGACATCACCAGATGGTCAATACCAAAATCAGATTGATTATATTCTTTGCAACCAAGATGGAGAAGCTCTATTTAGTCAGCAAAAACAAGACCGGGAGCTGACTGTGGTTCAGATCATGAACTCTTTATTGCCAAATTCAGATTTAAATTGAAGAAAGTAGGGAAAACCACTAGACCATTCAGTTCAGTTCAGTTCAGTCGCTCAGTCGTGTCCGACTCTTTGTGACCCCATGAATCGCAGCATGCCAGGCCTCCCTGTCCATCACCAACTCTCAGAGTTCACTCAAACTCACATCCATAGAGTCGGTGATGCTATCCAGCCATCTCATCCTCTGTCGTCCCCTTCTCCTCCTGCCCCCAATCCCTCCCAGCATCAGAGTTTTTTCCAACGAGTCAACTCTTCACATGAGGTGGCCAAAGTACTGGAATTTCAGCTTTAGCATCATTCCTTCCAAAGAACACCCAGGACTGATCTCCTTTAGAATGGACTGGTTGGATCTCCTTGCAGTCCAAGGGACTCTCAGGTAAGGTAAGGTGAAGTCGCTCAGTCGTGTCCGACTCTTTGCGACCCCGTGGACCTACTAGGCTTCTCCGTCCATGGGATTCTCCAGGCAAGAATACTGGAGTGGATTGCCATTTCCTTCTCCAGGGGATCTTCCCGATCCAGGGATCAAACTCGTGTCTCCCGTGTTGGAGGCAGACGCTTTAACTCTCAGGTATGACCTAAATCAAATCCCTTACGATTATACAGTGGAAGTGAGAAATAGATTCAAGGGATTAGATCTGATAGCCAGAGTGCCTGAAGAACTATGGACAGAGATTCATTTAGAAAAGGCAGAGGAACCAGAGATCAAATTGCCAAAATCAGTTGGATCATAGAAAAAGCAAGAGAATTCCAAAAAAGCATCTACTTCTGCTCCATTGACTACGCTAAAGCCTTTGACTGTATGGATCATGACAAGCTGTGGAAAATTCTTAAAGAGATCAGAACACCAGAGCACCTTACCTGTCTCCTGCAAAACCTGTATGCAGGTCAAAAAGCAACAGTTAGAACCAGACATGGAACAATGGACTGGTTTCAAATCGGGAAAGGAGTACGTCAAGGCTGTATACTGTAACGTTGCTTATTTAACTTATATACAGAGCACATCAAGCAAAATGCTGGGCTGGATGAACACAAGCTGGAATCAAGATTACCAGGAGAAATATCAGATCAGTAACCTCAGATATGCAGATGACACCACCCTTATGGCAGAAAGCAAAGAGGAACTAAAGAGCCTCTTGATGAAAGTGAAAGAGGAGAGTGAAACAGCTGGCTTAAAACTCAACATTCACAAAACGAAGATCATGGCATCAGGCCCTATCACTTCATGACAAATAGATGGGGAAACAATGGAAACAGTGACAGACTTTATTTTCTTGGACTCCAAAATCACTGCAGATGGTGACTGGAGCCGTGAAATTGAAAGACATTTGCTCCTTGGGAAGAAAAACTATGACCAATCTAGACAGCGTATTAAAAAGCAGAGACATTATTTTGCCAACAAAGTTTTGTCTAGTCAAAGCTATGGTTTTTCTAGTATTCATGTATGGATGTGAGAATTGGATCATAAAGAAGGCTGGAAATGTTAGTCGCTCAGTCGTGCCCGACTCTTTGAGACCCCATGGACTGCAGCCCACCAGGCTCTTCTGTCCATGGGATTTTCCAGGCAAGGACATTGGAGTGGGTTGCCATTTCCTTCTCCAGGGGATCTTCCCAACCCAGGGACTGAACCTGGGTCTCCTGCACTGCAGGCAGATCCTTTACCGACTGAGCTACAAGGGAAGCCCTAAGGAAGGCTGAGCGCCGAAGAATTGATGTTTTTGAACTATGGTGCTGGAGAAGACTCTTGGGAGTCCCTTGGACTGCAAAGAGATCAAACCAGTCAATCCTAAAGGAAATCAATCTTAAATAGTCACTGGAAGAACTGATGCTGAAGCTGAAGCTCCAATACTTTGGCCACCTGATGCAAAGAACTGACTCATTAGAAAAGACCCTGATGCAGGGAAAGATCAAAGGCGGGAGGAGAAGGGGATGACAGAGGATGAGATAGTTGGATGGCATCACTGACGCAATGGACTCGAGTTTGAGCAAGCTGCGGGATTTGGTGATGAACAGGGAAGCCTGGCGTGCTGGAGTCCGTGGGGTCGCAAAGAGTGGAACACGACTGTGCAACTGAAAAACAACACTTAACTGGCTCTCCTAATCCTCTCTCTCCACCTCTGCACCACTAACCAAGAAAAGACTGAGTGAAGAAGTCCCAAGGGCCTTTTCCTTACTTGTCTCACTTGAGAAATAAAATCTGTTTCCAATGTATCCACTATTCCAAGTGATAAAGTTTGTAATAACTGTGTGCTGTGCTTAGTCGCTCAGTAGTGTCTGACTCTGAGACCCCTAGGCTCCTCTGTCCATGGGATTCTCTAGACAAGAATACTCAAAGGTTGCACTGTCCTCCTCCACGGGATCTTCCTAACCCAGGGATCAAACCCATCTCCCGCATTGCAGGTGGATTATTTACTGTCTGAGCCCAGGAAAGCCCATGAATACTGGAATAGGTAGCCTATCCCTTCTCCAGGGAATCTTCCTGACCCAGGAATGGAACAGGGGTCTCCTGCATGGCAGGCGGATTCCCTACCAGGTGAGCTATCAAGGAAGCTCTATGCTGCTGCTGCTGCTAAGTTACTTCAGTCGTGTCCGACTCTGTGTGACCCCAGAGATGGCAGCCCACCAGGCTCCCCTGTCCCTCGGATTCTCCAGGCAAGAACACTGGAGTGGGTTGCCATTTCCTTCTCCAATAGGAATGTCAAAATATACTTATCTTCAGGAATCAGTGGTACCATTAAAAGTGAAAAGATATTCATACCAGTTTTTGGGTAGATGAATGGGACTTTCTAATACATACTTAGGTTATAAAACAAGTCAAGTGTTGAACAAAAGGCCTTTTTAGAGTCAAAATAAAGCTAATCTTGTCCCCTGAAATAATTATTTTAAAAAATCCAAAGTTTTAGGAGCCTCTTTGTACTTTTACACTAGCTTTTTTTTTACTTTTTCACTAAAAATGATATAATTTTTAGAATGAAGAATACATACCTCCTTATCTAAAATTTTCTTTTTAAGATGAAAACTCTTCAATTTTTGTGGCATAATATCACTAACTTTCTCATTCTCTTTGAAATGTTCAGCATCAGGATTGATGATGTCCTAAGGGTAACATTTTGAGAAGCTCTATTAAAAAGTTTTCAGTAAAATTAAAAGGATGAAGGGTAGAATACAAATTAAATGTCCCGTGCAAAAGAAGAGGCCAAACAAAAGAAGGAAGAAAAATATTGAACTCAATTCTTCAGCTACTCATCATAAGACATCTAATAACAGGTTAATGTGGAAATAATTCACTTAGATTCACATTTGCATATAAATTGTAAGTGGGACAAATTCAGATAATTGCTGGAAGTTAATACACATCGATAATAACTATACATGACTACACACTCATAGATACATCTCCTCTTAGCCTAGTTAGTTTAAAAAATCCAAATTTTAGACTAATCGCTATACCTGACACCAGAACAATCAGACATCTTTAATAATATTGAAACTCTAGACATTTCAGTGGCCTCCAGAATGAAGATACTTGTACAGTGAAGACCCTTGTAACCTAAGGGGCGAAAGTGCACGCATTAGAGTCAGATGACCTGGGTTTGGATCTGAGTTCTGCCACTTAGAGCTTCCCTGGTAGCTCAGTGGTAAAAAGTCTGCCTGCCAATGCAGGAGATATGGGTTCAATCTTTGTGCTGGGAAGATCCCCTGGGGAAACAAATGGTGACCCACTCCAGTATTCTTGCCTGGGAAATCCCATGGGCAGAGGAGCCTGGTGGGCTACAGTCCATGGGGTCACAGAGTCAGACACGACTGATCGATTGAGCACAGCAGAAAGTGTTTACTGCAGCTCTGAAACGGAATGGAAATTCATTCTGCCACTTAACTTATGCGAGACTTTGAACAAGAAACTCAACTATTCTAAGCCCGTTTGTTTTTCCATGTTAAAAAAAAAAAGCCTGATAATATATATATTTTTTAATGGTGTAAGAGTTGAATGAGATAACCCATGAAAAGCAGGGTCAATTTAAATGCCTCCAAGGACAAGGTGGGC
The DNA here is from genome assembly GCF_014754425.2 of Oryx dammah. Classification (NCBI taxonomy): domain Eukaryota; kingdom Metazoa; phylum Chordata; class Mammalia; order Artiodactyla; family Bovidae; genus Oryx; species Oryx dammah. The sequence continues at coordinate 4,195,147 of NW_024070195.1, forward strand.
AGCCAGCAAATATTTGTCCAGTGCCTATTAGAGGCTTACCCTGTATTAGCAGAGGGCATATCACATATCAAGTCTCTGATCTTGAAGCCTTGAGCAAACAGGTATTTGTTTGGCCTGGAATGAGATCACTAAGCAGAGGGCTGATGGATGGTTCACTCCATCACTGAGGGGTCTGGGAGAGAAGAAGCAGCCAGCAGATAAGACGGAGAAAGAACAGCAGCATCCACTGAGACGAGAGAAAATCAAGCAGATATGGTGAGAAAGCAGATGTCTGAAGGCCCAGGGGTGATGGAAGAGGTTCCAGCAAGAAGCATCGGTGACACATTCAAATTCAAACATTATAAAGACAAAACTTCAGGTGGATACAGTCTTTGGGCTGTGATCTCAATTTGTGATCTCTGCTAAAATTACTTAGCTTGGTTTCCAGCCTTCAATAAATGCTGGCATTCAACAAATTTCAGCTGAAAGAAAATAGGAATAAAGGTTGTGTCAGATCAGGAACACAGCAAACCCACATTGCCAAATTTTGGCTCAGAGGAGTGTACATAAGATCAAAGAAATGTACAATAATCAGAGGGAAGAGGAAGAAAGAGAGTTCAATAATTTGAGAAGCTGTTCCAAACATCATGCCCTTCAAATGTGCTCTCGTTAAAATGTAGGGTTTGTCACTTCCCAGGGCAGCAGCAAATACCACTTCAGCCAAGGCTGAGAAAGGAAAATTTCCTTGGCCAGGTCACACAGCCAAGAGGTGGAGAGGCCATGTCTGGAACTCACTGGACACTAACTTCATTTTTCATTCTTCCCGAGTACACAGCTCCACACTGACCACCCTGCCCCAAAGCTGCACTTTAGATCAGACTGGGTAAACAGCGAACTCATGTGAACTCATCACTAGGAGCAGCCGGCCTGGAGCCCAAGACTACTGCTCGGAGGCAGTTTTCCTAACATGTGGAAAGCACTGAAGAACGGGTTTTGCCTGAAGTTCTTATTTTTTTCAGTCCTAGTACGTTATCTTACTATTGATTTGTGGGAATTAGGTGATGAAAAAAGACAGAATGAAGCAGTGGGAAGAAGGAAGGGCTAATTGGTTGGTTTAAGCATCTGTATCAGTCAGTTCAGTCGCTCAGTGGTGTCCGACTCTTTAGAACCCCGTGGACTGCAGAACACCAGGCTTCCCTGTCCATCTGTATCATTCCCTCCATAATTTTTCTTTCATAACTTGATTGTCCAACCTTGATATTTCTAATAAAAATATGATTTTTGTATAATTAGCTGATGTGGGAGACGTTCTACCATCAGACCCAGAAGATTGAGAATTCTGGATGTTGACTGTGACGTTCTTTTCATGTCTGGGGGGTTTGCGCGCCCTTCTTCACAAGGTGAGTGATTTAGGAACAAATTAGAATGTGTCATCTTTGTATCCTACATATACACAATTCAGACTTGTCACAATAAAGACAAAGAATCTGGATTACTGTTTAGGTAAAATGCTGAATAAAATATCACTCTTAAAAACTCAAAGCAGTGGTTCTCAAACTTTTTGATTTTCAGGATGCTTTCATATTCTTAAAAATTCTTCAGGATATCCCAAAGCTTTTGTTTGCTAGGCTGTATCTGTCAATATTTATTGCATTAGAAATCACAGCTGTGAACATCAAAAATATTGATTTATAAATTCATTTAAATAACAATATTGTATTAGAAATACAATATCTACATTTATAAATATTTATTGTGTTAGAATCTATTTTATATTTATCAATATTCATTGTATTAGAAATTACAACTGAGAACATTCAAAAATATTTATTTACTAATTCATTTAAACAACAATAAATCTATTATGTCAGTATAAGCGACAATTTAATACAAAATTACCACATTTGTCAAAATGAAAAATTAGTGAAGAGTGGGAATGTTTACACTTTCTGCAAATATTTTTAATGCTGGCTTAATAGAAGACAGCAGGACTCTCCACTGTGCTTTCCACATCCCATCAACCATGAAAGCAATTACACCGTCACACGTCACATGGCTTCACTGGAAAACTCCACTGTACACTTGGGAAAGAATGAGAGTGAAAAAGGCAATGATGTCTTCATATTACCATGAAAATGCTTCAACATCAAAGATGCTCCCAGAACACACATCGAGAAAACGGACCTAAAGATTAATGAAAAGCAAAACTAGAAGTAAAAAAAAAAAAACAAAAACGGATTAGTCAAGATAGCACAAAAGCTGCGTTTTTTAAGAAAAGTGAGTGAAAGTGAAGTCACTCAGTCGTGTCCGACTCTTTGCGACCCGTGGACTGTAGCCCACCAAGCTCCTCTGTCCATGGGATTCTCCAGGCAAGAATACTGGAGTGGGTTGCCATTTCCTTCTCCAAGGGATCTTCCCAAACTAGGGATCGAACCCAGGTCCCCGCATTGCAGGCAGACGCTTTAACCTCTCAACCACCAAGGAAGCCCTAAAAAAAAAACAAGAAAGAAAGCTCAAGAAAAACATTGTATAGTGGATAAACTGCTGCACAGTTATACTGTTACTCAGTGTTTACTAATTCAAAATTCATCATGGTTTGGTTAACAGCCAAACTGAAGGTCATCTTTGCTTAGGCTGAAAGTGAAAATGAAAGTGTTAGTCGCTCAGCAGTGTTTTGATTCATTTTGACCCCATGGACTGTAGCTCTCCAGGCTCCTCTGTCCATGGGATTCTTCAGACAAGAATAGTGGAATGGGTTGCCATTCCCTTCTCCAGGGGATCTTCCCGACCTGCTTAGGTCAGTAGTTCTCAAAGCATGACCCTGGGGCCAGGAGCATCAGTGAGATCCCAAGATCTTCCTGGAGATGCAAATCCCCAGGCCCCACCTCACACCTGCTGAATCAGAGACTCTGGGGTGGTCCCTGCAATCTGCATTTTCATAGCTGAGGCTGATAAATGCTAAAGTTTGAGAACCACACCGGCTTAGATAATCCTTCCTTCTTTGTGGAGAAAAGATGACAGAGAGAATTTTCAGTCCCATGAGAACAGTATTTTTCTAAGAGCCATTAAAAATAATAGGATCCTTGTCTTGCAAACAATACTTAATACTGATTAGAGATTCACAAAAGAAAGTCTTCTAAGGACATCTTTGAGCAACAAATCAGCTCAGTTTAAGTTATTATGACAAATATAAAAATAAATGTATACATTTTTCTGACTCAGATTAGCCTTCTAATAGAGTTAATAAAGTTGCACTACAGATATTTTAAGGCAGGCCTATAAAACCGGAATAGAGCAGATGTGCTCTTCTTGGCTTGTGAGGATTATCACTACCAAGACAGGCTTCCAATTGTCTGCCAAAAAAGCCATCTGAACTGCAAATACAAAATACAGGTTCTCCAAACACATTGATACGAGGCTCTCATGTTGTTCTTGACGATTGTTAATAGATATATTTGGTGATCATTTTGCGATACATACAAATATTGAATCTTTATGCTGTACACCTAAAACCAATGGAGTCTGCTGTCTCAGTAAAAACGTGTGTAACTTTACAAAATTACTGTGTGCTATAATGTAGGTTTTGCCTTGTAAACCAAATATGCAGCTGTATTATCTATTTTACTGCTGAATAGGCAGACATGGCATGCAAAGGCTGAGATCCCACTCAAATTCTTTTCTCAGAGGAAGCTTCGGATGATCGGTCATGTATGCGTGCCTGCATGTGGGCTGAGTCGCTACGGTTGTGTCTGACTTTTTGGGACACTATGGACCGCAGTTCACCAGGCTCCTAGGTACCCACAAAATTCCCACATTCATTTGCAACTCTACCAATATAATCGCAAGAGGCCAGGAATGGCTGTTCTTTAATGTGAATATCTGAGACCCAAAGAAACTCGTCCAAACCTGTGGCACCTTCTCCATTGTTTCTCTCTTTGTGGTTAATTCTCCCCGCCAACAAATTAGGGTATGGGCCACGCCCAAATACGCTTCAGCAGACTATTAGAAACTCCTGAAATTCTGCCTTAGAGATTCTGAATTTGTGATAATACCTTGGCCACATCTGACTCTATTACATCCTCTAAGATCTCCTTGAGTTGAGCTATCTCACATTTAGGGACGCAATTTTGCTCCTCATTCCTTGCAACCTGCTGCTGACATTTTGTGTTTTCATTTTTTACTTTGTCGATCTGCTGCTGAAGTTCTTCATTCTTAGCCTTTTCACTGTCGGATAGGAATTTCACCTTCTGAACCTGAGCGACCAATTTCTCGAGTTTAGATTTCAGATTCTCTCTTTCATCCAGGTGTTTCCTTTCACGTTTCTGAAATTCCTCCTGTAAAGACAGGAACTCTCTTCCGGTCTCTCTCTCCCTTTTCAACGAGTCCAGAGCGGCACTGGTGGCCTTTTCCAGCTCTCCTTTGAGCTGCTGCAGGCTTTCTATCTCTTCTTCCTTCTTGCTCAAGGCGCTGTCCCTCTCCATGCACTGAGTCATGTACCTTTCCTGTAGACTAACATAATTGCCCTTGAGTTTCTTAAACTCTACCTGTAAGGTTTCCTTCTCACTCCTGCATTCCTGGAGGTGGTTTTGGGTGGTAACTAAAATCTCATGCAAACTCCGCAGTGTCTTCTCTGTATCACTCTTCTCCAGCTTTATTCTGTACTTTTCTTCAATTAACTCTTCGACCTTCTCCTTTAGCTTATTGATGATGTCCACAAATACGTGCTGTTTAGTCGTATTCATCTGTAGTTCTCCAACCTTCTTCTCTAAATATGTGTTCTGACGCTCTAGGTCTTGGATCCGAGTTTCCTTTTCTTTGTTAGTACATTTTAATTTCCGTACAACTTCATTTAAAGCCATGTCCTGTTCCAGAGGTTGTAAGCTTTCCAAGCTCTGCTCTGAGTCAGGTATCACGCAGGCCTCCTGAGACGCTCCACCGCTCCAACAAATGCCTGTAGGAGCCCAAGTTGAGACTGTCTGTGGACTCCACCTGCCTTTTTCTGGGACTTCCTTTTGGTGCCTGACTGACATCTCAGGAATATCCATAGAATTCTGTACTCCTTTGGAAGAACCTGCAATCTGTAAATTAGAGTAAATAAAATAAGTCTGAAATAGTAGAAAGATCATGAGCTTTGAGGTCAAAGAGAGCTGCCCTTGAACCCTGGATCCCTAAATTTGGTTTTCTCAGCTCTGAAATAACAGGGAGGATGTGTACGTCCAACACTAATATCTAATTAAGAAAAACACTTAAGTATTAATTGCTGAATGTTATGTACTGCACTTAGCAGCAGAGCAGGTATGGTATATGTATTACACTTAAAAAAATTAAATGTTGATACTCTCACCATCTTCTAGGACACACATTTTTCTGGATATATACAAGATATTTCCTTTGACTTCAAATGAATTAAAACAAAGTTATTCATTACCCTAAATCTGCAAAGACATTTTTAAAAAATTATTTTTGAGGTAATGTTGGTTTTCAACATTATGTAAGCCTCATGTGTACATTTCTACTTCTGTTTACACTACAGCATACTCACCATAAAACATTTAGTTTCCATTTATCACCATACAGTTGATCCATTTTACTCATTTCACTTATTTTGTTCATTTATTTTTTGTTTTTTATTTGCTTGGGTTTTTTTGTATCCCATATATGAATGAAATCATATTTGTTTTTCCCCATGTGACTTATTTTACGTAGCATAATACCCTCACAATCCACCCATCCATGTTGCCACAAATGGCAAAATTTCATCTTTATGACTGAGTAGTATTCTATTATAAATATATGAAATATCTTCTTTATCCATTTATCCACTGATAGGCACTTAGGTCAGAGAAGGCAATGGCACCCCACCCCACCCCACTCCAGTACTCTTGCCTGGAAAATCCCATGGATGGAGGACCTGGTGGGCTGCAGTCCATGGGGTTGTGGAAGAGTTAGACACAACTTCACTTTCACTTTTCACTTTCATGCATTGGAGAAGGAAATGGCAACCCACTCCAGTGTTCTTGCCTGGAGAATCCCAGGGACGGCGGAGCCTGGTGGGCTGCCATCTATGGGGTCACGCAGAGTCGGGCAGGACTGAAAGCGACTTAGCAGCAGCAGCAGCAGCAGCAGGCACTTAGGTTGTTTGCAAATCTTGATTATTGTAAATAATGCTATGATGAACATAGGGGTGCATATATTTTTTCAAATCAGTGCTTTTGTATTTTGGGGATAAATACCCAGAAGTAGAATAGCTGGATCATATATATTATTTTTTGAGGAATCTCCATAGTGTTCTCCATAGTAGCTACACCAATTTACATTCCCACCAACAGTATAGGAACATTCCTTTTGCTCCACACCCTCTCCAACATTCATTATTTGTAGACTTTTTGATGAGAGCCATTCTGACCAGTATGAGGTGATAAACTCACTGTGGTTTTGATTTGCATTTCTCTAACAATCAGCAATGTTGAACACCTTTTCATGCGCCTGTTGGCCACCTGTATGTCTTCTTTGGTGCCTATTCAGCTCCTCTGCTAATTTTTTAATTAGATTTTTTTGTTGTTATTGAGTTGTATGAATTCTGTATATATTTTGGATACTAACCCCTTATTGGTTATGTGGTTTCCAAACATCTTTTCCCAGTTGGCAGGTTGTCTTTGTATTTTGTAGATAGTTTCCTTCACTGTGCAAAAACTTTTTAGTTTGATGAGGTCCCATTTATTTTTGCTTTTGTTTTCCTTGCCTGAGGATATATACCCAAAGGTATTGCTAAGGCCAATTCACTAATTATACTGCCTATGATAAATTTCAGAGAAGGCAATGGCAGCCCACTCCAGTACTCTTGCCTGGAAAATCCCATGGATGGAGAAGCCTGGTGGGCTGCAGTCCATGAGGTCGCTAAGACTCGGACACGACTGAGCGACTTCACTTTCACTTTTCACTTCCATGCATTGGAGAAGGAAATGGCAACCCGCTTTAGTGTTCTTGCCTAGAGAATCCCAGAGACGAGGGAGCCTGGTGGGCTGCTGTCTATGGGGTTGCACAGAGTCAGACACGACTGAGGCGACTTAGCCCCATGATAAATTTATTGGTTTTATATGTCCACCTTTATCTCTTGTTACCTTTTTTGGTTTGGAGTTTGGAGTCTATTTTGTCAGATATGAATATAGCTACACTCCATTTCTTTTAGCTACCATTTGCTTTGGACATCATCTTCCATCCTTTCATTTTGAGTCTACGTTTATCTTTAAAGCTGAAGTCAGTTTACTGGAGGGAGTAGACAGCTGGATCTTGTTTTTAATGTATCTCTTTTGGGGGCAGGGAGGTCTTGCTTTTTAATCCATCCAACCACTCTTTTTTTTTTTTTTAAGATTTATTTATTTATTTTTGACTGTGCTGAGTCTTATTTGCTGCACGCAAGATTTCTCTAGTTTTGGAGAGCAGGGGCTACTCTTTGTTGAGGTATGAGGTATGAGGGTTTCCCTCATAGCTCAGTTGGTAAAGAATCTGCCTGCAATGCAGGAGACCCTGGTTGGATTCCTGGGTGGGGAAGATCCTCTGGCAAAGGGAGAGGCTGCCCACTCCAGTCTTCTTGGGCTTCCCTGGTGGCTCAGCTGGTATAGAATCCGCCTGTGATGTGGGAGACCTGGGTTCGATCCCTGGGTTGGGAAGATCCCGTGGAGGATGGTCAGGCTACCCACTCCAGTATTCTGGCCTGGAGATTTCCATGGACTGTATAGTCCATAGGGTCACAGAGTTGCACACGACTTGAGCGACTTTCACTCACGCTTATTTATTTTTGAGTGTGCTGAGTCTTATTTGCTCCATGCAAGCTTTCTCTAGTTTCTCTTGAGCTGTGCTTCTCATTGTAGCGGCTTCTCTTGCTGAGGTCCACGGACTCTAAAGCACCTGCTCCACAGTTGTGGTATATGGGTTAGTTGCTCTGAGGCATGTGGAATCTTCCTGGAGCAGAGGTTGAAACCACGTCCACTGCATTGGCAGGTGAATTTTCAACCACCTGGGAAGCCCCAACCAAGCTGCCTTTTGATTGATGAATTAAATCCATGTACATTTGGGATGACTCTTTACAGATGAGTACTTGGTTTTATCTTTGATTTTCTGATTGCTCTGTGTCTCCACTGTGTCTTTTTCTTGTGCTTCTGTCTGCTGTTCTGGTTTGGTGGTTTTCTATGATGTTTCTCTTTTCATGTTTCACATCTTTGCTCTCGATCTTTATTTTGTGGTTATCATGAGGTTTGTATAAAACATCTTATAGATAAAACAATCCTTTTTCTCTGCTGACAGCATCTGATCTTCACATGCCCATACAGGTTCTGTCCTTTTCTTCTTCCTCTTTCGTCTTTGCTGCCTCAAATTATCCTTTAGTGTTGTAAATTTATTACCAATTTGAAGTAGTTATACTTTTCCTGCTCTTTTTCCCCTTGACATTTATGGTATAATACAGTGTTAATAATCTATTCTGACATAAAGTTGCAATTTTCTGACTCTATTTATCACCTTACTCAAAGTTTTGTGTATTCTGCATTTTTATTTTGGGCTAAGAGCTCATTTCAACATCTCTTGTAAGCCAGGTCTAGTGTAATGAACTCCTTCAGCTTTTGTCTGTCTGAGAAAGTCTTTATTTCTCCTTCATATATGAATGATAACTTTTCTCGATAAAGTATTTTTGACTGACAGTTTTTATCTTTCACTATTTTGAGAATTTTATTCCATTCCCTCCTGGCCTATAGTTACAGCTGAAAGATCTGCTGATAGCCTAACGGGGGTTCCTTTATAGATAACCATCCTTTTTTCCCTTTTTAAAAATTTTTTATTTTTAATAAAACTTTTATTCTGGGATAATTTTAGATTTATGAAAAAGTTATAAGCATAAAGAGGTCTCTATACCTCTCACCCAGGGCCCCTGAATGTTAATGTCTTATATACCATGGAACATTTGCTAAAACAGTACAAATGTGCTGCTATTAACTAAACTCCAGATTTTACTAGTTTTCTCATTAAAGTCCTTTTTCTGTTCCAATATCCAGTCCAGAGTATCACATTGTATTTAACACCTTTGTCATTGACTTTTGACAGTTTTAATACCACATGTCTTAGAGAAGATCTACTAGCAATGATTTCTTAGCTTCATAGATTTGTATATACAGTTCTTGCTATTTTTTTAGGTTAGCTATTTAAAAAAAAAATCTTAATCTTTTTACATCTCTGATTGTTCTTGGTTTTAGTAATCCTTACTTCTATTTATTTTTTGGCCATCCCTTGTGACATGTCGCAAACAGTCACACGACTGAGCGACTGAACTGAACTGAACTGAACTGTGACATGTGGGAGTTGGTGATGGACAGGGAGGTCTGACGTGCTGCGATTCATGGGGTCGCAGAGTCAGACACCACTGAGCGACTGCACTGTGACATGTGCAATCTTAGTACCCTGCCCAAGGATTGAACCCATGCCCGCTGCACTGGAAGGGTGAAGTCTTAACCACTGGACCATCAGGGAAGTCCCTTAGCTATTATTTCTTTAAGTAAACTCTCTGCTCCCTTCTCCTGCCTCTCTCTCGTCTCTCCCTCTGGGATTTCCCATCACCCTACCGTTGTCCTTCCTAAAAGAGTTGTGAAACTCTCACAGAATTTCCTCACTTTTAAAGATTCTCTTTCCTCTTCTACCTGCATCACCTCTATTAGATTTCTATCCCTAAGCTTGTTAATCCTCTCTTCCAAATAGTCTGCTCTATTTCCAAGGCTTTCTAATCCTTTCATCTTGTTAATTACTGAGTCCTTCAGCTCCAGAATTTTTTGGTTCTTTTTTCGGAGTTTCAACATTTTGGTAAAATGTTCCTTCTGTTAACAAACTTGATTCCTTAGCTCACTGAATTGCCTTTCTGAGCTTTCTCATAGCTCCTTGAGTTTCTTTATGACAGCTATTTTGAATGTACTGTCAGCTAGATCTCAGTATTCCATGGACGTTAAATCTAGTTTCTGGAGAACTGCCGTTTTCTTTTTGTGGTAGTGTTACTGTGGCTAGCCCTTGGTGCCTCAGTTGTTCCTCGGCACAATGAATCTGAAGTAGCAAAAAACCCTCCTTCTTTAGATGAAGATGCTTTAATTTTTCTTGATTCTAATGACTCAATGGGTTAGAAATTAGAGGCCTTTCGTTTGCCAGGAGGTGGCATCTATAGTTTAAGTCTTTGGTTTCTCTTTCCTGCGCTAGCTCTGGTTACCTTTGGCAGTTGGCACTGCCCACCCTCATGTCTCTGACAGGCGTCCTTGTTGTCACTGCCTGTACCTCTAGGGTGGCTGTGCCTTGCTATTGATGTCACCGCCTGGGCTCTGGGGTTCTTCTTCTGCCCGGTCCAAAATCTCCTGAGTCACAGGCTCCACCGCATGCAGGGAGGGGGAGAGCTGGGAGGAGTTGGGTGTCATCAGATTCCCGGGTGCTGCCACTGTGGCCTGGATTGATGGGGGGAGTTATGGGTGCCTCTGGAGCTGGAGAGATGGTCGCAGGCCCCACTTCCACTGCTGCCGGTCACCCACGGTTGGCTAGTGGCCAGGTCATGGGTGCCACCTCTCCTCCTGCTGCTGGGTTCTTTGAGGCTGTGGGCTCAGCTGCCACCCCGGGGGGACCAGGATCGCAGGCACAACCTCCACAGTCGCCCAGTGTGGCCTCCTCTGTGTGCTCCAGTCCACCCTCCTTTAGATGTATGGACGTGTGGAATTCTCCAGCATCCTGGTGTGTTGGGGAGAGCCACATCTGTTGAGCTGTGGATGTTTTACTAATTGTAGATTGAAGAGCAGAGACAGAGAGTATCTCAATCTACCATGATGCTGACAACCCTCTCTTGTAAGCCCTCTTTTTTTTTTCCTCTCTAAAGACTTTTTTAAAAAATTAATTTAATTGGAGCATTACTTTACTAATTACTTTACAATATTGTAGTGGTTTTTGTCAAACACCGACATGAATCAGCCATGGGCGCACATGTGTTTCCCATTCAGAATCCCCCTCCCACCTCCCTCCCCATCCCACCCCCGAGTCATCCCAGTACACCAGGCCTGAGCACCCTGTCTCATGCATCGAACCTGGAGCAGCGATCCACTTTACAAATAATACACACATTTCAACACTACCCTCTCAAGTCATCCCACCCTTGCCTTCTCCCAGAGTCCAAAAGACTGTTCTTTACATCTGTGTCTCTTTTGCTGTCTCGTATATAGGGTCATCATTACCATCTTTCTAAATTCCATATATATGCCTTAATATACTGTATTGTGTTTTTCTTTATGACTTACTTCACTCTGTATAATAGGCTCCAGTTTCATCCACCTCATTAGAACTGATTCAAATGCATTCTTTTTAATAGCTGAGTAATATTCCATTGTGTATATGTACCACAGCTTTCTTATCCATTCATCTGCTGATGGACATCTAGGTTGCTTCCATGTCCAGGCTATTGTAAACAGTGCTGCAATGAACATTGGGGTACACGTGTCTCTTTCAATTCTGGTTCCCTTGGTGTGTGTGCCCAGCTGTGGGATTGCTGCGTTGTATGACAGTTCTATTTCCAGTTTTTTAAAGAATCTCCATGCTGTTCTTCATAGTGGCTGTACTAGTTTGCATTCCCACCAAGAGTGTAAGAGGGTTCCTTTTTCTCTGCACCCTCTCCAGCATTTATTGTTTGTAGACTTTTTGATAGCAGCTGTTCTCACTGGCGTGAGATGGTACCTCACTGTGGTTTTGATTTGCATTTCTCTGATAATGAGTGATGTTGAGCATCTTTTCATGTGTTTGTTAGCCATATGTATGTCTTCTTTGGAGAAATGTCTGTTTAGTTCTTTGGCCCATTTTTTGATTGGGTCGTTTATTTTTCTGGAATTGAGCTGCAGGACTTGCTTGTATATTTTTGAGATTAATTCTGTTAGTTGCTTTGTTATTATTTTATCCGATTCTGAAGGCTGTCTTTTCACCTTGCTTATAGTTTCCTTTTTTGTGCAAAAGCTTTTAAGTTTAATTAGATCCCATTTATTTTTGCTTTTATTTCCATTACTCTGGGAGATGAGTCAGAGGATCCTGCTGTGATTTATGTCAGAGGGTGTTTTGCCTGTTTTCCTCTCAGAGTTTTATAGTTTCTGCTCTTACATTTAGATCTTTAATCCATTTTGAGTTTATGTTTGTGTATGGTGTTAGAAAGTGTTATAGTTTCATTCTTTTACAAGTGATTGACCAGTTTTCCCAGCACCACTTGTTAAAGAGATTTTTTTCTCCACTGTACATTTTTGCCTCCTTTGTCAAAGATAAGTTGTCCATAGATGCATGGATTTATCTCTGGGCTTTCTATTTTGTTCCATTGATTTATATTTCTGTCTTTGTGCCATTACCATACTGTCTTGATGACTGTAGCTTTGTAGTATAGTCTGAAGTCAGGCAGGCTGATTCTTCCAGTTCCGTTCTTCTTTCTCAAGATTGCTTTGGCTATTTGAGGTTTTTTCTATTTCCACACAAATTGTGAAATTATTTGTTCTAGTTCTCTGAAAAATACTGTTGGTAGCTTGATAGGGATTACATTGAATCTATGGATTGCTTTGGGTAGTATACTCATTTTCACTATATTGATTCTTTGGATCCATGAACATGGTATATTTCTCCATCTATTTGTGTCATCTTTGATTTCTTTCATCAGTGTTTTATAGTTTTCTATATATAGGTCTTTTTTTTTCTTTAGGTAGATTTATTCCTAAGTATTTTATTCTTTTCGTTGCAATGGTGAACAGAATTGTTTCCTTAATTTCTCTGTTTTCTCATTGTTAATGTATAGGAATGGAAGGGATTTCTCTGTGTTAATTTTATATCCTGCGATTTACTATATTCATTGATTAGCTCTAGTAATTTTCTGGTGGAGTCTTTAGGGTTTTCTATGTAGAGGATCATGTCATCTGCAAACAATGAGAGTTTTACTTCTTTTCCAAGCTGGATTCCTTTTATTTCTTTCTCTTCTCTGATTGCTGTGGCTAAAACTTCCACAACTATGCTGAATAGTAGTGGTGAGAGTGGGCACCTTTGTCTTGCTCCTGACTTTAGGGGAAATGCTTTCAATTTTTCACCACTGAGGATAATGTTTGCTGTGGGTTTATCATATATGGTGAGCCCCCTTTTGAATAAAGACCTTTTGATTCCTCATCAAACCATCATCTCACAATGCTATGACTTCTAATGTGAACATCAGAAAATCTGATTAACGTATCTCATGACTGACTTTCTGCTCACAATACAGATTTGGGAGAAGGGGGTTAAAAACAACAACAACAGTAAGTTGTAGGAAAGTGAAGGTGAAGTCACTCAGTTTTGTCCAACTCTTTGAGACCCTATGGACTGTAGCCTACCAGGCTCCTCCGTCCATGGAATTTTCCAGGCAAGAGTACTGGAGTGGGTTACCATTTCCTTCTCCAGGGGAAGCTTCCTGACCCAGGCATCAAACCCAGGTCTCCTGCATTGCAGGCAGACACATTACCATTTGAGCCACCAGGGAAGCCCTGGGAAGTTGTAGGAAACACTAAAATGAACATGACAGAATAAGCTAGTAAAAGATCTCTAAAGGGATGGGCTGAATAACTTTCCAAATAGAATTTAGGGATATTGGACCCTTATAGTGCTTCTTCATCATTCTGGGATAAAGACAACTATCCTTACTGAGGTCTGTAAGATCCCGATACTGATCTTGATATCTAACCCACGCTACCTTTCCACCCTCTACAATGTCCCTCCAACCCAGCAACACTAAGCTGCCTTCAGATCCATGAAGGAAGGGACCATGCTCCCTGCAGCCATAAGGTCTTCACACTCAGTTCAGTTCAGTCGCTCAGTCGTGTCTGACTCTTTGCTACCCCATGAACCGCAGCCTGCCAGGCCTCCCTGTCCATCACCATCTCCCAGAGTTCACTCAGACTCACGTCCATCGAGTCTGTGATGCTATCCAGCCATCTCATCCTCGGTCATCTCCTTCTCCTCCTGTCCCCAATCCCTCCCAGCATCAGAGTCTTTTCCAATGAGTCAACTCTTTGCATGAGGTGGCCAAAGTACTGGAGCTTCAGCTTCAGCATCATTCCTTCCAAAGAAATCCCAGGGTTGATCTCCTTCAGAATGGACTGGTTGGATCTCCTTGCAGTCCAAGGGACTCTCAAGAGTCTTCTCTAACACCACAGTCCAAAAGCATCAATTCTTCGGCACTCAGCCTTCTTCACAGTTCAACTCTCACATCCATACATGACCACAGGAAAAACCATAGCCTTGACTAGATGGACCTTAGTCGGCAAGGTAATGTCTCTGCTTTTGAATATACTATCTAGGTTGGTCATAACTTTTCTTCCAAGGAGTAAGCGTCTTTTAATTTCATGGCTGCAGTCACCATCTGCAGTGATTTTGGAGCCCCCCAAAATAAAGTCTTGACACTGTTTCTACTGTCTCCCCATCTGTTTGCCATGAAGTGATGGGACCAGATGCCATGATCTTCGTTTTCTGCATGTTGAGCTTTAAGCCAACTTTTTCGCTCTCCTGTTTCACTTTCATCAAGAGGCTTTTTAGTTCTTCACTTTCTGCCATAAGGGTGGTGTCATCTACATATCTGAGGTTATTGATACTTCTCCTGGCAATCTTGATTCCAGCTTGTGTTTCTTCCAGTCCAGCGTTTCTCATGATGTACTCTGCATAGAAGTTAAATAAGCAGGATGACAATATACAGCCTTGACATACTCCTTTTCCTATTTGGAACCAGTCTGTTGTTCCATGTCCAGTTCTAACTGTTCCTTCCTGACCTGCATACAGATTTCTCAAGAGGCAGGCTAGGTGGTCTGGTATTCCCAACTCTTTCAGAATTTCCCACAGTTTATTGTGATCCACACAGTCAAAGGCTTTGGCATAGTCAATAAAGCAGAAATAGATGTTTTTCTGGAACTCTCTTGCTTTTTCCATGACCCAGCGGATGTTGGCAATTTGATCTCTGGTTCCTCTGCCTTTTCTAAAACCAGCTTGAACATCAGGGAGTTCATGGTTCACGTATTGCTGAAGCCTGGCATGGAGAATTTTGAGCATTACTTTACTAGCATGTGAGATGAGTGCAACTGTGCGGTAGTTTGAGCATTCTTTGGCACTGCCTTTCTTTGGAATTGGAGTTGCTATCAATACTTCTGTATGGAATGCTCCCCCACGCCCATCACCTAACTACCCCAACTCATCCTGCAGAGCTGAGCTCAGTCACTACTATACTTCAGGGAAGTCTTACCCAAACTCCCTGACCAGGGACAGGAAGACTCCCATCTTACTTTATTTATAGTGCTTACCACAGCTGCAAGTTTATATGTAGTTTTACAATATATACACTTTATATGTAACTTTTATTTGCAGCACTTACCATAGTTGAAAATTCATATTTACTAGTATGATTATTTGATTAATGTCTGTCTCCTCTATGAGTGTTCTTGTCATGAGGACAGAGCCCACATCTTTTTGTTTCTGGTTTTGTCAACCATTCTATAACCAACACATAGCACAGGGCTTCAGACATGACAGATGCCTCAAAGTGTTTACTGACTGACTGAAGGACTAGATGCAATGGAAATAGTTACAATCTTAAGAAATCCTAATTCAGCAGCTTTTTAAAATGTTATTTTCCAGAACTCAAGACAGGTAAGTAGACTTGTCTTTTAAATGCTGCTTTCAAATAAAATGAACAAAAAAATCCTGACTTTACTTGTAAATGAAATATAACAGCCATAGCTTGTCTCACCAAACTCACAGTGAAAAGGTATTCTTTATGCTATCTTTGGATTGTTATCTATTTGCCCACACCAATTCTTTTTTTTTTTTTTTTTTATTGAGAGACTATATAGACTTTATACTGTTGGCATCTTCAGTGCTCTTATGATACTACATACCCAGAATTAACAATTCAAATACAAATTCATGTTTTCACTTTGGTAGAAAAATATTTTTTTGCTGATCAGTAGAAATTCCACATAATAGAAAAATCATGAGCTTTTCTTGTCAAATAATTTAATTAACATCTCTGCATTTCTTCCTCTTTTCAACCTTTTCCTTACTGTAAACTTCTTAGTTCCCATCAATATGATTCACTAAGTATAAAAACTTGAAAGGGAATGTGTTAGTCCCTCAGTCGTGTCCACCTCTTTTGCTACGTCACAGATTGTAGCCCACCAGGCTCCTCTGTTCATGGGATTCTCCAGGCAAGAATACTGGAGTGGGTAGCCATTCCCTGCTCCAGGGAATCTTCCCAACCTGGGGATTGAACCTGGGTCTCCTGCATTGCAGGCAGGTTCTTCATTATCTGAGCCAGCAGGGAAGGCCATAAAAGCTCAGTATTGATATACTCAAGGCATCATGCAGATGTTGGGGTGCATAAAAGGATGAGTAAGACAGCACCCTGACCCTCAAAGAAATTATCATATGGTAGAGCTAATCTCCAAGTATGGATTTTACTTCATTAGAAAAGACTGTTTCTAAATTGAGGAAGATCTCAGAAGGAAGTTCCCTCAGCGAAGCAATGTCCCTCATGCTGATGATTTAGGACTACTTCCAAAAGCCTCAGGTTATAAGCAGTAATGTTTTGTTTTTTAAAAACACTTCCTTTAATACTCTATGGATTATTAAACATCTTACCTCCTCTGTTTCATAATTAGCTCTCACATCAAGCAGGTTAAAGTTATTTTCTTTATAAAATGGTCGTTCAACATCACTGTGTACTTCTTTCTCACACAAGAAGTCTTGAGACTGACTAGGACTGAGGGCAGATTCCATGGCAGTACTATTAGCCAGTGGCATTTCCATGAATTTCAGTGTCTCTTCACTGCAGTGGATTAGAGGTGGGCTTCTACAAGGCTGTCTGACACACTCAAGAGCAAATTGATCTGTATGTGTGAAAGTGCTAGTTCCCATTGGGTTTTCTTGCTTAAATGAGTCTTCCTGCATATTGGTGTCTTCTGTATAATCACACACATAATGCTGTAATTCTGGCTCCTCTGTGTAAGATAAGCTTTCCGTCAGATCTTGAAATGCTATTTCATTATTAAATGAGTCTGTCTGATGAAATTGGCAAAGGGGTTCAAATTGTCTCAAGGAAGAAATGCTCGTGTCAATTGGCTGAGTGAGTATATTCTGTGAGTAATTTCCAATGTTGATATCTCATTAGAAAAAGAAAGATGGAAATAAGATTAGCGTTAAATTTATGCATTAACAGTTACATTCACATTTATGAAATAAATTGTTGGACTCTTTTAAGAATTATAAGTTCAACATTTTTCATTAAGTTTATTTGTGCTAGCAGCTGCAACAAAACTTTTTTACATGAAGGAAAAAGTCATCAAGTGACTACCACAAAGAAGCTTCTTACAGTTCATTTGTGTCAAATACCATTGTAACAAATTCTAAGACATCTTCAAAATTCTGTTTACTCTAATTTTAAAATGCTTCAAAAGAATAAAAACACACAGTGTACAGTAATAGCAAACACACATAAACATGCTCAACTTCACAACAATCTCATGAACTAGGTACTGTTATTACCCATTTTTACAGATAAGGAAATGGAAACATAAGAGATCCTAAGTCACTTGCTGAGACACAGCTGGCAAGCAGTGCAGCTGGGATACTAGAATACTATTTGTTTCTGAATATGACAAGTTATTCAGATTTTTTTAAAAATCAGAAGCAAATATAGACAACATGCAAAGAAGTGTTTCAAATAAATATCCCTTCCCTTCTATCTAAATACCTTCCTCTTCCCCACCCAGAGAGAATTGCTATACTGAAGCTGCTGCTGTTGTTCCTTGGTCGGTCAGTGGTGTCCGACTGTGACCCCATGGACTGTAGCCCTCCAGGCTTCTCTGTCCATGGGATTTTCCTGACAAGAATTCTGGACTGGGTTGCTCTGCCCTCCTCCAGGGGATCTTCCCAACCCAGAGACTGAACCCACATCTCCTGTGTCTCCTGCACTGCAGGCGGATTCTTTACCACTGAGCTATCAGGGAAGCCCCATACTTAAGTTGGTGGGCCTGTGTTTGGGTGTCTTTTTTTGGGGGGTGGGTATGAGGGGGGGAATATCTAAAATGTCATTTGTGAAAGTTATTGGAAAAATAAAAAACTAGTCTGAGTATGGTACAAAGTCACAGTAACTTTATATGGTTGTTGTTTAGTCGCTCAGCTGTGTCCAACTCTTAGCGACCCCATGGACTGTAGCACTCCAGGCTTCTCTGTCTTTCACCATCTCCCAAAGCCTGGTCAAACTCAGGTCCATCAAGTCAGTGATGCCATCCAAAAATCTCACCCTCTGTCATCCCCTTCTCCTCCCCACTTCAATCTTGCCCAGCAACAGGGTTCTTTCCAGTGAGTCAGCTCTTCGCATCAGGTGGCCAGAGTATTGGAGCTTCAACTTCAGCATCAGCATCAGTCCTTCCAATGATATTAAAGATTGGTTTCCTTTAGGGTTGACTGGTTTGATCTCCTTGCAGTCCAAGGGACTCTCAAAAGTCTTCTCCAACACCACAGTTCAAAAGCATCAATTCTTCAATGCTCAGCCATCTTTATGGTCCAACTCTCACACCCATGCATGACTAATGGAAAAACCATAGCTTTGACTAGATGGACCTCTGTCAGCAAAGTAACGTCTCTGCTTTTTAATACGCCGTCTAGATCTGTCATAGCTTTTCTTCCAAGAAGGAAGCGTCTTTCAATATCATGGCTAGCAGTCACCATCTGTAGTGGTTTTGGAGCCCAAGAAAATAAAGTCTGACACTATTTCCATTGTTTCCCCATCTGTTTGCCATGAAGTGATGGGACCAGATGCCATGATCTTCGTTTTCTGAATGTTGAGCTTTAAGCCAACTTTTTCACTCTCCTTTCACTTTCATCAAGAGGCTCTTTAGTTCTTCACTTTCTGCCATAAGGGTGGTGTCATCTGTGTATTTGAGGTTATTGATACTTCTCCCGGCAATCTTGATTCCAGCTTGTGCTTCATCCACCCTGGCATTTCACATGATGTACTCTGCATATAAGTTAAATAAGCAGGGTGACAATATACAGCCTTGATATCCTCCTTTAATTTGGAATCAGTCCATTGATCCATGTCTGTTCTAACTGTTGTTTTTTGACCTGCACACGGGTTTCTCAGGAGGCAGGTCAGGTGGTCTGGTATTCCCATCTCTTTTCCACAGCTTGTTGTGATCCACACAAAGGTTTTAGCATAGTCAATGAAGCAGATCTTTTTTAAATTTTCTTGCTTTTTCTATGACCCAACTGATGTTGGCACTCTGACCTCTGGTTCCTCTGCCTTTTGTAAATCCAGCTTGAACATCTGAAAGTTCTCAATTTATTGAAACCCAGCTTGGAAAATTATGAGCATTACTTTGCTTGCATATGAGATGAGTATGACTGTGCAGTAGTTTTAACATTCTTTAGCACTGCCTTTCTTTGGGACTGGAATGAAAACTGACCTTTTCCAGTCCTGTGGCCACTGCTGAGTTTTCCAAATTTGCTGGCATATTCACTGCAACACTTTCACAGCATCATCTTTTATGATTTTAAACAGCTCAGCTGGAATTCCATCACCTCCAGTAGCTTTGTTTGTAGTGATGCTTCCCAAAGCCCACTTGACTTCAAATTCCAAGATGTCTGGCTCTAGGTGAGTATCACACCATGGTGGTCATCTGGGTCATTAAGATCTTTTTTGTACAGTTCTTCTGTGTATTCTTGCCACCTCTATTTTCTGGTTCTGTTAGGTCCATACCATTTCTGTCCTTTATCGTGCCCATCTTTGCCTGAAATGTTCCCTTGGTATCTCTAATTTTCTTGAAGAGATCTCTAGTCTTTCCTATTCTATTGTTTTCCTCTATTTCTTTGCATTGATCACTTATGAAGGCCGCCTTCTCTCTCCTTGCTCTTCTTTGGAACTCCACATTCAGATGGGTATATCTCCATTTCTCCTTTGCCTTTACTACCTTTGTATGGTAGTAAATACTGATTTGTACAAAAAGAAGTATTGGGACCCAGAAGGTGAAAGGATCTCTCACTTAATCAAAAGATACTATTATCAGAGACCTGTTAATCAAAAGACTTACTATTATCAGAGACCTGTTAGCGACTGCAAAACACTGTTTCTATGTACTTGATACTTTCTATCACCTCATTACCACATGAAACCCAGCATTACACTTGTTTTTCCTCCCTTCCCTACACCATGCTTATCCTCTAAGGCACTTGGGCTTGAAAACCAGCCGTCTTTGACATTCTTCTACCTAATCACCATGGGCTACTCAGTTTCCAGGTCCTGTCCTTTTCTCCTTTAAAGATGTTTTTCATAACCCATGCTTTCTTTCCCTCACTGTGGCATCATCCTGGTCCACATTCTCATGACCTCCTCAGGTTTGTCAGGGTATGAGAGCAGAAAACTTGCCCAATCACATTACCCTGAAACCAGTTCTTCTGTTTGACTTTCTAGGCCTTATGTAGCCTGGACCCACAGTACCCACCCAGTCTTCTGCTCCAGTCAGATCAGGCTTACTCTCCTGCAAACAGATCGTGCGCCTTACGACTTCAATAGTCTGCTCTGGCAGGTGCTTCTCTTTCTAAAACTTTCCTATTCACCATTCATCTAGTTTTAAAATTCCTACAATGTCTTTAAATTTCTATCTCACAGTTCAGCACATTGTTTGCTATTTTAGTCTTCACCATTGTTTCAAGGGTATTAGTGTCAGAACTCACATATTATACAGACCTCAAGAGGAGTCCTGGAGAAGGAAATGGCAACCCACTCCAGTATTCTTGCCTGGAGAACCCCAGGGACAGAGAAGCCTGGTGGGCTACAGTCCATGGTGTTGCAAACACATGACTTAGCAACTGAACAGCAACACAACAAAAAGAATCCACTTAAGGTTTTTCAATATCCCCTTCAGTAAACCAACCAGTGTTTAGAGAATATGTTGACTAAATCCTGCACCCCAGTGATATATTTTTATCAAAACAATTTAATAATTTTCTTGGGTTATTTTATTGAACTATCAAATTAATAATTCATTGAGGTTTAATTTTTTTCAAACCTGTCATCATTTGGTAAAGTATAAAAAAGCCAGTGAGCCAAGCAGCCTAGTCGGGATTGGTGAAAGATCTGACTTTACACTCACTTTTTCTACTGTCCTCCAAATATATAAATGCTATGTGGGCTGCGGGGGAGGAGGAATACAGCATCCTTTTGTTCTCCAAGAACAAAAAACTACTAGGCCCTTATTTCTTCAAAATTTTGTCTGCGAACCCAGAACTTCCAATTATAACTTTTACAACTCTGTTCCTATGGCATGATCTACAAATTTTCCTTTTTTTTTTTCTTTTAGTTAGGCTTACTTTTTTCATCTTTCATTCTGTCCTCCCCCGACTTCTGCCACACATAACAAAAAAACTTATTCAAGTGATTGGATAGATATTCCAGAAATACTTCTAAGCTGTTTTAGGACAGGAATGAAAAGAGGTATCACTGGGGTTATTGGCAAAAATCCTCAAGTTTAATTTTCAAAATTTAACTTCTGAAAAGCACTCATCTTACTTCCACCTCACAACATTGTAACAAACTTTTTAGGTCGCAAAAGTGTGCTCACTTCCAGGGTCCATAGAGTCTCGGATCCGAAATAAGGATTTCGGGCTTCCTCCCTGCGTACTGGGCTCTACCGCGGGGGAGAACGCTTTCAACCTTTTTCTTCAACGCCTGGCCGCCGGGGTGCGGACACGCTGGAAAGCCCCTGTGTGACGTCCGCCCGGCCGCGGCTGCCGAGTTCCGGCCCTCGGACCTTCCGACATCTCCTCAGACGTGCCCGCGGGCCCGGCGAAGGGCGCCTCCAGGTCTCCATTCGCACAGTTACGGGCTTACACGGCCTGAGCCCTCAGGGACAGCAGCCCCGGCCAAGCTGACACGCGTGCCTCCACGGGAGGAGACAAAGCGGCAAGCCGACTCGGAGAGCTCGGGGAAGGAAGGCCAGCCCAGGACCCGCGGGGACCGACCACAGCAACACAGCGGCACACCCGACGGCTTCCGCGGAAGGTCAATTTCCAGGGCTCAGCCCCCGCGCGAGGCGGGACTTCCGGCGGGAACACTGCTTCCGTTCGGGGGCGGGACTTCCCGTCGGGGCGGACGTAGGTCCGGGCGTTTGGCGTGTGGTACCCGCACGTGGCGCGCGCGTAGGGCGCGGCGTCCACAGAACGGTTCTGAGGCGGGCGTTAGCGCAGAGGCCGTTGGACCGGCTGGCGGAACCGTCCCTGTGCTGCTCCCGCCATGGACTACCGGCGGTTGCTGATGAGTCGGGTGGTCCCCGGGCAGTTTGACGACGCGGACTCCTCGGACAGGTGGGCAGCCGGCGTGCGCCGCCGCCGCGGTCCCCTGGGGGCGTTGACCCTTGTTTGCTGTTGAGAGGGAGACCAGTCATAAGCATCTTTTCCTGGGCATCTTTTCACAGCCGTTTGGGGCTTTCTCCATCCCAACCGGGCTCCCGGGTTGTCAGCATCCCTGAGGGGTTAGAGTTGGGGAGGGCGACAGGGAAGCAGGTGTTTGAGCTTTTAACTACCTAGCTTTAGCTTTTAGCGTTCCAGAAATGTTTAAGCACCAACTGTCTGGCAGTTCTGTCCTTGGCGCTGAAGACGGCCAAGGATGAACAAGACAAACTAAGCCCCTTCTACTTGGGAAGGAGGCGGAGACATAAGTACATGGAGATTTTTTTTTTTTTTAACCAGATGACATATACTATGCAAACAGTTGATAGAACTAAGCAGTGACTTAACGGTCAGGGAACGTGAAGTCCAGAGGGGAAGGACAAGAAGGAGCCAACCTCTGGAAGCAGAGGCGGAAGAGGGGACAGCAGGTGTGGTCCCTCCTGGCTGAGGAAGGAACATCTAGAGGTCACTGTGCCCAGGGCACATGGAGGTAGTTGAAGAGATCGGCTGGTGCAGAAGTGAGGAGCCAGAGCCTAAGAGCGAGGAATGGAAAGGATCTGAGAGATTCTTCTTGATGCTGTAGAAAGCCACACTTGCAGCAGGACAGTGACATCACCCAGCGTGTGATTGAAAGGAATCATTCTGCTATGGAGGAGATGGTTTTGGAGGGCAGGAGTGGACACGGTTTAAAAGGACTAAGAAAATTCAGTTCATAGATCATGGGCGCTAGACTGGGATGTTCTGGAAGTAGAGGGACAGGTTTCTAACCATAGAATAGATGTGAAGTGGGAGTCAAAAGAAATTGGGGATAACTTTTACTTTGAAAGCAAAATGAAACATAGTGTTCATTTTGGAATTACGAGAAAATGGTTTTTACTTTATATTCATAGTAAGGATTTACTGTGTGCAGACGGTATTGCTTTATTTTTCAGTAAATACAGGTTGATCGCTTTCTGTGTGACAGATCTTATGTCATTTGATCTTGATACATTGGTAAATGCTCCCCTGGGTGACAGAGGTTGCATTCTAGCAGGGGCAACCTATTGAGTAACTGGACAAATTATTTGTATGAGTTTTGGGTAAGTAGTACAGAGGAGAAGAACCAGGCAGCCTTCCCTGAGCAAAGTTAATTACTGGAAGGGTATGTAGGATTTAGCCAGAGAAACGAGGAAGGCATTGCAGGTCAGTGTTTTCAGGTGAGCGTGCAGCGGTCCCTAGGGACTAAGGTCAAGTGGGAGGAAGAAACAGAGCCCGTGCGACTGGTGGACAGTCATGAGTGTGCACTGAACACTGTGAAGATGTAAACCAGTGGGTTTTGCCAACTCCAGGAACTTGGGAGACATTGTCACAGCTTGGGGTGGTTGTGCACTCATGGCATCTGGAAAGCTCGGGCCAGAAATGCTGCTGCACAGGACCACCGCCCACAGCAAGGGGTTGCCCATCTGAGGTGGGGAAGCCGTGGTGCAAGTGACGGTATGGCTTTAACATGCCACTTGAGGTTGTTGGCAGTCTGAAGGATCAATTGATGGATTATGGTTATGAAATTCTAATAAATAGCAGGGGGTTAATGATTTTTTGTTCTCTTCCCAGCCATATCCATGGAGATTTGGAGCCCTCTAAGCCATGGCTAATTAATGAGTCAGGATTGCTCATCTGAATTTACTTAAATTCCTCTCTGCCTGTGTTGAAATGCATATCATTGTGTTTTTTACGTGATTTCTGTACTTGCTCTCCACCTGATGCCTCAAAACTGGTAGTACTGCCTCTTGGGAATCTGACCTGCAGACATGTTGTGTTGGTGTGCACAGTGGTTTGTTAAAATTGAACACACCAGTTAAGTGGGAGATTTTCCACAAAAGTGCAGAGTTCTGGCTTCTCTTGAAAAACTAAGAACATTCAGTAACGCTGGTCTGAATTTTCACATGGCAAAAACAGACCCTGTTAGTTGTGATCCCTTACTCTGGGCCAGTTCTCTGGGTTTGACAATCCCCGCTTCTCCCATTTAGTTATACCCCGCCCTCTTCTCCCATTTGTGCTGCTTCTCGTCACCATCCTTCCTTTCAGGAGCAAGGGTGATTTGAAGTTCTTTGTGTAACACAAGTCTTGATAAAGTTCTTTTCATTGTAGAGTGATAATTGAGTTCAAGGTAAGGCTTGAAATAAAGCTTCAGACTTATTCCCAAGTTTTGTCAGAAAGCCTCCCCTGTGTGCTCTTAGAGCAGCTTTGTGAGTGGTTTTCCTGGAGTTCAGGTCTGCTCTGCTGATCAGGGCTAATTCATTCAGCAGAGAAAAGGCAGGAGCGGATTTAATAACCTGATGAATACAACTTCTTTAGTCAGACCTGGAAAATCACCCAACAGCTAAAATAGAACTCAGAAACTGGACAACTTGGTATTAAGTTTGAATTTATTGGGCGATACATGTAACTGAACCTTTTTGATGTATCTGTATAGATTCGTCTACTCTCTCTTAAATAAATACATATGTAAGTCCAATTAAGAATGTGTAAACGGGCTAAAACATCGTTATTTCTAGTGAAAACATTGTTATTTCTAGTGAAAACATTGACTTGAAGACCATCAAAGAGGAAGGTGATGTTGTATTTGAAGACCTTCAGAGTACCGCCAATGAGAAGATGGGTGAGAGTGAGCCGGAAGAGGAGGAGGGCGGGGATTATGACGATGAGGATGACTGGGCCTGGGGCGATGGAGTCGGAAAGCTCACCCAGTGTTTCGCTTCAGGTGGAGGGAGTAGGCCTCAGGTATTTTATACACAGTCCTGTACGTCTTTGTGTTGTTTGCTTATGTCCTCTTGAGTTGTTTTCTGCTGTGGTAAAAGTCACATAATATGAAGCGTACTGTGCCTTCACCGCAGCTAACTGCACAGTTCAGTGTTCAGCGGCACTGCGCGTGCACCAGGATCCGGCTCCCGAATTGGTCACTTTGCTAAACTGAACCTCTGTCCCCATTGGGCGCTAAGTGTCTCTTGTCTGGTCATAAGTGAGAACAAGGCACCCCTACATACTTAATGTGCTTTTCTTTATTTACTAGTTAAGCTGCACTTTTCTCCGTTTTGTTACTATTTGCAATAAACTGCGTATTTGTGTCTTCTCCCAGGCAGTTTTTTTAAGGCTCTTAATCTTATGATGATTTAAATAATTTTTAAATTTACTGATTATGGAACGAATTCACATCATTATCAGCAATATGGAAATGATGAAGAATGAAAGTCTGTGTAGCCTAGGACTGCAGGGCAACATAGCCTGCAAATCTTTCAGTAAATTCCAGAGCCACAAAAAGTCCTTTTAAAAAAGAAGACGTCTCTGAATGTCTAGCATATTCAAGTGCATTTTTAAAACCCTCTTGGGCAAATGTGATTGATCCTTCCCTTAGGGTACTCCTCTAAGTATTGATGCTTTAATAATTAACTATGAACCAAGGGAAGATGGGATGAAATTTAGGCTTGTATGTATATCTAGAGCTTTCATCTCTGAAACTCATTTCTTCTAGGCCAATAGACAGACTCCCAGCTTCAATGCAGCCAAAATGTCTACTCCAGCAGACAAAGTTTTACGGAAATTTGAGAATAAAATTAATCTAGGTGAGTTTTTAAGATACAGTTCCTCTCACTAGGTAATGAGAAAACTCTTCAAAGACAACAAAAATGTTATAAAATTTTATTAGATCAATCAATGGATATATTCAGTGTTACAGGGTAAATAATAAAACTTAAAGGAAATTAAAATTTAGTAATTAAAAACATGACTTCAAGAAAAGACTCTAGCTTACACTTTTTTAGTCCTGTGTTCTCTCTTGTTATGGAAATACAAAGGTACAGATACTCATTCAAGTTATCATTGGTTTTGTATTAGATTCTGTAGTAGGGTTATCTTGTAGTAGAATGGTGAAAACACTTGAATATAATCAAGTGTTGAATATAATCAATTATTGAATGTAATCACATTTTGTTTGACTTTCGGTGTGGCATTAATCATTTCATCACCCATCGAATCCAGGGAATCATAGTGTGAATTTGAAGCCTCTTGGGAAACACAGGGTCTTCTTTCTCTCGTAGACGAAAGCTGTTAGGAGCCTGGTATGACAGCTCTCACATCTGATCATCCCTAGCACAGACCTGTAATTGAAAGTGAAACTGACATTTTTAGAATTATAATATTTATGATAGTTGTACAAAATATTAAATGTCTGAAAGAGCAGATAAAATATTTTTTAGAGATTTCTGAATCTAGATTTCTCTGGCTGAGAAATGACACCTGTCATGATGAAAGTGATCATCTTTGTTAGTAAGTGCTTACCCTTAAAAACACAAAACACACTTTTCATTACTAAAATACATGACTGTGTGTAATAAAATATTTAGAAAGTAGAGAAGGGAAAGGGGAAAAGTATCCTGTTTAGAAACTTTGTCTTATATGGTGTGGATTTTTTTTTTTTTTAGATAAGCTAAATGTGACTGATTCTGTAATAAACAAAGTCACTGAAAAGTCTCGACAAAAGGAAGCAGATATGTAAGTAATATATCAAGTATACACAATAAAGCAAATAAAATGTGACTGATATGAACTAATTGTAGACAGATTAGTAGCATCTCTGTCATAATTCTTTTACAAAGGATGTTCCTTTTTATACCTAAACCAATTCTTAAGTTTAAGTGAGGATATCCTGTGCCTTTCTAATTTGAAAATATCAGATGAGTTTTCTTAAGAAATCTGTGCTGAAACTATAATCATGTAAAATTCATGAAAGTGCTCTCAGGGTAACAGTGCTTGTAGATTTCAGTTTAAACTAAAATGTTAGGGTATAAAAAAATGTCCCCCTTTTAGAGCTTATTAAGGATTGGTCCCTTCCATGAAGTATTTTTTTAAAATGGAAAGTGAAAGTTAGTTGCTCAGTTGTGTCCGACTCTTTGCAATCCCACGGACTGGACATGCCCAGCTCCTCTGTCCATGGGATTCCCTGGGCAAGAATACTGAAGTGGGTTGTCTCCTCCTCCAGGGGATCTTCCCTACCCAGGGATTAAACCCGGGTCTCCTGCACGGCAGGCAGATTCTTTACCAACTGAGCCACTGGGGTAGCCTTAAAAATGTAAGAGCAGATTTAAAACTAAATAGTTTAACTGAAAACAGTTTCCATTTACATTTCTGTTCTCAAAAACAAATGTTTAAGATTTGGCTCACTTCCTATTGCTAATAACTCTAAAGCATTAACAATATGTTACAGAAAACAACACTAAGATCATAAAAATAGCAGTGTTAGAACTGAACTTAAAATTAAAACCCAACTTTCTTCTGGTTTATTATTACATGTGAGGGGTACCAGCTTTTTGAGAAACAGCACATCTTATTTCACTAAACTGCCTGTTTGGATCCTTTATTGGTTTAGGTTAGTCTGTGAATTGAGTCACATAGTATATGAGCCAAAGTAATTGGAGTCTGTTTTTATGCAGTAGCTGTGTTGAAATGATAAAAGCTTGTTTCATTGTAGAAAAGGACTCTGAAGAGAAAGCCTTATAAATTACTTTAATTCTGTACTGAGAAAATCATTAACGGTTTAAGAAACAGTACTTACAGACTTGTTCTCTTTTTCCAGCATAGTTTGTTTTACCCCACTACTCTTGTTTAATCCATCTGAAATATGGACAAAAGTTTTTTTTTCTTACTGCAGATACGCTCCCTTTGCCCTAGGGAACTGAACGGCTTGTTAAAGGCAGTGAAGTTTCACACAATGGTGAAACTACAACGAGGTTATGAAATGTGTTATTAAAGAACTACCTGCTTAGGAATATCATGGAATAATGTACATTTAGAATCTTTTGATTTTGGCTCCTCTGAACTTTGAATGTCACCTTTACTTTTTTGGTTTTGTCTTAGGTATCGCATCAAAGATAAGGCGGACAGAGCAACTGTAGAACAGGTATGGTGTAAATGAATGTGTTGCACACTCTTTAAAGTAGTACTTCTGTTTTTGAATGATAATTTGCTTTGATCCTCCTTGCTTCATGCTAATGTCACCTAGAATTGCTTTTGTGTAAAATTGCTCCTCCTCATAGTTTTGAGTTTAGAGATCTACATTTTGCTTTATTTCTGAAAGCACTTTAAATAGATAAATTAGAATCATGCCCTGCAGAATGGCCCATGAAGCCACCCAGCAGTGCTTTCATCTTCTTGGGGGGAGCAGAACTGCCTGTAAGACCAGGAATCTTTTCTTTTGTCTTAAACAAGGTCTGCGGAAATTTTGTGAGCCTTCCCAGGAGATGAGTCAGGTATCTACCACAAAGTGTGGGTGTGGGTGTGTGGGTGTGTAGGTGTGTGTGTAGAGAAAAGGAGAGAGACAGTAATGCCTTCAGATATTCAATTAGAATCCCTTACTTGGTTTAGAAGTTAGACTTGTTTTATTCTTTATGCAGGAATGCGGGGGGAAACCCGACTTTCCCCACCAAGTGTCAAAGGTTGTGATTGGATATTGGAATTGACCCAGGTATCTGATGGGAAGAGAGTGATGAAACAGGTCAGACCATCGCTTCTGCCCCCTGCCAGCCTCCCTTCCCGTCCCATACACATAGCACAGACACATTTGGAATAGTGGTATTCCAGAGCAGTCCAAGCATTGGACTGAAGCCCTGTTGACCTACAGTTCCATGTTAGTTCTGGGTATGCTGCAGGGACTCAGTCAGACATGAATCTTCAGATTCTCTTCTAAGTTACTGAACAGGCATAACAGCCTTTAAATTCATTGCCTTCTGTTTGTTAAAGCGAATCTGAGGTTGCATTTTACTTGAGACTGACTGGTCTGACCTTGAAGGAGATAAGCCTTTCCCCGATTTACCCACCTCTAGCAGGGGTTGGCCAGCTCTTTACAGAGCTAAATGATAAACACTTCTGGCATTGTGGGTCACAGTTCTCTCTCTTTTTTTTGGACTGCACCATGCCACTTGAAGGATCTTAGTGCCCTGACCAGAGGTTGAACCCAGGCCCTCTGTAGTGGAGAGTCCTAAGTGCTGGACTTCCAGAGAATTCCCAATTTTTTTTTAACATTTCAGTATGTAGAATCCATTTTCAGCTTGCAGGCTGTAGAGAAACCAGGCTGTGGCCAGTTTGACTCATGAGCTGCAGAGTGCTGGTGGTCCCTTGGAGTTTTGTGTCCAGGGCAGCCACCGGGCTGGCTTGTCGTGTGCTGGCATTGCACAGCACACCAGGCTTTGAAGACTGTGTGTGAGAAACAGGATAAGGCTCTCTCTGATAACTTCTTTCTTTGCCACTTGTTGAAACAACAGTGTTTTAGATATACCGGGTTAAATAAAATAGAGATTAATTTCACCTGTTTTCATCATGGCTGAAAAATACAATGTTACCTCTGGTTTGATTGTATTTCTGGTAGCTGTCATGTCAGTTTCTGCTTCCCTTGGACCTGTTGGCCTTTGATTTCCCCAACTGGGTGAACCTGCTGGTTTCTTGCCTCCCTGGCTCCTTTGGGTCTCATTTCACATTTTACTCACTGTGGATGAGTGATTGAAACCCTGCCATCGCGACTGTCTCTTCGCCGAGCAGATCACACAGTGCGCTTAGCTCCAGGTTCGCGTCTAATGCTTCTCTGAGAGATCCTTGGTCCACTGTGTCTGAACGTTCTGCTTTTTTGCAATTCTTTTTAGGTGTTGGACCCCAGAACACGAATGATCCTGTTCAAGATGCTGACGAGGGGAGTCATAGCAGAGATCAATGGCTGTATCAGCACCGGAAAAGAGGTGAGCCAGTCTTTGGATGTCTGAATGTTTCCATGTTCGCTTTCTTACTTCAGATACCAAAGTGAAACTAAAGTGAAAGTGGCAGTTGCTCAGCCGTATCCTACTCTTTGCAACTCCATGGGCTGTAGCCCACCAGGCTCCTCTGTCCGTGGGATTCTCCAGGCAAGAATACTGGAGTGGGTTGCCCTTCCCTTCTCCAGGGGATCTTCCCATCCCAGGAATCAAACCCTGGTCTCCTGCATTGCAGGCAGATTCTTCACCATGTGGACCCCAGGGAAGCCCCCCCAAAAGTGAAACCAGGCAGACTTAGTAAATAAACTGTGCCAAATCAGGATAGTTGAATCAGTGCCATTTCTTAAAAATGGCTGTGTTATGGCTGGGAGGGGCTGTGCACAGAAGTGTGCCTCGCCAGTGCTGTCAGCCCATCCAGGCATGCCCAGCGCCGGTTCAGGTGGTCAGACAGTTACAACGGGGGCAGGGGTGGGGGGTCTAGTCTCTGTGAGTCAGCACTCATCTTTCTCAGTATGGTTCTGGAGAAAGATAGGCATGTTACTTTTCGGTTAACAACTTATTCTGTGAGAAGCAGTTCTCAGTGAAGCTCACTTTACAAATCATGAGATATAAGAATGTCTTCAGATATTTTCCACATACTTGAAATATAAAAATGTTTGAAACTACTCGTGTGTGTATATATATATATATCTAGGTATTTATTTAATTTGAAGACTTGTTTTTGAATTATTTTTTATTGCAGTGTAGTTGATTTGCCGTGTTGTGTTAGTTTCAGGTGTACATCTCGGTGATTCAGACATATATATATCTAGTGGGTCCTTGTTGGTTATCCTTTTTATATATAATAGCGTGTATCTGTTAATCCCAGCTTCCTAATTAATCCTTCCCCACACCTTTCCCCTTTGGTAACCATAAGTTTGTTTTCTTTGTCTATCTAACATATATTTAAATTGTTCTTTACTATACATGTAAGTAGGAGGTATAGTTACTATACCTTTTAGTATTATGTTGTATATTTTAATTCACATACTCAAAAGAGGATAGTATTCCTTATGCATATTATTTCAGTTTACTGGACTTTTTAACTTTCAAGGATAGAGTCAAATAGATTGCAAAAGCAAAATATACTTAATTTCTTTTGTTTTTGACTTAAAATAGGCTAATGTATATCATGCTCGCACAGCAAATGGAGAGAGCAGAGCAATCAAGATTTACAAAACTTCCATTCTGGTGTTCAAAGACCGGGACAAGTATGTCAGTGGGGAATTCAGGTAAGCTCAGATTTTTTTTTTCCCCAAGTGGCTTAACTTCTATATCCTAAAAAGTAAAAACTAGAATAATGGAATGATTGAAATAACAAGTATTTTTCTCATTCAAGATTTCGCCATGGCTACTGTAAAGGCAACCCCAGAAAAATGGTGAAAACGTGGGCAGAGAAGGAAATGAGGAACTTAATCAGGTGACTGTCTGGGGTAGGGGGCTATGTGTGTGCGTGCGTGCATCAGGTGACTTGGGGGGGGTGTCTGTGTGTTCCACGTCTGGCTGTCAGCCCCGGCGCTTCGCTCCCAGCAGACCTGCTGTGATTCTGCCAAGGCCAGGTACTCTCAGGGCACATCCAGTCCCTTAGATGTGCAGGGGTAAACAGAGGAAATGTTTCTGAGCAAATAGGAACCACTTTCTCTCCCTGTCATACAAACCCATCGCGGAAGAATTCTGCCATGACTCATGTTTACTAGGCAAGGCTGGGTCACGTGAAAAGCCTTGGGAGCCACGTGAGGTTTCGAGTTTACTGTGAGGGTGATAAAGAGCCTGCAGGATTTGAAGCAGGCAGGTGACATGAGCAGGTTGGGAGGATGACGTGTCATTTTGTGCAGGTGCTGGCCTGTGAGGCAGTTTTGTTAGGCCCCGAACTCTCGATCGTAGTTTCCTCTTCTTCAGTCCAACTCTGGACACATTTGTATATTCTTTGCCTTGGCACCTTTGTATCAAGTAAAGGCATCTTTAGGCTTCCTCATTTGAAGTTTTAAATATACTTTAAATAATGAAGGTCTTCTTTCTCTCTTTCAAATATTTTTTAACATTTTATTTGCTATATCTAGGTGTCATACACTGGGTATTTTTGTACTATTAAGTAAAATCCGGGAGATAGTGAAAGACAGGAAGCCTGACGTGCGGCAGTCCATGATGTCCCAAAGAGTCGGACACGACTTAGCAACTGAAAGACAACCAAGTCTGCTTGTTTGAAAGTCGTTTTGAAATCTTATGCTCAATTAGCGACTGGCCATGAGTCCACTATTTTTATTAATCATTGTTCACACTGATCAACTCAAAAGAGAATTGCAAACATACCTTCTGTGTTTTATCAGTTCTAAGGGGCCTGTGTCTTCATAGTTTTAACACCTCTGGCTTTGAACTGGGTGTTCGAGGCTGTGGGACCTAGTTCAGTTGCAGTGCTTTGCCATTCTTGGTGATGTGTAATGGTGCCACTGACAGTCCTCAGCATCTTAGAGGTTATGAAATGAAGTGATAGCTCAAGAGGCTGGGGTGCCATTTGCCCTTAGCCTGTCCGTCCTGCACTGCAAGGAAGTGCACTGCCAGCTGTTTCAGAGTAGATGCTTTAGAGCGTTTGTTTCAGCTTCTCATTTGTCCTTTTCTTCTGCTTTCGTATCACAGGCTAAACACAGCAGAGATTCCGTGCCCAGAACCCATCCTGCTGCGAAGTCATGTTCTCGTCATGGGTTTCATCGGCAAAGACGACATGTGAGTGCCTGGGAAAGCTAGTAATTACATGCCCAGCATTGTATTTTTAAGTGCTATGAATCATCCATTATATGAATATTTCCCGTTTAAATAGTTGATTTTGTCTTGGAATATTTTTTAATAAAAGTCTTTCCCACTCTATTAGTACATAAGGTTTTTAATTTGTTTAACCTTTTTAAGTCTCAAAATGCTTCAGAGCAACAGAGCTCACCTTGTTTTTCAGGAATGTCTTATGTTGCCAAAGCACCTGTTTGTGGACAGCTCTTTAGAACCGTATCTCTAGAGAGAACTAAACTGATCAGTGATGAACCATAGAAGAGAAGAGTGTGTAACAGTGTAGCAGGAAGCAAGAAAAACTTGAGTCTGCTTATCTGAGTTGTTCACTTTATTTTTGTTCAAGGCCAGCACCGCTCTTGAAAAACGTCCAGTTATCAGAGTCCAAGGCTCGGGAGTTGTACATGCAAGTGATCGAGTACATGAGGAGAATGTACCAGGACGCCAGGCTGGTGCACGCAGACCTCAGTGAATTCAACATGCTGTGAGTGGGTGACCCATGTGACCTTCCACGAGTCCCATCAGATCCTTTAGGGAAATGAACTAAATCCCAATCCAAGAAGTCATCTAAATTCTCAGTTTTCAAGTTGGCTTCCACAGGGTCACAGGGTAGGACGTGTTTGGTGGCCTCAGGCACAGGATTGGGTGCTCTGATCACTGGTGGGGTTAAAAGGACTTTGGAAATTTTCTCAGTTTTCATCTCTTGTTAGTCACAGTGGCTTTTCTCCTTATCCACTTTGGTCACATTATTAGTGTCTTCTGTTGCTCTTAAAATAGAAAGTTTTAAATGAGATACAGGCAAGCAGCGGTATGCCCTAGGCCCCTGTGCCTGGCCCCTGGTGCAGTGTGGTGGCAGCGTGGCTCAGCCCCTGTGCCCTGGCCCACGCAGGTACCATGGCGGAGGTGTGTATATCATCGATGTTTCTCAGTCCGTGGAGCACGACCACCCGCACGCCTTGGAGTTCTTGAGAAAGGACTGCGCCAACGTCAGTGGTGAGTGGAGACTGGGCTTCTCCCCAGCTTGTTTGCACCTGTAGCTCCGTGCTCCGCTAAGCTGTTGATAGAGAACCGTGGCACTGAATCGTTTGACTCAGTGATACTGACACCCTTGGCTCAGTGATGGTGAATTTTATCTCTTTGTCTGTGAAGAGATTGGAATAGCAACCTTTTCCCTCGCAGAGCCCTCACAAGCATCTTCTCTGGCAGATTTCTTTCTGAAGCATGGCGTTGCTGTGATGACTGTGCGGGAGCTCTTTGAATTTGTCACGGATCCATCAATTACATCCGAGAACATGGATGCGTATCTCTCAAAGGTGAGGTGGGGCCGAGACTGGGGGGAACAGGAAGCAGCGGTAGTGGTGGCATCTCGGTGTCACTTCTGAGGACTCGGGGTTTAGCATCATTTCTGTTCATCATGAGAGCTTCCAGAGACCTTTTCCTTCTGATTTCACAGATGAGGGATCAAACTGTAGTGAACCCAGTGGTAAAGCCAGGTTTCTGGGTAAGGAATGTATGTGCTGTGGGTCGAATGTGAAGGAAGGTGATTTTTGTTTTCTTTCCAAGGCCATGGAAATAGCATCTCAAAGGACCAAGGAAGAAAGGTCCAGCCAAGATCATGTGGATGAAGAGGTAAGATTGATTATCTGTTATAGCCTTGGAAACACTTGTGTCTTGAGGTCTCTTTTTTCATACATTGCTGGGGCATGATCTTGATTTTATTAGATTTGCAGCATTTTAAATGATGATGATATTTCCTTGAGATGTAACATGTTACATGATTAAATTGACCCAAGTTGTGTAGCTTACATCCCATTATATCCTTCCATTCCTGGCCTGTTTGCCCCTAGTCCTGCATGGAGAATATTTTTACAGAACCCACTGGAGGATGGGATTCAAGAAGGAAAAGCCAATTTTAGTTTGCTAAGGTGAATTTTTTTTAACTTTTTATTTTGTATTAGGGCATGGTCGATTAACAAACAGTGCTGTAATAGTTTCAGGTGAGCAGCGAAGGACTCAGCCACACATATACACACATCCATTCTCCCCCAGACTCCCCTCCCATCCAGGCTGCCACACTGAGCAGAGATCCTGTGCTATACAGGAGGTCCTTGTTGGTGACCCCGTTTTAAATACAGCAGTGTGTGTGTGTCCATCCCAAACTCCCTAATTATCCCTTCCCCCATCCTTCCCCCCAGTAACCATAAGTTTGTTCTCAGACCATAAGTCTGCAAGTGTGTTTCTGTTGTTAATGTGAATTTTTAAGTGATCTAAATGTTGATTCCCGTAACGTTGTAGATTTTATATATTTATGTTTGGTAAAAAGGAAGACTTTTTGTAAGATGTTGGGAGTCAGTATGTTTTTTGTGAAAATGATCCATCAGAGGCTTTTTTAAAAAAATAATTCTCAGAGCTCTTGGTGTAATGGGTGAGTATAGCGCAGCCCGTACTTCCCAGCTGTAGTGCAGGGCAGACGATGTTCCCACAGAAGACCTCTTCCTCTGTCATTCATAGCCAGGCAGCACTTGCTCACAGCAGCTCCTTTCTCTCCCACTCAGAAATGCCACTTTCTGGAATACAGAAGGGAAAGAAGTGTTATTCCAAGGGTAACCATTTATCATTCCGTGTTTTATCGTTAGTCACAATCTCCTGTGGCCCAGCACACAGCACGGGCCGCACCAAGTGTGCAGACAGCCTGGCTGAGACTGCGCACGGGGTGTGTGGCGGTGGTGATGACCTGCTCTGGGACTGAGGGCGTGGGCAGGCTCAGTGCGCGTGGGGAGCCATGGCTCAGTCTCCATTTCACTGTTCTTCTGCGTCTGTTAGGTGTTCAAGCGAGCTTACATTCCTAGAACCTTGACTGAAGTGAAAAACTACGAGAGGGATATGGATATAATGATGAAACTGAAGGAAGAGGACATGGCCATGAACGCCCAGCAGGACAACGTGAGTAGCTTGGTTTGTCTTCAGCAAGTTCACCAGGGAAGCTGTGGTCTTGAGTGTTGCCTTTGAACTAGTAAGACGGCTCATTCCCTTCGCACAGCACGCCCTTTGTGTACGTTGCTTGTGGAGGACATCAATCCACTGGTCTTTACGAAAGGAAACAAGTGAGGCCAGCAGGCTGTAATCACAGGAAAGGAAGCTGTGTATGGAAGCCCAGGCTCTAAACGGTTGCCATGCTAGATCCATCGACAGGCTCAAGGTCTGGAAAATTTGTTTCTGCTAAAGGACCAGAGGGTAAATATTTAAGGCTTTGCAGGCCAAGAAACAAACTTGAGGCTACTATATGGGTCATTATATAATGAGAGAAAAAATTTCCCCCAAATGTTTGATGACATTAAAAATGCTTATAATATTGAATACATACAGCTTTTCATGACAGTGAGAAAGGAATGGAGTTATTTGGGGGAATAGAGAACGTTACACTTAGCTGAGTTTCAGAGCTAGGACTGCCTGTCACTGACTGGTTACAGCTGTGTGTCCATAAAAACCCCCAGGCTGCAGGTGAGTGGAGGCCCCGGTGGGGTGTGCAGACCTGCTGTGGTTATGGAGGAGAACCACACCCATCCTAGACGCTGTGTCCCGTGAGACACAGTTTGGACACCTTTTTATACTCAAATGAGGTATCATTTAGCCAGCAACAGTATCCTTTCTTAATATTGCAGCGTATTTTAGTGTTCAGTTTTATGCTGATTCTTTTTTTTTGTCTCTTTGGTTTTAAGATTCTATACCAAACTGTCACGGGACTGAAGAAAGATCTGTCGGGCGTTCAAAAGGTATGAAGAACAAGTATTCATTTACATGAAAACTCAAAAGGATATAAAATTATGTGTCAGGTATTATTAGTGTTGAAATAACAGCGGTGCGCTATTACTGGTACAGATGCTTTCATGGTCCGTGGGCATCATGTTCGTTCCTTTTACCCGTGAGACTGAGCTGTGGGCACGTGTAGTTTGTTGTTTACTCTGCCCCTGAATCGGTCTGTTGTTGTAGCTGAGGCATCAATCTTCTGTGTATCCTATCTTCGCTGGTGAAGCTGTTAACAGTAACCACGTGCTTCTAGATGTTTCTATAAGCAGCTTAAAATAGCAGCGGGGTCTGGTCTCACCCTAGCGCGCAGTCTCCTGAGGGCGGGGCTCCCGAGTCCTGCCATCTCATGCTGCAGATTCCGGTAGTGATTTTTCTTACAGCAGGTTTGTTGTGTCTTAACATTTTCAAACAGCAGAGATTAATTCTAATTTAAGCAGTAATAAAGGTGGTTCTTACTTCTTTTGATGTTTTTAATGGATGTTCTTAATATGAAGTTTCGTGGTTTACATTTTGAAAGTTGACTGTCTTGTTTGTGGGAGGAATTGGACTGGGAGAATTCTTGGATTCTGCGTTTCTGGGTTTTTTGTGGCAGGTGTGACAAGGATAGTTGCGCTTTGAATTCCAGAGCAGGAAGATTCTGTTACCACTGGCCAGGAAGCCTTTTTGTACCATCACCATGTAAAGATCTGTTTGGTTTTTTTTTTTTCTTCTTATGAAAAGAAAGCCTTGTGCTTTAAAAAATGCTTCCTGCTGCTTTAAAAACTGCTAACCTTCAGGGAAAAAAGTGAACATGTTTTTTGTTTAAAGATTGTCTTCCCTCTTGGATTAACAAATGTTCCACTTGAAATTTAATGTGCAGGCCAACAGCTGTGAAGTGATCCAGATATGTTCACTTTTCTCTCTTGTCTATGTTCCAAATCCCAGCTCAGCCCAAGGGTTGTGCTGCAGGGGTGGGACAGTCCTGCTGTTGATCTGGGTGGCTCCCCACGTTGGGAGCATCCTCAGCCATCCTGGAATGGCTGCTTCAGGCTTCCTGCCGAGCATGGATCCTGTTGTTTTGATGTTTCAGTACGTTTTCAAAGTCTGTGAGGCTGAAATCTGAATTCTGTCATTAACTCATTGAATGCCAGTAGGGAATTGGCTTGTTGAGAATAACATGGTCCTGTGATGTTTTCAAGGTCCCTGCACTCCTGGAAAGCCAGGTTCAGGAGGAGACTGGTTCTGATTCAGAAGATGCAGGGAGCGTGGAGTGCTCTGACACAGACTCTGAAGAGCAGGGGGATCCTGCCGGCTCCAGGAAGCCCCCTGCCGACCTTGAAGTTGATAGAAAGGTTAGCTGAGAGCGCCTGTTCCCACGTTTGTCAACACAACCACACAGTCCCTTGAGGCTGTGTGCTCAGATGTCTGGATCAGAGTAGCTGAAGTATCAGTTTTTAGTTCCTGAAGTGTGAACTTTGCTTTGGTGGTAACATCATCTAGAGATTGGGCTTCTTCTGGGAGCCCTTGGGCACTGCCCAGGGAGAGGACACAGTAGTTTCAGTGCGTTGCTTAAAAGTGGTTGTCATGCACTTGTACAGATGATGCTGGAGTGGCCCCTGTGGTAAAATACCAAAAAACCATTCCAGGGGCATTTTTACAGCCCAGCTCCCCATTTTCAGAATCGCAGAAATTTCTTCCACTGCTGCCTGTAGACATAAGAGACGCTACTGATGCAATGATCCATGATGCCTGAGTAACTGTTACTCTTTCTTCTTAGCCTAATCCTTTAAACCCTGGAGAATCTGGGTTCCAAGACTTCCAAGAGACATCCCCAGCTCCCTAGTACACGTTCTCTCTTTGTCTCCTGGAAATAAGTATTTTGTATCTCATTCCAACATTTATTTCTGTTAGAATACGAACCACATAAAGAAAAGAAGTCGCACACATTTATTATAATAATGTCCCCATGGGCATCTGTCTTGATGGTCTTGCAATGTCTGAAATAAATTGTAAAGACAGTTTTCACCCCCAGTTCCACCACCAAGCCATAATCACTTTCAGTTTTTTTCTGTGACACTCACTTTTTATCTTCTTACATATATTTAACAATTTAGTTGTAATAATAATGTGACTATTCAGAATGAATGAAATTTGCAGAGTTTTTGCTTTTGGTTTTTCCCAAACTTTTTTCTTAAAAAACCACTAGTTGATTTGGCGGTGTTGGGTCTTAATGGTGACACACATCCCACGGGCCATCTGGCTGGGGCGCATGAGGGACCTTCGTCCCCAGCCAGGAGGGGGCCCCCCACCCGGGGCCTTGCACAGCAGATCGATAGCCACTGGACCACCAGGAAATCCTTATACTTTTTATTTTTGTTTTACAGGAAAGAAAAAAGATGGTCAAGGAAGCCCAGAGAGAGAAAAGAAAAAACAAAATTCCTAAACACGTGAAAAAAAGAAAGGAGAAGGCAGCCAAGATGAAAAGGGGCAAATAGAACCAGAACCGTATCATGTACAGTAATTTTCCATCAGTTACGTTTCACACCTGTGCACTGAGCTGCCTCTGGAGGACGGGTTATTGATTTTAACCAAATGGTTTTTACTGCAGTGTCCCTGAGGACCAGTTTTCATGTTTTCATGTAATTATGTAAACAGCTCTGACCTCTGTTGTCTAGATCCATTCCCTAGCTCTGTGTAGTATTGATAGAGGATTTATTTAATCCACTATTTTAATGAACTTTATACAATTTTATTTTTGTATATTTTTATCTTTTGCAGTGTTGCTTTTAAAGCATTGTAATTATTTAAACATATTGAGCGTTCCCGCCCTTTGTGTAAGTGTAAAGGCACTTTGGACAAACTTAGGCAAGTTGTTTTTGCTTTGTTTGTACCAAAGACACACCTGGGATTAGTGGACTATAAGGCCATAGTTTCTCTGAGAGGGAGATTCACTGATACAGAGAATTCAGTTGGCTGTTGATATCATCGTTCATTGCAGCTTCATTCTATGTGTACTGATGATTATTTATAGTGTACTTACTCTTCATCGTTACTGTTCTTCTCTGAGCTGGTACCTCCCAGTTCATAAGCTATTTCACATTCACATATGTGGCCTAGTCATTCATTCATTCATCAATGTTTAGGTGTTTTAGGTATGGGAGACACAGCAGTAAATCAAAGGCAAGTTCCATGGATAATCCTAGTTTTCCTTAAGTTGAAGCTTGCCCTGGCTTGGATCCGTGGGTTACTGAGGGACGAGCAGGGTCAGCTGCGTAAAGCAGCCAGAAGTTACTGCCTTCAGGTAGTTTGCATTTTCATAAGAAGACAGTGTATCAGCCTAGTAAATTCCATGGAAGAACTAGCACTGCTTGAGGCAGTGGAGGTATGCACATTTAGAAGAGGCCATATTTGGGCAAATACTTGAAGGCTGTGAGTTGTGTGCCTGTCGGGAGAGAATAATGGTCCAGGCAAAGCAGACAGCAAGTGCAAAGGCCCTGAAGCAGGAGTGTGCCTGAAATGTTCCAGACACCAAAAGCTAGGGCATCGTAACCACTTGGGGGGTGGGGTTGGGTCCGGGAGATGGGACATAGTGGCTTAGATCGGGTGGTGGTAGGCGCCTGGAAGGTTTTGAGCAGAGGAATGATGTGATCTGACTTGTTTTTAAAGAATTGCAATCACTCTGACTTCCATGGAGAATTGACCAGGAGGCAAGGAGTAAGGGCCGGCTGGGTATTTATTGTGACCTGTGTGAGAGATGATGGGGGCTTGGTATAGGATGGTAGCAGTGGACATGGAGAGAAGCCTTTGGATTCTAAGTATAGGAGCTACAGGATGTGTCATGAGAAATGCCGATTTTAACCGTGGAATCAAAAAAATTTGTGTAGATGAACGTAGTTTCCCCTAAACTGGAGCTTGCCCCTGCTTGTTTGAGAATCAGTGGGTTATTGAGGGAGGGGCAGGGTCAGCTGAGGTCTTAAAATTTTAAGCAGACAGCTTAAATTTTGTATTCATAATAGCGTCCCTTCCCAACTTGAAAAAAGTTCAAATACGAAATTTCAGGAAAACATAGTTGTGTCTCCTCTGAACTATTCTACAGTGAACACAACGGAGGAGAAAACAGACAGGTGGCTGAGCAATGCAGTGCCCTTTTGAGGGGGTCACCTTCAGGACCCTCTGGCTTTGGCCTGGGCTGGGGCCTCCTCCCCAGCCAGTGTGCTTAATCCAGGTGCTCAGGCTCCTGGGTGCCATCTCTGCTGAATCAAGTGCAGTCACTGGGTTTGGAATCAGTTTCCCTGGGCAGAGCCAGTGTTGCCCGGCTGGCCAGTCCTCATCCCAGGCTGCCAAGAGGAAGTGGCTTGTGGTGCGCCCGGACAGGACCTGCAGGGGAATTCTGGCTCAAAGCGCCTTCTTCCTGACAATGTGCTGACATGGCCCTTCCCCGTCTGGATTCTGGGCTGTAGCTGTGGCTGTGCGGGAACCACCGGTAGCCTTCTTGCGGGACGGGTCTGATGCCACTTCCCTTGTTTGACTCTTGTAAGCTGATCTAGAAGAAGGAGCCCCGTCTTAGGTAAACGTCCCTTTCTGGCTCCAGTTGCAATAGAATTTGCACACCTGATGGGTTTGGTGTCCCTGAATTTCTGGTGAGCTTTGGGGGTCTCTTGGCCCAAAGGCCGGGACATCATTTTGTCCACTTTGGACGTACCTGGTTTTCTGTCCTATTTTGTCAATTTTCTAATCCCTTAAAAAAGTGCAGGCGTTTCTTCTCTCAAAGTTGACTGTGAGGGATCTGGGTGGTTTCATGGAAGCACGGAGTCACAGTGGTCTCCTTTGTGGCTGGAGTCCTTATTTTTCCTTTGATGAAGCAGTTCAGGGACAGCACCTTTCCCCCACCCGGGAGCACAGCCTTTGAGCCTGGTCTCAGAGTGAAGAGGTAGGTGGGCGCCACAGCCGACATACGGTTTTCTTCAGCCTTTGCTTCTCTTTTACGACGATGGACTCAAGGTTGGAGAGTTTTGTAGTTTGGTACCAAGAGTGGTTGGAGGAGATCTGTCCTTTTTGTGAGTTTCTGTTGAATTCAGTGCAAGCAGCTTGCTGTTTCTTGGTTGTGGGCCCATCCCGTTTTGTGGCTGTGATTTCATTAACCTCTCGACTCAGAAAGTGAAGAGCTGAGAAAGTTCTTCTAGAAGCTGGTAAAATTCAGTCGAAGGGCATCTTGAGTGTCATGGGCTCTGAAGGTTGGCATTTCTAAAAGTCCTTTTTGTTTTCAAGAGCTTAACAGATCTTCTAACATTTGGTTGTGTGTACACATAACGATATTCAGGGCTTGACTTGGACTTCAGGGGCTTGCTTTTTGATGGTGTGACGGTCGCGTGAATCAGCAGCTACAGCAGATCCTCGCTGTATAATTTCCTGTGAAGATTTCCTATGACTGTGTCAGATAAGGTTTTCAAGCACTGGTGGTCATAAAACAGGAGCGCTCCGTGTTTTCTGTTTCTTGAATCGGACTGTGTCGTTACATGCCCTGCATTTTGGTTGGAGTTTTTAACTTCCATATGCTTTGGGTTTGGGTTGCCTTGGACATAAGGGCATTTATCGGTGTTCCAGGGGTTATAATGTTGGGTCTGAAAGCATCTAAGCTGGTTTCCAAAGGAGAAGACAGCTCTCCTGCACCCGTGCTCTCCAGAGATCTTAGTCCCAGCGGGAGTGCTGTGGGAACATCTGGGCTTGAATTTGAAGAATGAAGACTTGTGGACTTTGTGACTTTGGTTTCCAGCTTTCCTTCACTTTCTGTATCACTCTACTTCCTGCTGTGACGGCTGGCAGCCGCGGCCTCTGGGAGGGGCCCCTTGTACCGCCTGGAGGAGCCACACAATACCCTTTTTCCTTTTTTTCCCAACCAGCAAGGGTGTCATCTGTGTGAGCACAGTTGTCTCCAGCTCTCTGAGCGCTTTCTGCATTTCTTATCACTGGGTAGTAATTTCAAGGCCAAGCAACTTCATCATCTCAGGGTAAAATTTGACCCTTTACACATCTGCCACGTCGCTCTCCTGCGGTCGTGAACCCGTCGTGGCCAGGTGGCAGGTCCCTGGGCCCGGGTACCTCAGCTGGAGCGGGGCGGGCAGGGGCAGGCGGTGAAAGCTGTCTAGGAGCAGGCGCCCCTGTGGCTCGCGTCTGTGGTACAGCGGGGGCATGAGTGGCTGCCTCAGGGAGCAGAGGGTATCGAAGGCTAGACGGTCAGGGGACCTAGGCCGGCGTTTTGGATGGACTGTCCTGGGTTAGGACAGGCCTGGTTGTCTGTGAGAGACATGTCTGAGTCTCCAGCAGGCTAGGGTGTGGGCCGGCCACTGATGGGGGGTGAGTGCTGTCTGGTGACATCACTACCCTCAGGACAGCCAGTGTTTAAATGGGGCAAGGAGAGGGGTTCCCCCAGAGGGGCAGTTGAGGATACGAGGCGCTTTGCTGGCGTCAGACGCCGCATGGGTCCCACACGGCCCTGAGAGAGCGTATCATGGTGATGAAGGGTCAGGAGCCTGGCCGTGTGAAGCAGGCACATGCCCCCAGTGCGTGGAGCTCAGCACAGTGCCTGCTTCACGGGCATCCTGTGAAGGATGCTGGAGGGAGCTCGGGGGAGCGTGGCCAGGGCTGGGCCAGGCCAGGGAAAGTGAACTCAGCCACTGACTCTCCGGTGTTCCCGTGGCGGTGTGAAAAGAGGTTCACGGAATCACCTAGAAGGTACCTTGCCTCTCCCCAGAAAGGCTGAACTTCAACCCACGAAGCCTCTCACTGTGGTTGGCAGGTTACAGGAAACATGAGCTCACAGGAGCAGGATCCACGATGCTGGGAGGATGGGGTCAATGGAATCAAAAAGAGGGCAGCAGGGAGGGAAGGAGCCAGATGTCTAATAAA
Source organism: Oryx dammah (assembly GCF_014754425.2). Classification (NCBI taxonomy): domain Eukaryota; kingdom Metazoa; phylum Chordata; class Mammalia; order Artiodactyla; family Bovidae; genus Oryx; species Oryx dammah. The sequence continues at coordinate 4,238,895 of NW_024070195.1, forward strand.
AAGGAAAAGAGGTCTAAGAGACATGTCAGTGCTGTGACTTTAGCTGGACCCTGGTTAGATGAAACCAGTTGTGAAAAGATGGGCTGTTTGGGGTTTCTTTTCAGACAAACGGAAAACTTAAGCATGGAGGAGGTGTCAAGTGATAGGAAGGGATCGTTCGTTTCACCAGATGTGATAGTGGTATTTGTGCTTGAAATGGTTCCCTCAGAACCTGGACTAAAGTCTCACTGGGTGAAATGAATAGGATGCCTGTGATTCAAAATTCTCCATCCTTCCCGAGTCCCTAGAGGACAGCAGTGGATGAAGGAAGAATAGCAGGTCAACAGTTGCTGAGACAGAGTACTAATGGGTGTCTTGGGACTCATTACACTCTTTTCTCTCTCACAATTTCTGTAAGAAAAGAGCTGGTTTTTTTCTGAATCGAAGTTTCTATTAAGTACTTAAAACAGGGCCTGCCACATACTTGTACTGTATTACACAAGTGTCTGCATTTTTATTTTGTTTGCTCTTTTTAAGTAACTTTTTTTTTTGGCCCGGTCTTTAATTGTTTAATCATCTGGGCCAAAGAGGAAGGCCTCAGGAGGACTGTTAGTGCCTTCTGGTACCAGCCCAGGTCGGTGTCCCCTGACATGCCTTTGGTTCTGAGATTCCAGTTCCCTGGTGGAGGCAGTGTCAGAACATGTGTGCTGAGCTGCCCTGAGGCTCGGTTCTGCCCCGCCTGCCCGCCCCCTTCGCAGTGACCTGTCCTGGCCACTCCTGGCGTGCGGTCTGCCCCCCTCAGCTGAGGCCACTGCAGTCCTGGTGACCTTTGCGGTGTTTTTCTGAAGCTGCTCTAATTGACAGGCTGGCCCCGTGTTACTGCACTTCGCAGACACCGAGACTGTTTTACTGACTGAAGGGCTGTGGCAGCCCCGTGCGGCCCCTCTGACTGCCGTTCCTGGCTCGGCTCACTCAAGCCCCTGGTCACGTGGTGGTGGTTCTTGCCGTCTTTCAGACCCTCTGCCGGCAAAAAGGTGACAGCTTGCTGACAGCTCGGGTGATGGGTAGCATTTTTTAGCGATAGCACTTGAGTGTGAGCATCACTCTTGTATGCACTGGGAAACCACACACTACATGCAACGTGTTTTCCCGCGATGGTCACCCCGTGTTGCGGCCGGGAGCCAAGCACACAGTGCGTCCGCGCTCTGCCTGTGCGTGTATGTCTGAGATTTCCTTGCACAGGTCGTGTGTCTCTCCCTCGCCTCCCAGCTCCTCCTAGAATAAGCTCCACGGGGCAGGGGTGTTTACCTTTGTTCAGCTTTGTGTCCCTGCACCTAGAATTGTGTCTAAAATATCGTAAATGCTCAATAAACACTTAAGTGAATGATACACTGTGCTTCTTAAAGATGGGGCTGTGACCTCAGTTGCACCCCTCTCCCCCCACCCTGCGCCGCGATGACTAGGAGCTGATGTGGGTAGACTCGTGCCCTCCAGCCCTCTGTTGGGTGAGCGGGTCTCGCCACTTAAAGGTGACCGGCCTGAGTGAGGTCAGGGACAGGGTGGCCCCTGCAGCCTTCTGTCCCCAGAGCCTTGGCATCACACAGCTCCCCAGGCAGGGGAACGGGTGCATCTTAACCTGGGCTGTTGCTTTGACTTTGCCCCCGTGAAACCGTTTGACAGCAGTGCTAGCCAGAGCGCGTGGGCAACCGTTGATCAGAAATCCCACGTCACCATAACATGGGCGAGCAGGAGGCCTGGTAGGCGCCCAGGCTTCTGCGCACGTGTGTCGCCATCTCTTCCCAAGCATGAAAGGGAAGCGAAGTCACTCAGTCGTGTCCGACTCTTGGCGACCCCATGGACTGTAGCTCACCAGGCTCCTCCCTCCATGGAATTTTCCAGGCAAGAGGGCTGGAGTGGGTTGCCATTTCTTTCTCCAGGGGATCTTCCCACCCCAGGGATTGAACTCAGGTCTCCCACATCGCAGGCAGACGCTTTACCGTCTGAGCCACCAGGGAAGCTTGAAGATGTACTGATCACAAGAGGTGGTTCTGGTGGTGTCCTGTGAGAATCGTTCCAGATACAGATATATTTTTGTGGGGTGGGGTGTTAGCCCCACTTCCTACTTCCCCATCTTGACCTCCTCCTCAAGGGATGGTCCTAAGCTTGAACATGGCCTCCACTTCTTTGAGAAGCTGATTACTTCCCACAGTGAAACACAGGGCATACCCTAGCCCCAGGGGTGGGCGTGAATGTCAGGAGGCGCTTGGTCTTGCCCAGCCTGGTTTCTTTCACTGAATGATACCAACATGAACAGTGATGTTGGGAGCCTGCCCCCTGCCACCCAGCCTGTGAGCGTGGTCCAGGCTTGCTGGGGTGGGGAGGGGACGCTGGAATGGATAACCCACTTTGCTTCACAGGAGAAGTTCTCATCACACAAGATGGTCATCAAATTTCTTCTTTACAATTCTGTTATCTTAAAAACCGTAGCCTAAGTGGATGACTCTTAAGGAAGGGAGAAGTGAAAAATGTATTTTTAGAAAAAAGGGTCTCAGGAAGGCTTGAGGAAGAAGGAATGAAGCACAGAGAAAGTACGTGTGAGGGCAAATAATTAACAGCCATCAATTGTTAAAATAACTGTCTCTTATGAGTCCTGGATATTGCTAAACAAAATGCTGTCATTTTATCAGGATGACCAAATGCGCCTCGGATTTCATGCCCAAAGACGTCTCATGTTTTTTTCATGGATACAGCACATTTTATACCATCTACTTGATTTCTGCCTTTATATAAAATTGATAAAGCAACTGACAAAGAAAAAAAAGTGCAGCAGATCAGTAAGTTAGAACAGGTCCTTCAGAGGCCAAGGGACCAGGTTACAATTACATCTCTTAAGAGTTTGTGTATAAAAAACGCAATGAATGGGCTTAAGCCGTCAATTACCACACAGGCCAGCTTTGCTTTTCACTTGTTTCATAATCTCATAAGGCAGGTTTTTTGTGTTTTTTCCCGTGCACCATTTTTTGTGATGGGGGTTCTGTTCATTGTCCTGCAATAACTTTTGCTCCTCTGGAGGGAGGTGTGCGCCTACGTTCTCATCGTGAACATCCTGCAGAAACCTGCTGTGGGCTGTTGACTGCATAGGAAGCAGAAGGCTGGTCAAGTTCACGTCTTTCCATTCCCCTTAAGGATTCAGAGCTTTTCTCATAGCTCAGTCGGTAAAGAATCTGGCAGCAGTGCAGGAGGCCTTGGTTCGATCCTTGGGTCAGGAAGATCCTCTGGACAAGGAAGTGGCAGCCCACTCCAGTATCCTTGCCTGGAAAATCCCAGGGACAGAAGAGCTTGATGGGTTGTAGTCCATGGGTTGGGCATGACTGAGGGACTAGCACTAAAGAAGGATTAAACTAATGGATCCGATGAGGGTGCATGCTTGATGGTTGATGTTTAAACTAGTCCTTTGAAAGAGCTGCTCAATAACTTTTCCTGAAAGTCTTTTCAATCAGGAGTTGTTTGTTTTACTTTAAAATTGGACACATACTTATAGAAAAGAACATCAACTACCCAAAGACTTATCGAGTCTTAGACTAAAAATTAATAAATAAAGCAACAATAAAACTTAGACTAAAACTTAATAAAAATAAAGCAACTCCAATAAAAATTAATTTTAAAATATGATGACCCAAACATAGGCACGTAGTATTCAGTATTAAAATCACATTGTAAGTGAAGAGCCTTGGACTGGGAGTCTGAGCTGTGGTTAACTGAGAGGCTCACTTCGCTTTTCTGGGCCTCAGTCTCCTGATCTGTGCGGTGAAACCCCTGATGGTGCCTGCGCTGCACTTCCCACATGGGAACACTGGGTCCTTGCCTTGGTGCTAGTCTGGATCACACCAGATTTTTAAGACTTAGTACGAAAAGAAGAATATAAAGTAACTTAGTAATTTTGGATATTGATTACTATATCAGTGTAATAATACTCTGTGTATATTGGGTGAAATACAGTAAATTGGAATTAATTTCACCTTTGTTTACTTTTTTGTGGGGTAGATAATTTTAAATGGTGTATGTGACTATGTGATGTGTAGGACAGAGCAAGGGATGAGCGAAGGAAGGAATGAGCAAAATTTTCCCCAGAATCTATCTCAACCAGTCGTCTATAAGACAGTTCTAAAGTTTCATGTTCAAATGTGTGTGTGTGTATATATATATATAATTTGTGAAAGTAAAATTGCCATTCCAGTTGGCTTAAATACCGATCATATATATAGTGGTAAGTATATATTGTATATATTGTATCCATTCTTACGGTAAGAATTAAATGAGATTTAATGCGGACAAGTCATTTTGCATGCAGTGTCTCTAAAAATTAAGTATTAGCTAGTTGCTAATAGGTGGTGTTCCATATAAAATGAAGGATAGAAGCTGAAGGATTTGCTGAAGGACTTTTCCAAGAGGATCTGACTACCCGGCTGGCTCACAGCAAGTTATGACATTGTATCAGCACTGCCATAGAACCAACGGGATCACCCATTTCATTTACAGTTTTGTTCATGTTTAGGCAAGTGTTAGTAAGAGCCTACATGTTCTAACTGAAAAAGTCCCAGAAAAGAAACCCTGAAATTTAATCTGGGAGCCTCCTTTTTATTTATAATTTATAGCCTCTGAAGAATTGTTAAATGGTCTTTAGTAAACAGCATGTTCAGTACTATCGATAAAAAGAACAAAGCCATTTGGAGGAAGAGAGAAGTGAAATAACAAAAGCTCATAGGCTGATATGGGCTTCCCAGGCAGCTCAGCGGTACAGACTTCACCTGCCAATGCGGGAGCCACAGGAACGTGGGTTTGACCCCTGGGTCAGGAAGATCCTCTGGACAAGGAAGTGGCAACCCACTCCAGTGTTCTTGCCTGGGAAATCCCATGCACAGAGGAGCCTGGTGGGGGTCCATGGGGTCGCAAAGAGTGGGACACGAATGAGCAACTGAGCACGCATGCATAGGCTGATATACCTGCTGCCTGGCTGGATTTCCCTGTGTGTTGGGCTTGGGAAAGTCGTGTGGCATAAGTCCTTGTCTTGTCTCCTTAATAAGGGTGGTTGCTAAGGCCTCTTCCAGTTGCAAGTGCTGAACTTGCAAGTCAGACTCTGATTTCAAATTCCACCTCCCTATTTGCTAGTTGAATGGGCAAACCAAACTGTCTGAACTTGCTCCTTCATCTGAAAGGAGGATAGCACTCAATAATTGGTTTCCTCTCAGAATTCGAGGAAACGCTAAGGCAAGTTCCCTGGCCGTGTCTGTATCTTGCTCTGTTTCCCTATTCCAGAATGAATATGTTTTATTTCACAAGCAGGATAATTGGGAACTTAAAAGATGAGGACTCTAGAGCGAGTGGTCCAAGTCCATGGACAGTCTTGGGAGCAGAGAAGAGAAAATGGCCTTCACCACCAACACGTTGCTTCCAGAAGAGAGTCTTAAGAGCAGACGAGGGGTGGGACTTGCCTGGCGGTCCAGTGGTTAAGACTCTGAGCTTCTGCTGCAGGGGCCACAGGTTTGATCCCTGGTCGGAGAGACGTAAGATCCTGCCCGCCACGCAGCGGCCAGAGGGGGAATATCTAGCTATAAGCAATTTACTGGAAAAAAGAGCCGATGAGGGGTTTTATTTCATCTGAAGATAAATTCACACCAAACTGTATGTAGTGAATTTCTGGGGCGCGAACCTCAACGAGGCGGAGGGCAGGGAGTGTCGGAGGGGTGGGGAGGGGAGGGGTGGGGAGGGGTGGGGAGGGGAGCAAGGAGATGCTTAGAAAGGGGAGGGTGGAGGAGCCCGGCGGCCAAACTTCCTGACTTGGCAGTTCTGCTGGGCCAGCCCCGCCCCGGCTTAAAACATTGGGAGGAGTTGGCGTCATCCTTGGAGGAAACCGCTCCCAGCTTTGGGGCCTGGGATCTCGGGCGTGCTGCTTGGGGGCTCAGGCAGAGCTGGTTTGGGGAGCTGGCACCTACACCTAGCACACGAGCCGGAGAAGCTGGCCTTCCCAGTCAGATGAAGGGGTGAGCGCTCCCCCCAGGAAGAGGGCCGGGGCCGAGGCCGCCCCTCCCCTGGGGGACCCGAGCACCACCGGGCAAGCTGGCCACCTAGTCTTAGGATTCTCCAGGAGATCCGTGGGTTGGTTTGCAGAGTGGTTGCTTTCTGGTTTTGCTCTCTGGCTGGCTTTTGTTGGGTTGATTGGTTCGTTTTAGGCACAGGGCAGCCTACGGAGCACCTAGTTACTCAGCTTGTTATTGTTTAGTCCCTAAGTCGTGCCCAACTCTTTGTGACCCCATGGACTGCAGCACCCCAGACTCCTCTGTGCTTGGGACTTCCCAGGCAAGAATCCTGGAGTGGGTTGCCATTTCCTCCTCCAAGGGATCTTCCCGATCAGGGCATGTAGCCCAAGTTTCCTGCATTGCAGGGGGATTCTTTACCACTGAGCCAGCAGGAAAGCCCTAGTTACCCAGCTCAGTGCAAAGCAAAACGCTGGGCCCTTGCTTTCCCTGGGAAGCCCCCTCTGTTAGGCCCTTCCCCGCCCCTCCTGCAGGAACTTCACTGCTGCTTCCCCGGTTTCTGACCAATCTGCTTCGTGTCTGCTGGGTATCTTGCAGAAAGCGGCCTCAACAGAAAAGCAGTGAGCAGCCCTCACTGGGTCCCCTCTCCCAGCATCTCTGAACACCCTTGATCTTGGGGCGTGGCTTTGAGGCCCCAGGATGGTGCAGACAGGGCTGGAGTCTGGGCCTGGGGCACAGCGCGTTTTCTGGGGACAGCTCACCAGAATGAGGTACAGTTTCTCAAGGTGTCAGGAGAAGGAAATCTGGCTCTCTTGACTGGAACAGGCTTATCAGGAGTCCCCGGAAAAAAAAAGTGGGGGGGAACCCTTCAAAGATCTTAACGATGGGAAAACATTTCTGTGACAAAGAAAGGGCAAGGCCCTACGAGAAGGCAAATGCAGAAAATATCCCTGAACGGTTGCATTTGGAGTTTGAAATTTCAGCTGTTTCTGTCTTCAAGCCCCAGGAAGGCCCCGCCCAACCTCAGCAGGCACTCCCGGTCCACCCGCCTCGGGCTGGGCTCCTGCCAGCCAGTATCAGCCGCCTGGCAGGCACAGGAATCTGTTTTCCAGACCATGTGGATTGAGGGGAGAGCAATCCAAGAAGGCAAATTAGGGGTGCTTTGGGTGCAGCTGTTGAAGGCTGGGTGTGTGGGGGGCTGTCCGCGCCTTAAGGCAGTGTGAGCCCCGCCTGCACGTGATGGAAACCCAGGTGTCCCCAGAAAATAAAGGACAATGAAGGAGGTCACCCCAGGCTTCCAGGTGGCGCCAGTGGTAAAGAACCTGCTTGCCAAAGCAGGAGATACAAAAGATGTGGGTTTGATCCCTGGGTCGAGAAGATCCCCTGGAGCAGAAAATGGCAACCCACTCCAGGATTCTTGCCTGGAGAATCCCTTGGACAGAGGAGCCTGGTGGGCTACAGTCCATGGCATCGCACAGAGTCAGATATAACTGAGTGACTGACACACCTGAGATCCCAGTGCTGCCATTTCCCCCATCTTTTAAGGATCCCGGGCTAGAAGTCAGGCTGTGCTCAGCTTCCCTCATTGGTGACATTCAGCCCTTTGCTTACCACTGGTCCACCTTTGCCAGCTTCCAAAGTTTTATTTTGTCTCCTCTCTCATTCTCCCTCGTCCTGCGCCGGTTTTGTTTCTTTGGTTTTTAGCATTTCAGGAGGAATGAAATGAGCTAAGTGTGCTCATCATGGGTCTTTATTCAGAACTGCATCTCAGACCCTTAACAGACCTGTCTGCTTAAGGAAGGATACACAAACACAGCAGAGGGGCCTGGACATCTCTGACTTTGTTGGTGTGAGCTCCTAGGAGAAAACGAAGCAAAAATGTTACATTTGGATGAATGTGTAATTCTTTTATTGCTGTGTTATTCTAAGAGTCTTTTCAAAGCCTGCCAAGGAAAGTCAAGTTCAGTTCAGTTCAGTCGCTCAAAGGAAAGTCAAGGAGAGGTAGAAATAACATGGACAGATCTCAGATCGCTCTCTCTCTTATTGATAAAGCTTTAAAGATCTTCACTTATTGTAACAAAGACAAAAACACGAGAAGACAGGCTTGCTTGGTGGGCAGAGGACTGGCAGAATTTTATTATTCACATTGTTTAGAATTGCCAGCACCTGGCGATAATAAAGAGCAGTTTTTGTTGTTGTTTGGTTGATCAGTCACATCCGACTCTTTGCAGCCCTTTGGACTGTAGCCTGCCAGGCTTCTCTGTCCATGGGATTTCCCAGGCAAGAATACTGGAATGGGTTGCCATTCCCATGACTGCAGCCTGCCAGGCTCCTCCATCCATAGAATTCTCCAGGCAAGAATAGTGGTGTGGGTTGCCATTTCCTTCTCCCAGGGATCTTTCCGAGCCAGGGATTGAACCTGTGTCCCTTCCATCTCCTGTGTTGACAGGTGGATTCTTTACCAGAGAAGCCCCAATAAAAAGCAGAGGGAGTTTTAATTGGCTTACTACTGTCTTTAAAATCATTGCAGACAGAGCTGTCCCTTACTGTCTGCACCTGAGCTGACATCTCCCTCTCCTAAGACAGCGCTGCTTGGAGGTTCTGGTTGAGGATCCTGGGAAAAGAAACCTGTTGTGATGGTGTGGAGATTTCAGACTTCAGGCAGAAAATGGCAAGTTTCTGGGCTTTCAGAAATTTTAAAACTTCAGAAACTGTAAAAATTATTGGTGATTCTTCATATTATTTCATCTCTGTAAAATCCTGCAGGTGGAAAGTGTGTTTCCTTGTGTTCACCTTCATTTAGTCCTGCATTTGATGCCTATTTATGGAGACCCGATTGTGTGCCAGCTTTGTGCTGAGACTTGAGGGGGGCAAAGCTCTTTGAGGACCTAGCTGGAGAGAGGGGCATCTTTTTAAAAAATGCACTGGAGGCCCAATGTGGCACATGAAGGTTTTCTCCACTACAAGGCTTAGAAGAGAGCCAGGGAAGAATGGTATTGATTTCGCCTGGGGGCACAGGTTGTCTTCAGCTGGAGAGGGCATTGAGCGAGCCAAGGGCTCCGGGCAGAGACGGATTGTCCCTGTGGGAAATGAGATCATTCTGGACAGCTACTCAGGACAAGTGTCGGGACTGAGGTGCGTCAAAAGAATTTAAAGTGGATTTTTAAGGCAAGTGATTTTCAAAATCAGGCCCAGGGCAGGGGGCTACCCTACCCTCTTACTACTCGATGGAGATCCCAACACGGCCTTTCTTGGATCCTCTGAATCTCCAACTTAAAAAAAAAAAAATCAGGTCCATTGACATACATACATTACCAGGTGTAAAATAGATAGCTAGTGGGGAGCCGCTGTATAGCACAGGGAGCTCAGCTCGGGGCTCTGGGACGACCTAGCGGGCTGGGATGGGGGAGGAGAGGAGATGTATACACATACACAGAGCCGATTCACATTGTCCTTCAGCAGAAACAGTTAAACTGTAAAGCAGTTATGCTCCAATTAAAATAAAATTTTAAAACGCTCTCAGGTCTATTAACCAGGTTTAGAAACCACTGGTTTAGGCAGTACAGTGCCCCCGAGAAGGCAATGGCAACCCACTCCTGTACTCTTGCCTGGAAAATCCCATGGACGGAGGAGCCTGGTGGGCTGCAGTCCATGGGGTCGCTAAGAGTCGGACACAACTGAAGCGACTTAGCAGCAGCAGTCCCCCCGAGGAATTTACGTGGTCAGAAAACATAATCGGATTGTCATCTGAGAAATATCCCTTTGACCAACATGTGGAATTTGGACTGGGCAAGTCTGGAGGCAAAGGAGCCACTTTGGAGGCTGATGAGCAAGTGGGCCGTGAAGAAGCAGTGGGGCTCGGTGCAGAGGGTCCCGCTTGACAGCACGTGGAGATGCGGCTGCAGAGACGGGCAGGGGTGGAGCCTCTCGCTGACTCCCAGGACTCCAGCCTGGTGGCAGGTAGCAGGGGAGACAGCAGTTCAAGCCATCAAGATCGAAAAGGAGGGCGGGATCAGGTTTGGGGGCACAGAATGAGATGCTTTGGGGGATTAATGAGTTTGCAAGTGTGTGAAGAGATGTGAAGATCCGGGAGTTGCCACTTGGGGATGGGGGCAGGTGGGGGGTTTGACATTATAGGAAAAACTGGGGTGTCTGACAGAGCGTGAGGAGTCGAGACTGGAAGAGAAACTGCCTTCAACCTTGAAGGCAGGTAGCACAGTGAGCGGGCCTGCAGGAGCAGTCAGCAGGGCTGGAGGAAGACTCGAGCTGCTTCAGCCAAACAGATGACAAGTGAGTGAGTGCTAGTGGTTCAGTCACGTCTGACCCCATGGGCTGTAGCCCACCAGGCTCCTCCGTCCATGGCAAATACTGGAGTGGGTTGCCATGCCCTCCTCCAGGGATCAAACCCGAGTTTCCTGCATTGCAGGCAAATTCTTTACCAACTGAGCCACCTGAGAAGTAAAGAGATGGAGGGCAGCCTGAAAGAAGCGGGTGGTCTTCCCCGGGGCCGCCTCCCACTGCAGGCATCCCGGGAGCAGGGAGCCACAGATGCCCAGAGGAGAAGGGTGGGGAGCAGAGCTTTGGGTCTGCCAATCTCCTTGCACATTCAGTTAGGACTCAGCAGCCTTTTCTCCCAGAGACAAAAGCTGGCGAGTGCTTGGGGCCTGGGTGGAGCGTCCCCAGCTCTTTGCTGAGTGAGAAGCTGCTCCAAGGCTTCGGTGTCCTGGCTTTGAAGGAGCTGGGCTCTCCAGCTTCTGGGAAGAGGCCAGCCCTGAGCTGGGCAAGGCTGCGTACGTGTCTTGTGATTCTGGCAGCACCGCCCAGCGCTCAGAAATCACTGCGAGCATGCGCAGTCGCCTCAGTCGTGTCCTACTCTGCAACCCCCTGGACCGAAGCCTACCAGGCGCCTCTGTCCATGGGGATTCTCCAGGCAAGAAAATTGCCGTGGGTTGCTATGCCCTTCTCCAGGGAATCTCCTCAACCCAGGGATCGAACCAGTGTCTCTTATGTCTCCTGCATTGGCAGGTGGGTCTTTTACCACTTACAGCCACCTGGGAAGCCTCCAGAAATCACTCTAGACACTGCAAAAGAGAGAAATGACGTTTAAAAGGGGGAACATACATCTTTACCCTTATCCTATGCTCTCCTTTTTTTGTGTTTTCAGTTTAAATGAGACTTTATGGTTATTAAAGAAGGGTAATCAAGGCCCCCTTTTATGAGACAAAATAAATTTTATGAACTTTTTTTTCCAACCACCAATATATGGTGGGTTTTATTCTTAATCATATATCAGGTTGGCCAACGAGTTCATTTGGGTTTTTCTGTATGTATGTATGGAAAAACCCAAACAAACTTGTCGGCCAATCCAATATGTGTATTTCTATTGAAGTATAATTGCTGTGAAATATTATGTAAGTTACATGTGTACACTGTAGTGATTCACAGTTTTTTTTAGTGATTCACAGTTTGAATAGGCCAATCTGTGGCTCAGATGGTAAAAAATCTGCTCGCAATGGGGGAGACCTGGGTTCGATCCTTGGGTCAGGAAGATCCCCAGGAGGAGGAAATGGCAACCCACTCCGGTATTCTTGCTTGGGGAATCCCATGGACAGAGGAGCCTGGCGGGCTGCAGTTCATGGGGTCGCAAAGAGTCAGACACAACTGAAGGACTAACACTTTCACTTTCTTTAACCTCATTTATAGTTATTATAAAATATTGGCTATGTCGCTTCCCTGGTGGCTCAGTGGTATAGAATCCACCTTCCAATGCAGGAGATACAGGTTCAATCCCTGATTCAGGAAAATCCCCTGGAAGAGGAAATGGCAACCCACTCCAGTATTATTGCCTGGAAAATCCCATGGACAGTGGAGACTGGCAGGTTACAGTCCCTGGGGGGTCACAAAAGAACTGGACACGTAGTGACTAAACAACAGCAATATTCCCCGTGTTATATGACTTGTCCCTGTAGCTTGTTTTTGACGTAGTGGTTTGTCCCTCTCAATCCGCTAGCCCTGCTTTGCTCCTCCCCCTCCTTCGCCCCACCAGTAACCATAGCTCTCTAGTTCTCTAGGTCAGTGAGCCTGCTAAAGATTTAGTGGTTTTGATCAGAAGAATTGAGGCCTCATTAGGGACACAGATGAATGAATCTATTCAGCATTCCCTGTAAAATAGGGAAAAGCAATCCTCTGTGCTTTATGGAGCTGTTTTTTGGACAGATTCTGGATAGATAAGCAGGAGCTAGGAGGACACAGCTTCCCCGGTAGCTCAGCTGGAAAAGCATCCGCCTGCAATGAGAAGACCCCAGTTCGATTTCTGGGTCGGGAAGATCCCCTGGAGGAAGGCGTGGCAGTCCACTCCAGTATCCTTGCCAGGAAACCCCATGGACAGAGGAGCCTGGAGGGCTACAGTCCACGGGGTCACGAAAGAGTCGGACACGACTGAGCACAGAGCAGAGGCCGACATGCACTCATTTACTCATTCAGCAGGTATTTATTGGCTGCCTGCTCTGTACAAAACAGCATGTATGGAACTCCACCCTGCCCACAGGGACATGGAGAGCTGGGGAGGCAAGACGAGACATGCACACCAAGTTTAAAAACGCCGCCCAGAACAAGGCTTGGGCCGCGGCTCCCCAGATGAAAGGCAGGAGGCAGGAGCTTCCGTCTTTGAGGCTGGGGGAGAAGGCAGCCTCGCAGGGCACCGGCCGGCCGCTCATGAGCTCGCCCAAGCCAGGTGTCTGCCTCCTCTGCTCTAGGATGGGGGGGACTGCATCTCCCTAACAGTTGCTGATGGCAAGCAGTTCGGTGTGCCTGGTTTTTCTTCCATGTCCCCTCCACCCCAGTGATTTCTGCCCCCGAGAGCTCTGCTCCCCACGACACCCCTCCGCGTGCTGCACCTGTACCCCATCCTCACTGGCTGTGTCTCCCTGCGAGGACGTGGTGGGGACTTTGTAAATATTTGTCGAACGGGGAAATAAAGAGCATCGTGGTCAGAGAGTGGAGTGTGGTCTGAGCGGGGGCTGGGAAGAGCCTGGAATGCTCAGAGGAGAGGGAGTCAGCCCGCTAGGCTAGGGTTGGCGTGTGAGTGGAAAACGGTAAGGCAGACGGGGCATCCGTCGGGGCACGTCGGAGGCGGGACATTGTCCTGCTGGTCCCAGGCACTGGGGGTGACTGACCGGGGGGCTGACACCAAGCTGGGGCTCCGTGCCGGGTGGACCGCCCGAGGCACCGGGAGCAGTGAGCACTGTGGTGGGAGACCCGGAGAGGCAGGGTGCTGGCCGCTCCCGGCAGACGGGCTACAGAGGCGATGGTGCACGGTTGAAAGAGGTGTGTTTCTGTGTTCCCGTAAAGAGCACGTTAGCCGCTGAAGGGACAATGGCAAAATTTAAAATCCAGCAGGTTTTATTCAGGCTGTACCAGCATGACCTGAAAGCCTGACCTTTGGCCCCCAAAGACCCCTCTCCGGTCAACCAGGCCTGCCCTCCTAGGAAATCTCTCCGGGGGCCGGATGGACGAGATGGCATCAGACTCGGAAGCACCTGAGCCCTTATCTTTGGTGTTTGCTCTGACTCCCAGAGAGGACTCTGGGCACAGAGGTCGCTCTGCAGGGAGCGTGTGTGTGTGTGCGTGTGTGTGTGTGTGTGTGTGTGTGTGTGTGTGAGTGTGAGACAGAGACTGCCCTCCTGCTTCTCCAGATCTTATCTGCAGCTGCACGAAGTCTAGTTGCTGCTGATCCTAATCTCCAGTAAGAGAGTCTCCGGAGCCCAGTGAACCTAGGCTTGAACAGACCACAGCTTCAGTCTTGTGAGAACCGCGGGGCAGGTGGTTTCAACAAACCTCCTGGCCTGCAGGTAAAGAGTGAATGGTAAATGTGACTATTCAAAGACGGCTCCCGGGTGCCAGCTTTAAATTTTCTTTTTTCCAGGGTGAATTAATTTGGAAATAATGATTATATATGTTGGCAAACAGAAGCAGAATGAAAAAATGCCCAGTAAAGGAAAAAAAGATTAGGGACTGCCCGGGTGGTCCCCGGTGACTAAGACTCCAAGCTCCCGATGCAGGAGTCCTGAGTTTGATCCCTGGTTAGGGAACTGGATCCCACGTGCTGCAACTAAGACCTAGTATAGCCAAATAAATAAGTAAATATTTGTTAATAGAGGAAGAAATTTTTTGTTATTTTGTTGGGGACGGGGGAGATGGGGAGGGACTGGGAATTTGGAGAGAGAAAGGGTGGCAGAAGGCAGAACGGAGGAGAGGATAAAAGAAACACGGCAGGTGGGTGACGATGCGTGGGACAGAAAAGCAAAGATTTGACTTCAGTGACATTTTGACCTTTTAACAGTTGCACTAGAACTTATTTTAAATGTGTATTAAATGTGTACAGAAAACATTCACTTTGTAGCTGGACACACTGCCCAGTTTTCATATTGAGTCTTAGGCAACCTTGGACTCAGTGCGGGCCAGAACTGTGCACTTCCACAGTGTTATTCATGACACAAGATGGTTGGATGACATCACCAACTCAATGGACATGAATCTGAGCAAACTCTGATGGTGAAGGCTGGCGTGCTGCAGTCCATGCGGTTGGCAAGGAGTCAGACACGACTGAACGACTGAACAACATTCAGGACATCCCCAAAGTGGAAAAACCCAGCTGTCCATCAGCAGGTAAACAAAACAAGTATATCCATAGCATGGAATATTTTTCAGCAATAAAAGGAAATGAAATTCTGACATGTGCTACCACATGGATGAACCTGGATGTTTTGCTGAGTGAAAGAAGCCAGTCAAAAAGAACCACGTGTTGTATGATCCCATTTACACAAAATGTCCAGAGTTGACAGATCCATAGAGACAGAAAGCAGGTTAATGGGGGAAGGGACCTGGGAGTGACTGCTAACAGATAAGGGGTTGCCCTTTGGGTGAAAATATTCCAGAATCAGACAGTGGTGATGGTTACACAACTCTCCGTCTATACTACACGTCCCTGAATTGTACACTTTAAAATGGTGAATTTTATGATATATGAATTACACCTCAACTAAAAAGACAACAGAATTTTGCAATTCTGCAACTTCACGTCTCAGTTTGGGCCCTACTTTTTGTTTTGTTGCTATGTAAATCTTTTCCCCCTGGAAACAGTATCAGTCACATGTTTCAAAATTCAAAAGACATAAAAGAATATCTTACTCCCCTTCAATCCACCCCCAGCTACTCAGTTCCCCTTTCCAAAAGTAAACTTAAAAAGCATTTATTGCCAGGAATCCCCTGGCGGTCCAGCAGTGGGGAGGATTCCATGCTTCCAATGCAGAGGACATGAGTGTGATCCCCGGTCGAGTAAGTAAGATCCTGCATGCTGAGGTGCAACCAAAAATTAATAAATAAATGAATAAAGTGGCGACTTTTTTTTTTAAGGGCAGGATTACCAGTTTATCGGGTGACTTTCACAGGTTTTGTATACACAGGCAAATATATATGTAAACCTTCCCCCTCCCCACTTTAAACAGATAGTGATATTCTGTGGTTCGGTGCCTGGCTTCTTTCACTAGACAGCGCATCTGATTGAACTCTTTCGCAACTTAGGGGGAGGTAGCTGAGCTCCTTCTGATCTGCCAGAGGTGCCTGGGCACCGTCAAGGGAGAATGGCAGTGGGGAGGAGCAGCAGGCAGGGCTCAAGCAGAGATGGGGAAATTAAATGTTACCAAACGCTAATGGGGGGCTGGTCAGTGGAAACGCCATCAGGCCCGCTGTGTCCACTAGCTGGCATTTCTCGGCGAGGCTTCTCCCCTCCCCCAGACACTGGGGGTCGCAGGCCCTGTTCTTCTTGGTGATGACACTTAAAAGGAATGGCTTTTAGGTCTTTAAGAAAATCTGGCCTGGGTTGTAATAGAAACACCTGCATCTCAGAAGGACAGGGGAAAGATTTACAATTGTAAGCTTTTCTGTTTTGTTTTGATGTTTTCAGTAAATTCTCCAAGAAAGGGAGGTCATGAGCCTATCAATAAGGGGTTGGCTGGGTAAATGGTAAATTTCTTTGGGCAGCTTTGAGCTTTTCTAGAGAACAGCTCAGGGGTGGGTGGGGGAGGTGGGGTCTTTCCAGAGATGGGGCCTGAGGCTGCCATAGCCGGCTAGAGTCTGGGCAGGTCATTGAGGGGGCTGAGTGGAGTCTTTCCCGTGGAGAATTCTTGCAGGTCTCACGTCAGTGGCGTTAGGACCATCACACTGTTATGCAAACACCACCATCACCTCCAGAACTTTCTCATCTTCCCAAATGAACCTCTGTCCCCATTCCCTCAGTTCCCATTCCCTCCTCTCCACCGTCTCTGACAGCCACCCTTCAGCGTTCTGTCTCTATGAATTTGACCACTCTAGACTCCTCATTTAGGTGGAATCATATAGTATTTGTCCTTTTGTAAGCAGTGTGTTTCACTTGGCATAACTGCCTCCAGATTCATCCATTTTGTAGAACATGGCAGGTTTTCATTTCATTTTTCTATTTTTTTTGGCTGTGCTGTGTGGCATGCTGAATCTTAGTTCCCTGACCAGGGATCAAACCTGAGCCTCCTGCACTGGAACCATGGAAACCTAACCATGGAACCACCAAGAAGTCCCAAGTTTCCTCTCTGAAGGCTGGCTAATTCCACATTGTGTGTATAGACTACGTTCTGTTATCCATTCATCCACTGATGAACCCTTGGGTTACTTCCACCTTCTGGCTTTTGTGAGTAGTGCTCCTGTGAACATAGGTTTGAGACCCTGATTTCAATTGGTTTGTTTACTTTGCATTTTCAGGGCTGGGCACCTGTTAGCTCCTCAATACATACTTGCTTAAAATCTTTTTTGAGGGAGTTCTCTGGCGGCCCAGTGGTTAGGGCTCTGCACATCCACTGGAGGGCTCTGGGTTCAATCCCTGATCCCTGGTTGAGGAACTAAGATCCTACAAGCCATGCAGTTCAGCCAAAAAAAAAAAAAGAAATCTCTTCCTGGGATGAAATGATGCAGAGTGAGGGCTGTGAGAGTGCTCCCTCTGGCCTCCCAATTCTATTTTAGTGTGCTTTCCTTTTATCAATTTAATTTTCACATTAAAAAGTTAGAATGAATATGGTCAATTTGGTTACCTCTGACTGTAGTCTAAACGGCGCTGGGAAAGAAGCACTGACCCCCCCCCTCCCCGCCCCCCTCCCCCAAGACCCTTGCCATCTAAGACCTCCCTGGCCTGCAAGAGTTCCAAAAACTCCCTGGAGCAAGCCGCTGAGTAGGTTCAGGCAATCCGGTGGGGGGGCGGGGCGATATGGGGAGGGTGTCGGAATCAGGCACAGATGCAACAAGGCCCCAGGCTTCCAGACTGATTTCAGACACAAGGCTTTTCGTTAGAAGAACCAGTGAGAGTGGGCAGGACTCAGCAAGAAGAGCCAGACTGAGGCTGGAGCTGTGAGTCGGGGGTTGGGCCCAAGGGGAGCAGACCTAAGAGCCCAGTTAGTGGGTCCAGGAGATCAGGTTTGAGTGAAATCAGCCAGCTAGCCTGACTGCTCGGGTTTGAGCAAGTGGGCTTAGAGCCAGAGTTAGGTGTGAACAGCCTCCACGTTATGATTTTAGGACAATAGGAACCAAAGATAGGCAGGCCACTGCAGCAAGCGTGAAAAATTCAAAAAATCATGTTTCATGGGATAAAAAACAGAAAAGCACAGACCATACAGGAAAGAGTGTAAAAAAAAAAAAAAAGAATGATGTAAAACTTAAAAAGAAGGAACTTACCTGGCAGTCCAGTGGTTAAGACTCTGCACTTCCAATGAAGAGTTTGATCCCTGGTCAGGGAACTAAGATCCTAAATACCATGCAGCGAGGCAAAAAAAAAAAAAAAAAGCTAGAAGAGAGCTTAAACAAAGCAGGGACTCAAACAGATATCTGTGTACCATGTTCACAGAGGATTATTCATATTAGGCAGAAGCTGGGGACACCCCAAGTGTCCAGGGACAGGTAAATGGGTAAAGAAAACATGCTGTGTGTACCCAGTGAATATAATAGTATTCAGCCTTGGAAAGGGAGGAATGGAGAGTTATGGTTTAACGGATAGACAGAGCTTCAGTTCTGCACAATGAGAAGAGTTCTGAGATGGATGTATAACAGTTATACAACAAGGTGAGTCTTACTTTCCTTCCAGTGTACACTCACAAATGATTAGAATGGTAAATTCTCTATTATATGTATTTTACCACAATTTGAAAAACAGGAAGGAAGGAAATTTTGACATATGCTTCAACACAGGTGAACCGTAAAGACTTTACGCTGAATGAAATATGCCAGTCACAGAAGGACAAACGCTGTTTGATTCCACTCATACGAGGTCACAGAGTAACCAAATTTGTGGAGACAGAAAAATAGATAGTGCTTGCTGGGGACTGGGGGCAGGAGGGGGACCTCGTGTTCAGCGGGTGCAGGGCTTCAGTTTTGGAAGATGGAAAGCGTCTAGGAATGGATAGTTCTGAGAGTTGATAGTGCATGACACTGAATATACTGATGCCATTGAAACCTACGCTAAAAAATGGTTAAAGGGGTCAATTTTATGTAGGTATATTTACTATAACGAAAAAAAGAAAGGATAACATAAACAAAGGGCAAAGATAAGCTGCAGAACAGGAGGAGATTGGTTAAGCTTCTCTTTTTTTAGGTAAAATACGTATTCTTTGTTTATCTTAGCTGGGCCAGGTCTTAGTTGCAGCGCTTGTGATCTTCCCGTTGTTGGGACACGTGGAATGTAGTTCCCCGACCAGGGATGGAACCCGGGTCCCCTGCCTTGGGAGTGCAGAGTCTTGGTCACTGGGCCAGCAGGGAAGTCCATGGGTTAAGTTTTTATATCTGTGTTCATTTAGTACCCTGACTGGAAGCGTGAGGTTTCTGGATCAGAGAAGAGACGGACGGACGATCTACTGCCAACTCCCAGCAGGCCACACGCCAAGAGCAGATGGGCCCGGGAGGGGCTGGTACCACAGGGAGGAGCTGGAGACCCAGGGCTCTCAGAGCTGGAGATGCCGACACTCACCGGTCCCTCCCTCCCACTCTGGACACAGAGGGAGAGACCTTTGCTCTCTGACCTAAAGCATTCCACTCTAGGGAGAGGAGAGGATGCTCTTTGGGATTTTACAACCACTTGGAATGTAAGCAAATGGCTCTGGGCTTATCACCTTTAGAAAATGAAGAGAAAATGAGTCTGGGGAGAAGGGAGCCTTTTCTACCTTCATAACATGTTGCTCAGAAAGATCCAGACACTGCAGGGAACCCTGAGAAATCCAGGGAGCATTGTCTTCCAACAATATCGGCAGTATATAGAGTCGAAGAGGATCCCTGTGCGGAATATTGAGGGGCTTCCCAGGGGGCTCAGTGGTAAAGAACCTGCCTGTCAATGCAGGAGACGAGGGTTCAATCCCTGGGCCAGGAAGATCCCCTGGAGAAGGAAATGGCAACCCACTGCAGTATTCTTGCCTAGGAAATCCCACGGATAGAGGAACCTGGAGGGCTACAGTCTACGGGGTCACAAAAGAGTTGGCCACAACTCAGCAACTGGGCGCACATATACACAGGTGGAATATTGAAGTAAGTCCTGCAGAAAAACAAGGAGAAGGGAAGCAATCCTATTTAAAAATGGATAAAAGGATGTAAATATGCAGTTCCAAGAAAAAGAATCCCAAATAGCCAATAAGCTTATGAAGACGTTGTCTGTATTACTAGCAATCAGGAAAATGCAAATTAAAATGGGCACCAACCACATGTTGATATCGTCCCCCAAATTAAAGAAAAACACGAGTAAAATGTTGTGTGGTCAAGCTGTAGGAATCTGTGGAAAGAGTGAAAATGTGCTTCCACTCATATGAAAGGTCCAAACCAGGCATATCTACAGGGATGGAAAGCAGGTCAGTGGTTGCCTAGGCCTGGGGAGATGGAGAGGAGGGAGTTATGGCAGGGACAGCTAAAAGAAACCGGATTTCTTTCTGGGGTAATGAAAATATTTCACAGGTGTTTTTTGTTGTTGTTGTTGTTGTTCGGCTGTGCTATGAGACTTGTGGGATCTTAGTTCCCTGACCAAGGATCGAACCTGTGACCCCCTGCAGTAGAAGCTCAGAGTCCTGACCGCTTGACTGCCAGAGAAATCCCCCAAATATTTTCAATTGACTGTGATGATGGATGCACAACTCTGTGAATAAACTCAAAACCATTAAATTGCACACGTTAAATGGATGATTTGTATGGTCTCTGAATATCTACGTCGATGAGGCTGTTTTTAAAGAGGGAGGAAGATTCCATTTTCTTCCAGCTAGATGAGCAGAAGCTGTAAAGTCTGACTATTCAAAGTGCTGGTAAAGACGTGGCGAGATAGGAAGCCTCCCCTCTGCCGGCAGAAGCATAAGCCGGCCCAAAGTTATGCCGTTCTGTGTCCCAGCAACTCTGCTGCTAGGTAATGAGTCTAGGACTTGCACACAAGGCGACTTCACAGGTGTGCTCATGGCATCCTCATTTGCAAGAGTGAGAACTGTAGTTGGCCTCAGTGCTCTAGGCCAGGAGAGTGGGTAAATAATTGTTTTTAACTCATGCAGTGGAATACTGTACAGCAGATTAAAGTGACTGAACTAGCGTTACACAGGTCAACATGGACACATCTCATAAACACAAGTTTCGGTGAAATAAAGTTTTTTAAGAAACTGCATACAGTGGCATGCATTTATATAAAGCCAAGCAAAAGATAACATATTTGTATTAGCACTAACCACTGAAGTCATAGTAAATTACCCAGGAGAATGACAGTTGGCAAAGTCATGGTCATAGGTAGCTCTGGAAAAAAGAAGAGAAAAAGGATTGGAAACGAATACTCAGGGAATACCAGCTCCACCTGGGCGTTGGTTTCTTTTGAAAACATTTCATGTCGATATTTGATAAAGCTAGTATCTACATCTTAGCAAAACCATCTGCACTTTTCAGTACATTTGAAATATCTCTCAGTATTAAAGAAAAAGTGAATGAAGTTTTATGTTGTCGGGGTGTAGGCATTTGTGGACAGAGTGAAAGTTTGCTGTCTAGCGGAAGTCAGAGCTGGGGAGGGTGCCCCCTAACCCTCCAAGCCAGCCCCTTCATCCAGCTGGGGAGGGGCAGGGAGCGTGTTGGGTGCAATATAGCTCCATCTCCACCACCCTCCCCTCGCCGAGGCCGGTGGGGGGGGGGCAGGTTGGGGAGAGGCAGGGGGTGCAGGGAGGGGCAGGGGGCGGGGAGAGGGGCTGGTGGGCAGCAGTAGTGTGTTAGCAGACCCACGTTTGTCCCTGTTCTTGCTTTCTGGCCAGTATAGCCCAGGCAGGGTTCCTCCCGCGAGGATTGTCTCCTGTTCCTGGAGGCTGGGGGTTGAAGTTTTGGTCTGGGAAGGTCCTAGACTCAGCAGTACCGCTGCTGCTGCTAAGAAACTGTGCCCTAGAGCCTCAGCTGTCCCTTAACTTTATAGCGTGACCGACTGGAAGGCTTCAAACTGAGTCTGCTCCGATGGCTTGGGCATTCCATGGACGTTGAGAAGTCACTGCTGGTTATCAGCGTTGCCCTGACAACCACTGGGCACATGAATAGCTTGGCAGAGGTGAAGGGTCATGTCAGACACTGATAAACGTATAGAAAAATTCCCTGTGGGTGTGGACTCTGTTCTTGACATGCGTGGATAGTTGGTTTGAAAGGTAGTTTCTTTTCACTCAAGTGACCTCCTACTAATTTCGTTCCCTTTTTCAGTCTATTGCGTTGCTTAGCAGACAGTTTTACCCGGTAGTGTTCTTCAAAGGAGCATGTCTTTTAACTCTAAGTACAATCGGAGATAAAACCACCTCCCTAGTGTGTGTAGGCTTTAAACAACCACAGCACCATCATCTCCCTCCAGTACTGTGCTAACAAGAGCATGGTTTGCAAATCAGACTCTAAAGAGACAGAATAATTAAACTCAGAATAATTAAAAAGTGAAAGTGAAAGTCATCAGTCATGTCCAACTCTTTGCAATCCCAGGGACTATACAGTCCTGAAATTCTCCAGGCCAGAATACTGGAGTGGGTAGCCGCTCCCTTCTCCAGGGGATCTTCCCAACCCAGGGGTCAAACCCCGGTCTCCTGCATTGCAGGCAGATTCTTTACCAGCTGAGCCACAGGGGAAGCCTCAGAATAATTAAAGGCTCAGATAATTAAGCTCCCAGAAAGGTGTTGAGGGCAGCAATGGATGGGCTCCATGTCTGATTTTTCGAGATATGCAGTGTCCACGAGTGGTTTTCTCAGTGGCTCTCTGATATTCAAAGTGTGGTCTCTGGACCACCAGCAGCAGTTAAGAGTTTACCAGAAATCCAGAGGCTCAGCCTGATCAGAGTCTGCATTTTAATACGATCTCTGGATGATTTTTCTGAGTGTTAAGTTCTGAGAAACACCCCATCTTATAACCTGAGGAGCCTGCCTTCTGAAAAGACACTAGTATTGTAAGAAATAAAGCTTTCAGAGGAGGATACTCCTGAGAGAGTGTAGGAAGCAAAGCTATTATATTTCTTAAGGGGTTTTTGGTTTGCTTTTTTTTCTTTCTTTTGCTGTAACCATTTAGAAAGTCTTTATTGAATCTGTCACAATATTGCTTCTGCTCTTTATATTCTGATTTTTTGGCCCTGAGGCATGTGGGAATCTTAGCTCCCTGACCAAATATTGAACCCACACCCACTGCACTGGAAGGCGAAGTCCTAAGCACTGGGCAGCCCGGCAAGTCCCAAAGCTGTCCTAAAAGCCGCGCAAACCAAGGTGCTCCGGGCTCTCCTCAAGCTTTGGGTGCTATTTGTGTATTTTGTACAAAGTTGTTATTCCCTTTCCCCTCCATTGAGGTTATGAAAAAACGTCAGTCACTCAGTCATGTCCGACTCTTTGCAACCCCATGGACTGTGGCCCACCAGGCTCCTCTGTTCATGGGATTTCCCAGTCGTGAATACTGGAGTGGGTTGCCGTTTCCTTCTTCAGCAGATCTTCCTGACCCTGGAATCGAACTCGGGTCTTCTGCATGGCAGGCGGATTCTTTGTCGTCTGAGCCACCAGGGAAGCCCCTGAGAATATGAAATCGATTCCCAAAAAATAGCAGGACAGAGGGTGAGAGAGGAAGGATTAAACATCATGTGAAAGTCTCAAGTCCTTTGTTTTTATAATTTTACTTATTTATTTTTGGCTGTGCTGGATCTTTGTTGCCGTGCCCAAGCTTTCCCTGGTTGCGGTGCACAGGCGCCAGGGTACACAGGCTTCAGTAGATGTGGCGCATGGGTTTAGCTGCCCCGTGGCGCGTGGGCTATCCCTGGGCCTGAGATCAAACCTGTGTCTCCCGCATTGGCCGGCGAATTCTTAACCACCGAACCACCAGGGCAGCCCCCGAGTTCTTACTGAAGCATCTTCTTATGGGATGTCCATCATGATCCTCACTGTGCCTCAGTTTCCCCGACTTTGAGAATAGCCCAGTCGTTTCCCAGAGCCTTCCTGGGACTCATAAGCCAGTGTTTAAGGCCTTTGTGATCCCCGATGAGAGGCGTGGCCCCAGCTGGAAGCATCATTGGGGCCTTTGCAGCCGGTGCCTCACTCAGCAGCCTCCTTGTTCTCTGGCCTGGACTGCCCACTTTTATCTCTGTCCCTGGCTTGTCTGGGAAAAGACCAGCAGGACACGAGGGTTGTACAAAGGGGATAAAGCTGCTTCCGGCACGGATGAGTCAGAAGAAGCCTCATCTGTGGCTGGCAGAGCCACGCTACTCACAGACCCGAGGGTGAAAGGGGCAGGAATTTTTCCCTGCGCTTCTGTGATGAGAGGGGGCCCCCGGCCTCTGGGCCCCAGCCCCGGGGCCCGGTCGGGCGGCAGGTCAGTCTTCTCACGCCTGACATCATACAGCGATGGAGGTAAACAAACGGCCATGACCCGCAAAGTGGGTTTTAGACACAGGCATGCAATGAGAGGTCTGTGCCTCAGGGGCTTTCGCAGAATCTCCTGGGAGAAGTGATTGCAAACAGGCAGCTCCCAGAGCAAAAGACATCCCATGTGCGCCTGGCTTCAGAGAACTTGGTACACGCAATCTAAGCATCTCAGATTAGTGAGGGGCAGGCGGTGTGATGCCTGATGTCATTCAAGAGACTTTGCTTTACAGCAGGACTCACCTATGGCTCTTTTTTCAATTGTCGAAAACATGCAACAACTTAAACCGTCTTAACCATTTTTAAGTGTACGGTTCAGCGGCATGTCGTCCCTTCACATTGCTGCCGCCATCCCCACCGTCCATCTCCAGAATCTTTCTATCTTCCCAAATGTTGGGGGCTTCCCAGATGGCTCAGTGGTAAAGAATCTGCCTGCAATGCGGGAGACCCAGTTTCGATCCCTGGGTCTGGAAGATTCCCTTGGAGAGGGAAATGGCAACCCACTCCAGTATTCTTGCTGGGAAAATCCCATGGACAGAGGAACCTGGCAGGCTACAGCCCAGGGGGTCGCAAAGAGTCAGACACGTCTCAGTAACTGAACAACAAACGGAATCTCTGTCCCCATTAATCACTAACTCCATCCCTCTCTCCCCCAGCTTCCAGCAACCTCCCTTCTTTCTTCCTATGAATCTGACGACGCTAGAAAACTCATATATGTGGAATCATACAGTATTTGTCCTTCTGTGACCAGCTTATTTCTCAGAGTATAATATCTTCAGGCTTCAGCTGTGTTGTAACGTGTCAGAATTTCGTTCCTCTTTAAGCCCAGATAATATTATACGCCTTTATGTGAATAGACCGCATCTTGCTTATCACCCGTTGGTGGACACGTGGGTTGTTCCACCTTTTGACTCTTGAGAATAATGCTGCTGGAAACATGAGTGGGCTTCCCTGGTGGCTCAATGGTAAAGAACTCACCTGCCAGTGCAGGAGAGGCAGATTTGATCCTTGGGTCAAGAAGATCCCTTAGAGAAGGAAATGGCAAACCACTCCACTATTCTTGCCTGGAGAATCCCATGGACAGGGGAGCCTGGTGGGCTACAGTCCACGGGGTCCCAAAAGAGTCAGACACGACTTAGTGACTAAACCACAACAAAGGAACAAGAGTGTCCAAATAACTGAGACCCTGCTTTCAGCTCTTTGGGGTAATACTCACCAGTGGAATTGTATCATCTGGAATTTCTGTGTTAAAATTTTTGGTTGAAAGCATATCTCTTTGGTTTCAATTTATCCACTTCCTTGTACTCAGTCGCTCAGTCGTGTCCAACTCTTTGTGACCCCATGGGCTGTAGCCCACCAGGCTCCTCCATCCATAGGATTTTCCAGGCAAGAATACTGGAGTGGGTTGCCATTTCCTTCTCTAGGAGATCTTCCCAACCCAGGGATTGAACCCGGGTCTCCGGCATTGTAGGCAGACGCTTTACTATCTGAGCCACCAGGGAAGCCCCTGTCTTTGGAAACTCTGGCATTTAACAGAGGCAGAGTAAAACTCAAGATTAATTTCAAAAGCATCAAAAACAGTGTAGATTTAGTAAAGCCTTACTTGCTTTTTGTTATATTAGGTGCAAAGTTGAAGTGTTGCTTTTTCAATCCATGTTCCCCAGGTACAGCACTGAAAACAAGTAGTCAAAACCCCAACCTGGAGTCCTGTGGGATCCTGGCCCAGGGCCTCGGGGTCAGGTGGTTGGAGCATACCACAGACTGTGATGGGAGCACCCAGACTGGTGGCACTGTAGGACAAGCTGGCCGCCAGGTCTATGTGGTGTTATCCCATGTGGATGTGGGTCAAGAATGAGAAAACTGCTTTTGATTTACCTGCTAGGTAGCTTTTGAGGGGAGGGAAAATGACTTTACATAAAAACTCTAAAGAGAAATTCACCAAAACTGATATTGGCCATTACATTATCTATTTTTTTAAAGATCTTTCTTGATGTGGACCATTTTTAAGGTCGTTATTGAACCTGATACAATACTGCTTTTGTTGTTTACATTCTGGTTTCTTGGCCCTGAGACATGTGGGCCATCTTAGCTCCCTTGCCAGGCATTGAACCCGAACCCCCTGCATTGGAAGGCAAAGTCTTAATCCCTGGACCACCAGAGAATTTCCTAAATTATCTCTTGGTAGAGGGATTGATATGTTTCATAACTTCTTCATATTTTAGAATTTTGTAATGAACAGTACTAACTTTATAATCTGAAAAAGATGCTGTTTTTAAGCATAAAAGGAGATATACAAAAAAGGCAGAATGGTGAGACTACTGTTGCTTCATTCAAAAAGATAATGGAAAATAGAATATCGGCAGGCTTAACATTCAGAAATGACCCTGGAGAGCCAGGATCACACGCCACGTTTAACCCTGTCACAAACTGGGGACGGTCCTCGGCATTTTCTGTAGTCCATCATACACTCGAGGAAGAAAGGATCTAAAAGAGATGCTGTGATAGCGTGCCGGCCCTGCACACACCATCTCAGGAAGGGACAATGGCTTGCTCAGACTCACTCAGGATCTATTTTTTTCCTACTGTGTGAGCTGTTCTTCTATCTTGAAAGTTTTGAAAGTCTCAAGTAGGAAGTAGCACATGAGGGCAGATAAATGTTGAGTTATAATTCTTAGCTGTGACATTTTAATTCATCAAAAGAGAAAGATTTAATGCCTCTGATGGGAGCATGACACATTCTAAAACAAAGGAAGTCACTAAGACCTGAAATAGATGTTGGAGGTTTGATTGGTTTGGCTGGGAGGAAGCTAATCTTCTAAAAGACACGCATGGCTGCTCTGAAATTCAACCTCCATGAGTATTTGTGGGTAGGCAGGGGGAGAGGTGAAAATTGTGTCTGGGGTATATATTCTTGTTTTTAATAAAATTTCTTCTTTTTTTTCCTATGCTCCTGAACTGAAATGTTCCTTCCTCAAATAAAAGATGCTATTTATCTATGGCCACACCTCGTGGCCTGTGGGATCTTACGTCCCCAACCAGGGATCAAACTCATGGTCCCTGCAGGGGAAGCACAGAGACTTAACCACTGGACCACGAGGAAAGCTTCTAATGCAGTTTCTTTATATGGGCCTCATGAGAAGGGGGCCTGATTGTCTGAAATCTCTAGACGAGAGAAGTGAAGTGTTGACCCTGCAAGTTGCGGCTTGTGTTGGCAGGTGAATGGATGTGCTGCCGCAGGTGGGGGACAGAAGCTTGCTGCGTCCCACACCCATTCCTGATTTGCAAGAAAAAACCCTACCCAGAAGCTGGAAGGAATCCAGAAGACATGGACCAACCCACAGCTGCTCCCTAGAGAGAGGTGTGCCTGCTCCCTTCTCAGGCTTACTGAGTCTTAAGATTAATGAGGGGTTGCTTGCCCAGGAGGCCGTTCACGGAGGCAGTCTTGGTCCTGACCAGCAGTGTGCCAGGCTGTCAGGACACACACACAGGATACTGTGAAATCCCCTAAATAACCTTTGCTGACAGAATTTTGTCTTTTCGGGCCAAAGGAACTCAGGAGCAAACACTCCCGGGGAGATCCTCCTTTCCTCATCACATCTTCAGAATAAATTGGGTATGTGTGTGCCCAGTTGTGTCTGACTCTGCGACCCCGTGGACTGTGGTCCACCAGGCTCCTCTGTCCAGGGGATTCTCCAGGCAAGAATCCTGGAGTGGGCTGCCATTTCCTTCTCCAGGGATCTTCCCGACCCAGGGATCGAACCGGCCTCTCCTGCTTTGGCAGGCAGATGCTTTACCACTACTGCCATCTGGGATGCCCCTCAAAGTAAATTAAAGTGAATGTTTTCGCTAATCTGGCTAATCTCAAAGTCCCTTTTGACTTTACCTCACTTGGGAAGAACTGCCTTCCCTCAGTTGTAATTCAAGGTTATGCACATTGCCGGTGGTTCTGAAGCTTGGCAATAGGTAAGAATAACCCGAGGAGCCTTTTAAACTGCTGGATAATGGGCCTCAGCCCAGACCAGTTAAATCAGAACCTCTAGGGCGTGAGGCCCGCGTGTTGGTAGAAGAAATTGCCTACTGAGCTTAGCCCAATTTGCCGACCTTCAGAATCATGAGCAAATAAAATGGTGGCAGTTTTAAGCTTCAGGATGATTTGTTACACGGCCACAGATAGTGTTACTGAAAAAGTGTATGTTCTGGGGTCCGGCTGCTCGCGCCCCAGAAAGCCAATAAACAGGCCAGGTTGGTGGAAAGGAGAGTTTGTTTTCAGATGCTGGCACCTGGGGGAGGGAGGTGGACATCTGTCCGAAGCCCAGCTCCTCCCGCCCACTCTGGCAACCAGTTGGGCAAGAGCTCGCACAGACGGAAGGAGGGGCCACGTGCAGGAACAGACAGTCGGCTCTGCCAGTCAGCTTTAGATTGGTCAGCGGTGGTCTGACCAGGGTCATCTTGTTGTTTTAGGTACAGTTCATCTTCGGTTCCAGGGTCCACGGGTTCCCATTTCTTTGAGGCCAGTTCTCAGAATTGTGGCAGCTTGTGTCATGGGTATGGTCTGGCCACCATGCAGCCAACTGCTTCCACCTGGGGTTTTAGTATCTATAAGACAGCTCATAGGTTATGGTTCTGAGTATTACCCGTAGCCCTTGAGAAAGAACTGAAGGTCCTTGAGGATGCTTAACGGCTACATTATTACTATTTGATCTCCTTTGACTGTTTTCCTTTGTTTCTGCATTTTGCATTTCTTTGATTAAACTTATTCTTCGGCTAAAGTTTTCCACAGACAGAAGGCAAGCAAAGGACATGGAGGGGTGGGGGCAAGACCGTAGGGTCCTGCTCCATTTCAATTAACTGAGATAAGCTGTATCTCACCTGAGAAAAACTGAAAGTTGCTCAGTCATGTCCGGCTCTTTGCAACCCCAAGGACTATACAGTCCATGGAATTCTCCAGGCCAGACGCTGGAGTGGGTAGCCTTTCCCTTCTCCAGGGCGTCTTCCCAACCCAGGGATTGAACCCAGGTCTCCCACATCGCAGGTGGATTCATTACCAGCTGAGCCACCAGGGAAGCCCAAGAATACTCGAGTTGGTAGCCTCTCCCTTCTCCGGGGAATCTTCCCGACCCAGGGATCGAACTGGGGTCTCCTGCATTGCAGGCGGATTCTTTACCCACTGAGCTATCAGGGAAGCCCATCTCAGCTGAGAACCCCTTTGTTAAACTTCACTGCAGGGTTTTGCTTTTGCTCTAGGAATGTAGGATATAGTTTCTGCTCTTTCATGAGTGGGGTGGGTGGAAGCTGATTTGAAATTGGGTATGAGGTATCTAGGTATCTCTTTTAGAACCAAATTTTGGTGTTTTTTTTTTTTTTTTAAGCGGTTGTGCTGGGTCTTTATTGCTGCGGGGGCAATGAAAACAGGAAAACCTGTTTTCAGGGGACCCGGTTTCCCCCTTCGTGTTGGGAGATGATAATAGCAAGACTGTCACCTCCTGGAGGCAGAGATAGCAGCAGCATCCATTGCCCTGTCGTGACCTCCTGATGATCCGTGTATCTCTAGTTGTGGGGGGCGGGATCCTCCCGGCAGTGGGTTCTCTTGTTGCAGAGCACGGCCTCCATGGTGCGGGCTCAGTAGTTGCAACACACAGGCTTAGTTGCTGCGCGGCCTGTGGGATCTTCCGGGATCAGGCACCTTAACCGCTGGACCACTAGGGAAGTCTGTCACGTTTTGATCAGAGGGAAATGGGAAGTGAGAGGTGAGCCCCCACCCGCCCCGTGTGGCCCCCATCAACACCAGGCCGCTCTGTGCGGTCTCAGCTCTGTACTGCCTTGAGCAGCAGAGGTCCCAGAAGGCATCAGGAGAGGGAGTGTTGATAGATTCCAAGGCGGGGAGGCGGTCAGGGGTGCGAGGAGAATTGCCAGCAGCAGCTCCTGGGAGACGGGGAGCCGTCTCCCCCCGGCAGGGGCCTGGACTCTGCGGCCTAAAAACTGCCCGTCCTGCACACTGCTTTACCAAGGGGGTCACGTCCTACCTGCCGCCCACTCTGGGCTGCGTCTTCTCCCTCTGGACCCAGGACACCAGCCGCCCACAGCAGAGCCCAGGGGCTTTCAGCTCCACCTTGGACTGGCCCTCTTCTGCCTGGCTTACTTGTGACAAACTGAGAATTTTTAAGTTGGGGTTGGGGGAGTGGCAGGAGAGACTCTGGTTTTAAATGATCAATTAATTAATTAATTGATCTGGCAGTGCCACGTCTTAGTTGTGGCCCGCGGGATCTTTGGTCTTCGTTGCAGCCTGCAGGATGTTTGGTTGCAGCTGGTGAACTCTTAGTTGCGGCATGTGGAATCTAGTTCCTTGACCAGGGATCGAACCCAGGTCCCCTGTATTGAGAGCAGGGAGTCTTAGCCACTGGACCAGGGGAAGTCCTGAGAGACTCTTATTTTGATACTACTGGTTCTCTGAAGAGTATCCCTGCGCATTAAGAGTCTCCATTCAGTTCCTCTTGGGACCGCTCATTCTAACTCAATTGTCTTTTACAGTCTAATAACTCAACTTACGTTGTGTATGTTAAGATGAAGATGAATTACCTGTTATTACATATGATGATAAAATATAGAAATCCCTGGCCCTAACTTGTGTTTTCAGTCTCTTCTGCCATGAATTCACCCTCACCTTCATAGCAAGATAGATGTACAGAGTTGTCCCAAACCCACTACTCCTTATTGTGTTTGGGGTTCCTTTGCCCATGCTGTTTGCTCTTCCTGGAGTGTTTGCTTGACTTTTGTAAGCCATGAAAATGCCTATTCATTCTTCAGTATTGGATTTTGATTTTTCCAACCCCATGAAGACCATCACCGTCCTTCAACCCCTACTCACTTCTTTCTGTGCCTTTATCAGACTTAATTTTAATGGCCTTCTTAAATGCCAGTCTCCCATGCTATCTTATGAGTGCCTTGAATACAGGATTGTATCCTTTATTGTTTATATTTGTTTTTCCAACACAGGACTGTTCTTTGTTCATGTGAGTGTGATCAACATTTCTACAATTTTACATTGAAAGACAAAAAAATAAATTTAATGAGGGGAATTCCCGAACTTATTTTACTCCAACAGGTTAATGTTCTTCTCCTGGGGTTGTTTCCATCTTAGTTATTGGTTAGAATGAAAATTACACCCTTTTGGGGACACTCCCAGAAAAGCTAGTAAATGTTCTCAAAGTCTTTGTTTATCTATAGGGTGGCATAATGCCATAAATGACTAATTACACGTGTGAAGTATATAATATGCTGTGTAATTAAAGACGTGATGCTAATAGAATCTACCTCCCTACAAGAGCTGCCAGTTGTGCAACGTTTCTGCGGAGTACATTCCAAGTAGAACAGAGAAACCAGAAGAAAGGAAAATCGAGACTTCCCGGGTGGTCCAGTGGTTAAGACTCTGCGCTTCCACTTCCGGGGGCATCGTTTTGATTCCTGGCCAGGAAACTAAGATCCTTCATGCTGTGCTGAGCGGCCAGATAAACCAATCAAACAAAATAAAGGAAAATCAAGCAAAGTAGCCGTCATAAGAAATCTAACCAAACATCACTCATGCAGAAGTATGTGTATCTATTTTCATACACATTTTTCATTTGTGCTTTTCAGGAGGACCTTTTTCATTTAGGAGGTTTAAATATTCAAGGACGTGTCCTATTTGCAGGCAGCTCACTCTTAAATTCAATCGTACAGATCCCTGAAAATCAGCTTCCTGATCCAATCGGAGGTTTAGCATCATCCAAATAAAATCACAGAGATATTCCAAGAGGCTGGAAGTACATAAGGACCATACATGCTCTCTTTTAAACATGTCTCTCTTTGAAAACTGAATATAAACTTCTTCAGCATCTGGGATGTCGTTTTCATTCCTCCTCCCCATCCCCTCTTCACACTTCTTTGTCCATCTCACAGGGAGCTGGAATTCTCTGTATTTCACAAACACATTTTGAGCATCCACAGTGTGCCGAGCACTGCCTTGTACATGACCTCAATACTCATGCTTTTCTAGCGATGGGTCAGACCAGTGTCGGGGGGCAAGGGGCAGCCAAGGGTGCAGCCAGTGCTGTCCTGGTGCGTGCTCAGTTGCTCAGTCCTGTCCGACTCTTTGCGACTTCATGGACTCTAAGCTGCCAGGCTCCTCTGTCCCAGGCAAGAATACTGAAGTGGGTTGCCATTTTCTAGGTACAGATGGTGAATCCCCGACACCTGAGGAGGAGGGTTTAAAATCAGATCCCTGTGCAGAGGGAGCACAACTCTCTGAAGCTTTCTCTCTCTCTTGTGTTTTTTTTTTTTTAATATCTATTTATTTATTTTTGGCTGTGCTGGGTCTTCGTTGCTGCGAGCAGGCTTTCTCTGGTTGTGGTGAGTCCAGGTTACTCTATTTTGTGATGCACGGGCTTCTCATTGTGGTGACTTTTTTTTTTGCAGAATCTGGGTTCTACTTTATTTACAAAATAAAGGAAGCCCTGCCAACTCTTTCTTTTAAAAAATGTGTTGGTATCAAATATATTTACCAGAAAATTTGCCATGCTAACCATTTTAAGCATACTGGTCAGTGGCGTTAAGTACATTCTCAATGTTGAACAAGGATCACCACTGTTTTCAAAACTCTTTCACCACCCTGAGCAGAAACTCTGTAAGCATCAAGGGTAGAGTGCTACCTGAACAGTAGCAGTCGCTTAAGGCTGTGTGGACAAGGCTGTGTGTAAACCAGAGCTTCAAAGATGGACAGGATTTCCACAAAGAGGGAAGAGGGGAGAGGCAGCCTGGTAGGTGTATAAATGGTGTGCTGAGGGATTATTGTTCAGTAGCTAAGTCATGTCCGACCCTTTGAGACCTCAGGGACTGCAGCACACCAGGCTTCCCTGTCCTTCACCGTCTTCTGGAGTTTGCTCAAGTCCATTGAGTCAATGATGCCATGCAACTATCTCATCCTCCAAGACATGGTGGAAGTGAGTTTAATGCCTTTGTGAACCAAGAAGAATCCGTCTTGGTGTAACTCACCCATCTGGGAGAGAAGAGAAGACCCAGCTACAGAGCAAGGACGGGGCTGAGTTGAAAGGGCCTTGAAGCAAAAGGAATTGTCTGGATTCACTGATGTCCCTGGACCTACGAACTCACCTTACACAGCTTCCCAGGTGGCGCTAGTGGTAATCATCCCGCCTGCCAGTGCAGGAGATGTAAGAGACGCGGGTTCCATCCCTGGTCAGGAAGATCCCCTGGAGGAGGAAATGACAGCCCCCTCCAGGAGTCTTGCCTGGAGAATCCCATGGACAGAAGAGCCTGGTGGGCTATAGCCCACAGGGTCACAAAGAGTCAGACATGACTGAAGAGACCCAGCACGCATGTGCGTACACAGCTTTGGTAAGCACTGCCTTTCCAGTTTCCAGAGGACTGATTGTTCTCTAGTTAGAGGTGGAATGTGGTCCCCGGAGAAGCATCAGCTGGAGCAGGTGCCTGGGACAACCGTGAGGCACACCCCTTCGTCTCCAGCTTTTATTCTGTGACCTCCACCCTGGTCAAGGCCCTCGTCACCGCACACCTGGAATGACTGCATTAGGCACCCATCCTCCAGCCTCCCTGCCTCCAGCCTCACCTCTGCGCCAACCCACAGGCAGCGCCTCGCCATCTGAGGAGCCTGAAGCGGTATCACCCACAGGGCATTCCTTTGCACCAGCGTCCTTTTGCTGGAGCGGGAGGTCTCTCTCCGGGTCTCAAGGCCCTCCGTGGTCTGTCCTACAGTGAGTATCCCAGAACTCCCCACCGCAGCTGCAAACAGAGCAACTGCATTTGCCTCACTCATTCGGTTCTTCAGCTGTTTTCTCACCATTCATTACAACTCAGGTGTAGCCAGAGCGGTGGCTGAATTGTGCCCCTTCTAAATCCATAAAGTCTTTTTAAAAAATAAATGTTACTCAGTCGTGTTCAACTCTTTGCAACCCCATGGACTGTAGCCCGCCAGGCTCCTCTGTCCATGGGATTCTCCAGGCAAGAACACTGGAAGGGTTTGCCATGCCCTCCTCCAGGGGATCTTCCCGACCCAGGGACTGAACCCGGGTCTCCCACATTGCAGGCAGAGTCTTTACTGTCTGAGCCATCACGGAAGCCCCTAATGTTAGGTCCATGAATCAAGGTACATTAAAAAATATATAGACGTATTATT
Organism: Oryx dammah; assembly: GCF_014754425.2. Classification (NCBI taxonomy): domain Eukaryota; kingdom Metazoa; phylum Chordata; class Mammalia; order Artiodactyla; family Bovidae; genus Oryx; species Oryx dammah. The sequence goes on from NW_024070195.1 coordinate 4,273,025, forward strand.
AAAATATAAATATTTTTAAAATATTTATTCATTTATTTATTTGGCTGCATTGGGTCTTAGCTGTGGCAAGTGGGATCTTTCAGTTGCTGCACGTGGGATCTGGTTCCCTGACCAGGGATTGAACCCAGGCCCCTGCATTGGGAGTGCAGTCTTAGCCTCTGGACCACCAAGGAAGTCCCTGGAACTCACAGTTTCTGTGGGAAGGACCACAGGAGCCACCTGCTAGGACTCCCAGGTTTTAGAAACGCAAAAACAAAGGCCTGGAGGATTTAATGACCCCTAAGATCATTCCCAGGGATCAGATTTGACCTCTGGGTTGGGAAGATCCCCGGGAGGAGGACACGGTAACCCACTCCAGTATTCTTTCCTGGGAAATCCCATGGACGGAGGAGCCTGGCAGGCTACGGTCCATGGGGTGGAGAAAGAGTTGGACACGACCGAGTGACTGAACACACGCGCCCTCGCACACACACAACTTAGCGACTAAACAAGAAGACCATTCCCAAGGTAAATGCTCAAACCAACAGAAGAATTCAAACTTCCAGGGTTACCCTCATTCTATCTCAGCGCTGCTGAAACGGAGGGACCACCAGGCCCTCCCCTGCTTACATGGGTTCTCTTCTGTCCAGTCATTTTATTAATAATGAATCAAAAATCAGAACTAAGTGTAACCTTGGAGGTCAGTGGATCTAACCTCATCTTATAGATGAGAAAACCAAGGACCAGCGATGCCTGGCAGGGTTCTGCCTGCGATCAGCATTTCCTATACCTGAAGTCACACAATGCGCGGCCTTTTGTGTCTGACTTGTTATGAAACGTCAGTCACATTGTCTCCTTCAGTCCCTCTTTCACCTGCACGGATGCACACGCTCTTTCCCACGGCCTCAGAGCTCCTCCCAGCTGCCCCCCAGACTCATCCTCTCCACGACATTTCTGTCGTTTGCATCGAGTTTTAGATTCCACTTCTGTTATCACCTGGTACTTCTCTTTCTCGAAGTTCCCTTAGTTCAATGATCTCTAGGTCCATCCACGTTGCTGCCTGTCCTCTGTGCTATTGCTTAAACAAACCAGATAATTTTTTTGTTTTAAATTTATTTTTATCATATAGTACATACAACTTATTTTATCTTAGTTTAACTTAGCTTATTGAAGTATAGTTGATTTACAATGATTCAGGTATACAGCAAAGTGATTCAATTACACCTACAAATATATATTCATTTTCAGCTTTATTTCCATTATAGGTGATTGCAAGATTGAGTGTAGTTCCCTGTGCTATAGAGCAGCTCCTTGCTGTTGATCTGTTTTACACAGTAATGTGTATCTGTTAATACCAGGCTCCTAATTTATCCTTCCTCCCTCAGCCCTGCCTTTCCTTGTTGGTAACCGTAAATCTGTTTTCTGTGTCTGTGGATCTTTTTGTTCTGTATATAAGTTCATTTGCATCATTTTTTTAGATTCCACATATTAGGGATATCAAATGATACTTGTTTTTGTCTGACTTACTTCACTTGGTATGATCGTCTCTAAGTCCATTGCAAATAGCATTATTTCATTCTTTTTTAAGGCTGTTATTCCACTGTGTAGCTTCCCTGGTGGCTCAGAGGTTAAAGCGTCTGCCTCCATTGCGGGAGACCTGGGTTCGATCCCTGGGTTGGGAAGATCCCCTGGAGAAGGAAATGGTAATCCACTCCAGTATTCTTGCCTGGAGAATCCCATGGATGGAAAAGCCTAGTAGGTTACCGTCTACGGAGTCGCAAAGAGTTGGACACGACTGAGCGACTTCACTTTCACCATTCCACTGTGTATATGTACTACCTCTTTTTATCCATTCATCTGTCTATGGGCATTTGGGTTGTCTCCATATCTTGACTGTTGTAAACAGAGCTGCAATAAACATAGGGGTGCATACACCCAAACCAAGCTGACCACCCTCACTGAGCACACCAGTCCTTCGGCTTCCTGATTACAGCTGGCCTTGCTCCAGGTTGGGAGTGGTCCTCCCTCTGAGTGGGGCAGCTCCGCTCAGCAGGCCTTTGGACCAGAGCTTGCTCTGAGACCTTCATGGCTTCTGAGTCAAGAGCCCAGGTCCGGGTGCTCCCGGAGTCCTGAGCTGTGGCTGGCTCCCCTGAGGAGCTCCAGGGGGCCGTGACTCACCACCACGTAATTCCAGCCTCAGCTTCTCGGGGAGCCTGGAAGCAGGGAAGGCCTGAGAAGCTGAAGCAGACAAGGGGAAAGCGGCGCGCCCAGGGTGGGGCCCCGCGGGGAGGTGCCCGGCGTGACTCAGCCCAGGCTGGCCGTCTGCAGGGACAGCCACGCCTTGTGCCCAGGTTCCGAATGCCAGGTGGGGAATGTGCCTGTGCCAGGCTCCCTCGATCAAGTCGGAACAGGTGTCCTGAGAAAAGCATTCCCATTAAAGTGAATGGAGTCAAAACAGGCTGACCTCTCCGGAAACATAATTTACTTTCTTTTCTAAATGTTTCCTAAGTGCTCGGGAGACCCAGGTTCAATCCCTGGGTGGGGAAGAGTCCCTGGAGAAGGAAATGGCACCCCACTCCAGTACTCTTGCCTGGAAAATTCCATGGATGGAGGAGCCTGGTAGGCTACAGTCCGTGGGGTCGCAAAGAGTTGGACACGACTGAGCGACTTCACTTGCAGAGAACCCTGAGAGTGTAGAAGAGAGAAAAAGCAGCAGACCCTGACATCAAGGAGGCTGGGAGCTAGAATGACGGGGAGGTTGTGTATGATCCATCCTGGCAACCTAAAGAAACCGAGCTGAGTGCAGAGAGGAGTAGAGTGGGTGTGAAGCCTCACAAGTTCCTGCATTGTGATCAGGATCTTCCCATTGTGTGTGTACTCATGGGCACAGCTGCTACTGACTTAAGAAAAATTCTGGAAGGGAAAGACTTGATATACAATTAATTTTCAAGACCTGAGGGATGGCTGCCGTTAAAAAAAAAAAAAACAAACCCTCCAAACCTTGAAAGCAAGTGGGACCAGCATGTGGACAGATTGGAACCCTCTTGCCCTGGTGGTAGGAGTGTAAAATGATTCAGCCCCTGTGGAAAATACTTTGGCAGTTCCTCAAAAAATTAAGCACAGATTTACCATATGACCCAGCAATTCCGCTGCTGGATATATACTCCAAAAGAAAGCAGGATCTTAAAGAGATGTTTGATCATAGCAGCATTACTCACAGTAGCCAAAAAGTAGATGTATCCCATGTATTAATAGGTGAATGGATAAACCACATGTAGTCTGTACACACAGTGGAATATTTCGTGTGTACTCTGTTGCTGTTGTGTCCGACTCTTTGAGACCCCCGTGGACTGTAGCCTGCCAGGTTTCTCTGTCCGTGGAATTTTCCAGACAAGAATCCTGGAGTGGTTGCCATTTACTTGTCCAGGGGATCTTCCCGACCCAGGGATCAAACCCATGTCTTCTGCATTGGCAGACAGATTCTTTACTGCTTATCCACCTGGGAAGGCACCATAGAATATTATTTGCCTTAAAAAGGGAGAATATTCTGACATGTGCCACAACATAGGTGGGCCTTGAAGACATTCTTCCAAGTGAAATAAGCCAGTCACTAAAAGATAAATCCTGCATGATACCATTTGTATGAAGTACTCAGGGTAGTCAAATTCATAGAGACAGAAAGTAAAAGGGCTGGGGGAGGGGAAATAGGGAGTTAGTGTTTGATGGGGACAGAGTTTCAGTTTGGGAAGATGAAAAATTCTGGAGATGATGGTGATGATGGCTGCATAACAACGTGAATGTGCTTAACGCCACTGAACTGTACGCCTAAGAATGGGTACAATGGGCAATTTTATGATATGTGTATTTTACCATAATTAATCTACACACACACACCTTGGGGACATACCTTCAGGATTTGAATCCCTGTTTCATGGTTTGCCAGAAATATGAGCTTGGTCAGGTTACTCAACGAGTGTGAGGTTTTTGCCATCTGTGAAATGGGCTGTTTCAAGGTCTGAGTGAGATACTCAGGCAGGGCACTTGGCACAGAGCTTGGCAGACGCTAGAGGCTCAGTAGCAGTGGCTATTGTATTGTTGAGGCCTCGGGCATCATGGCTGAAGGTCAGCGAGAAGCTGGCCATGGGCAGTCTTGTTTAACGTGTCCTTTTGAACTTGGTCTCCCAAATAAAACAATAAATTCCCACCACATCTATGTACACCTGTGAATACACGCACCACGAAGACCCACGTGGAGAACAGACGAGCCAATGTCTCTAGCCAGCACATTTGTTGCATGTATTCTAAGTCTGTCTTCTCTGCTGATGTATCAGAATCTTGCTTTACCCTTAGGTACACATGTGTAAGGCAGAGATGTCTTGCGATTATGGACATCATTGGACATTTGTTTTCTAGGAGGAACAGCGTGAGTCGTGTCGGACGTGTTAAGGTGCTGTGCACATAAGTCTCAGAGCGAGGCCTGCAAAAAGGAGCCAGGTATGCAGTTAAGGTGCCCACAAGGGCAGAACCCCACCCAGCCGCTAGCCCCCAGAATCACACTCCTGGACCGCTGAAGGCCTTTGTGTGTGCCCTGGTGCCGGGGGAGTGTCTGGGAAGTGCATCTGCTGGAGGCCCAAGAAAGTCAGGGCAAGGAGAAGAGCAGGGAGGATGCTGAGGAGATGCAGCGTGTCGGCCTGAGGTCTGAGACACTATTCGGGGTGAAGTATGAAAATGTGCATGTATGATTTTGCAATTCCAGTGACTATTTCCGGAACAGTGGTTCTTACCTGAGCTCGGGGAGCGTGTTATGTGGGGACTCTCTCCTTCTGCTCTGTACCTCCAGGGGACATGCAGCCAAGTCTGAAGTCATTTCCGTTTATCACAATGGGTGTCAGTGGTGAGGGTGACAGGGTGTTGGGGGTATAGGGGAGGGTGAGTGTGCCCCTGGCATCTACTGGGTAGACCAGCTTCTTGTTGTTCAGTCACTAAGTCATGTCCGACTCTTTGCAACCCCATGGGCTGCAGAATGCCAGGCTCCCCTGTCCTTCACTATCTCCCAGAGTTTGTTAAAACTCATGTCCATTGATGATGAGATGAGAAGTGAAGTCTCTCAGTCATGTCTGACTCTTTGCAAATTCATGGACTGTAGCCTACCAGGCTCCTCCATCCATGGAATTTTCCAGGCAAGAGTACTGGAGTAGGTTGCCATTTCCTTCTCCAGGGAATCTTCCCGACCCAGGGATTGAACCCAGGGCTCCTGCATTGTGGGCAGATGCTTTACCCTCTGAGCCACCAGGGAAGCCCAAGGGAAAGGCCTCATTGGGATTCGAACCCAGGATCTCCTGTTTCTGAGACAGGCACTTTAACCTACGAAGCCATGAAGCCCCCATTGAGTTGGTGATTCTATCCAACCACTTCGTGTTCTGTCGTCCCCTTCTCCTCCTGCCCTCAGTCTTTCCCAGCATTAGGGTCTTTTCCAATGGGTCGGCTCTTCGCATCAGGTGACCAAAGGATTGGGGCTTCAGCATCAGTCCTTCCCGTGAGTATTCCTGGTTGACTAAGATGCTGCTGAAAACCATACAATGCTGAGGATTCTCCATGCTACGTTGTCAACAGGGCCCAGGTTGGGAAATCCTGCTCTACAACAGCCAGAAGGGATTAAAAGAAATCACTTCCTAGCTGAGAGGAGGAGAGAAAAGAGCTATTAAAATTGGATGGTTAAAGGGAATTCCCTGGCAGACCAGCTGTTAGGACTCTGAGCTTTCATTGCTGTGGGCTTGGTTTCCATCCCTGGTGGGGAAACTAAGGTCCTGTAAGTCACGAGGTACAGGCAAAAAGAGAAGAAAAATAATTGAATGGTTATAGAGGAGGCCCAGAGACAAAGAATGCCTTTTGGATACAATTTGGTGTTTTTAAACTTTCTCACCTTTTTCTTAACACACAAACATATACACACTGCTGGCCAGAGGCTATGTATTACATTGACTTATCTTCTATTCTGCAATAGAGGTATTAACATTTAAAATCGCATTTGGTTAGGAGGGGAAATTTTCTTTATAAACTATTCAGGGCTTCTCTATTTAGACTTTCATTGTATTAGTCAGAACTTGTTTTTTATCTTGCTCAACCTTCAAAAGAAATTTGTCCAAACATGAAAGCCTTTTAAGCTTCACAGTGAGTTATACCTGGGAAACTGCTTTATAAGCCACAGATTAAAGTGTGAAAAGGTTCGGAAAAAGATGTGCTAAAATATCCGTGGAAATTATGACGGAATATGAGGCTCCCCCGTGGGGTGGGATCCGAAGACATGTCTTCACACATCCCCCCAGACACCACCTTCAACAGAACAAATAGCAAAACAGAGGCAGGTTCTGAGTCTGACTGCCTGGGGGTCTCTGCTGTGGTCAGGAGACAAGTTGGGTGACCCTGGGCAAGTTACTGAACTTTCCTGTGCCACTATTTTCTCATCAAAAAATGGGGCTAACAATAAAATGTGCCTCGGGACTTCCTTGGACGTCCAGTGGATAGGACACCACACTTCCCCTGCAGGGCTCGGGGAACTAAGGCTCTGCACGCTGCATGGGGCGTCAAAACAAAGAGCAACCCCCAAAGCAAAACGAACAAAAAACCCCAAGAGAATGCGTCTCACAGGGCTGTTGGGTAGATTAAGCGAGACAGCTAACACAGTAATGCACTGAGCCCAGTGCCACGGCCAACGCAAGGCCTCTACAGGAGTTAGCTGTTACAGACGGGATCTGAAGGCGGGACAATGAGACCTTTCTAAAGGCTGGAGGACAGAAGAGATTTACTTTTAAATATAATCAGTTTTTGATGTCTCTCTGGTTCAAAACAATCATTAAATTGTTTTTTTTTTTCCTAACTCTTCATTTTATTTTTTAAAATGTTATTTATTTATTTGGCTGTACTGGGTCTTCACTGCTTTGTGTGGGCTTTCTCTGGGTGTGGTGAGCAGGAGCTCCTCTCTACTTGGGTGCTCGGGCTTCTCATTGCAGGGGCTTCTTTTATTGCAGAGGACGGGCTCTGGAGCATGGATTCAGTAGTTGGGGCATGCAGGCTGAGTCGCTCCGAGGCAGGTGGAATCTTCCCAGACCAGGGATCGAACCCACGTCCTCTGCGCTGGCAGGTAGATTCTTAACCACTGGACCACCAGAAAAGTCCTATTCATCTTATTTTACTTGATTTTATTGACGTATAGTTGATTTACAATGTTGTGTTAGTTTCAGGTGTACAGCGTAGTGATTCAGTTAGATATATATGTATATATATATTCTTTTTCAGATGCTTCTCTCTTAAAAGCTATTACAGAATACTGAGCTATTACAGAATACTGGTTGGTTATCTGTTGATATCGTAGTGTGTATATGCTTAAGTTGTTTTAAAACTGTCAAAAGGTAATTAATTTTCTTTCTCGCTCTAGGAAAATAATAAGCCATTGTGATAGTGGTAACAATGAATGCTTACAAAATTAGAAAAGGGCATTTAGATGATTTACTGCAAAAGGAAGTTAAAGAACAGGTGTTGTGTTTATGCAAATTCCAGATGTTCAGTAAACATTTATTGGCAAATAAAGCTAGGAGGTACTTCTTGGAAGAGGAGAAGAAATATGATAAGGGAAGGCTGGGTAGTAAAAATGAGAGAAGTCACTGTGTCGGTGAGACGCTGACTTACAAAGTACTGCAGGAGTTTTAATGTGCTCCAGCAAGGATGCCGAGGGAATGGTTTTTACCCTGGCTGCACACTGGGGGCATTTTAAAGAATCCTAAATCCCAGACTGATAAAATCAGACTCTTGGGGCTCGAACCTGGGAATCTGTATTCTGGAGTCCCTATCAATTCCAACGTGCGGCCACGGCTGAGAAACAATGCTCTACACGAATTCTTCTCAAACTTGAATGACATGAGAGTTACCTGTAGATTTTAATTAAAACTTTCATTAAAACTGGTTCAGTGGGGTGTGTGTAAGGGGAGGGAGCAGAGGGAGGAAGCAGGAGGCTACAATGCCCCATTTTTAAGAATTCCCTGGGAGAGGTCCATTGTGCAGTTCTAGGGGTCCCATTTGGAGCTTCAAGTCTCAGAGGCTTTGAAAATGACTCCATGTAAACACAAGTATGTTATCATTCTAAAGTGCTACCATTCTTCTTTGAGAGGAAATTCATCCCTTCAACAAACGTGTAAAAACCTCATGTAGCTTCCTGCTTTTGGAGGGCTGCAAAGATGAATAAGTAGCTCCCTTCCTGTGAGTTGTTTACCTCTGATCTTATAACAAGGAAATGGCAACCCACTCCAGTGTTCTTGCCTGGAGAATCCCAGGGACGGGGGATCCAGGTGGGCTGCTGACTATGGGGTCACACAGAGTTGGAAACGACTGACGCGACTTAGCAGCAGAAGCAGCATCTTATAACAGATGGCATTTAAGTTAAGCAGAAAAGAGAACTTCCTGACTGTGTGGTGTTCTGATGGCAGTGAAATGGGGTGGATATTGAGGGATATTCGGGTTGGAGGATATTAGGAGTAGGAGCTTCATTTCAGAAAAGTACCAAATGAAGAATATCTGTGCGAAGCAATAGCAGAGGCTGGAACATTCAGGAACGAGGTGGAGCAATGGACAGGTGAGGAGACTGAGTATTTAGGGTTTTTTAAAAGGAGTCTGTAGATGGTAGTAAAGATTTGGAGGTATCTGAAGGAAGAGACCTTGCATTTGAGGTTTTATTTGGAAACCTCCATTGGCCCCTTTTATTCATGGGGCTTACCAGGTAAACCAAACACAGAAGCTCAACAGTAGGATTTCTCTAAAATCTCATCCATGTGTTATTTGCATCTTCTGACTTTCAAACCACGTGCTATTTGCATGTGATTTACAAATGTCGAGGCCAACTTAGTCACGTGCCAGTACCCAGGAAAGCCAGAGCGTGAATCTTTCTAAGCGATCTTCCCCTCACATCCCCATATATTTAACACTGTCCAAAAAATGATGGCTACCCAGCATGAAGAATGCTTAATTCAGGGACTTGCCTGGTGATCTAGCAGTTAAGACTTGGCCTTTCAAGGCAGGGGGTTTGATCCCATCCCTGGTCTGGAGGCTGAGATCCCACATGCCTGGCAGCCAAAAAACTAAAACATGAAGCAGACACTATATTGTAACAAATTCAATAAAGACTTTAAAAATGGTCCACATTAAAAAAAAAAAAAAGCGCTTCATTTATTCCCATGTTGTCAGAATTGGCAGCAAATGGATGAACGGCCTAGTTCTTGGGAGCTTCATGTTCATCAGTCACACGTCTGATACCAATTTTGCTGAGCCTGGCCAGCGCATCACCAGGACTGCCAAATCCCCAGCTGCTTCTGAAAGCACCGGGCCTGCTCTCTTCATAGAGCAGGACAAACCTGCTGCTCCTTACTGCACGCCAACAGATACAGGAGTGCCTTGGACCACCCTGCCCCAAGCTTGAGAGCAATTACAATTTTAAAAGGAGGCTGTGTTCCTTTATCTCATGAAAAAGTAATACTTGTACAAGACTTCCCTGGCAGTCCAGTGGTTAAGACTTCACCTCCAATGCACGGGGTGTGAGTTCAATCCCTGGTCAGGGAGCTAAGATCGCACACGCCTCGTGGCCAAGAAACCAAAACATAAAACAGAGGCAATATTGTAACAAATTCAATAAAGGCTTTAAAAATGGTCCATATTAAAAAAAAGTTTAAAAAGGTAATATTTGTACTTGATAAAACATTTAGGAAACATAGAAAAATATAAGGGAGAAAATAAAAAGCACCACAGCCCCTTTCTACCAAGATAGGTCCTGTGAATATGTTGATAAATTTCTTCCCTCCCATGTTTATTCCAGATGTGGGATTATGCAGCCTAGACAGCTTGGCTAGCCTACTTGTTCACTTACTGTTCTTGTTAAATAACGTAGAAGGGGAAATTGTTTTCCTTAGTCATCTTCTCTGATGCTGGGAAAGACTGATGGCAGAAGGAGAAGAGGGCATCAGAGGATGAGATGGCTGGATGGCATCACCAATGCAATGGAGCTTGGGCAAACTTTTGGAGATGGTGGGGGACAGGGAGGCCTGCTGCAATCCATGGGGTCACAAAGAGTTGGACACAATTGGGCAACTGAACAAGTCTTCTCAAATACGTTCAGGAAAATATCTCTCCTTGGGTATGAACTCCGACTCGTGGGCCATATTCTCCACGATAACATCCTCGGTTTCTTCCCTACAGAGCACAGCATCTGGTAACTTAATTGTCCTGTTCTCCAGAGCCCTGAGCCCGGATTACTGTTAGACTCAGTCAAGAGTGATTCGGTCTGTGATAGGAATTAGTTAAGGTTGGTAGACTTTGTTCATTCCCACTCTCGAAACATCTTTGGGTCTCTGGAGATCCCAGGCTTAGGGGGGTAGCTTCTATTGCTCCAAAAGGGCCACCTTGGCGTTTGCAAAATAAGGTAACATTTGCTTGACTGACTGTATCATCCACCCTGGGGACCTTTTCATACTAAATGCTCGTTATTTCTTAGGCTCGCCCTTCCCGTCTCACCTGTCCCTTAACACTAAGCCTCATTAGCCAAGTCTATCAGCAAGCCTTTATTGCCCGTTGTCAGCTCTGGAATTTTAAGAATGGCCATGAGCAGGTCCCCGAAGCTTCCCTGGGAGGTGGCTGAGACTAGAGATCCATGGTTCATGGAGCCCACGAGCAGTGGTTGTCATCCGTGGTGACAGGTTGGAGTCACCAGCTTTTGAGCTGAGGCTGAGCCTCAGACCAGGAGAATCAACATCTGTGACAATGAGATTCTGGCTTGTAGCCTTTGAAGCTCCCCGGAGTGACTCCAGTGGGCACCCAGGCTGGAGAACAAGAGCTGTGAACTGGTTTTCATCTAACTGGCTGCACCTGGGGATATTATTAAAACATTTCAATGCCTAGGCCCCACCCCAGAATGACTGAGTCAGAATCCATGGAAAAGGAGTCCAGGAAACTGTTTTCCCAGCTCCTTCAGAGGAGGTGGGAACCACTGCCATCGGCGATCTAGCGAACGAGAAAAATCTAGATTTGAACCCATTTGGGGCTCTTTGGCTTTGCAAGCCATGCATGACTGTAAGACGATGAGTTTGCTCCAGGAGGCCACGTGGGGGAATGGACACAGCCCTGGGCTGGGTGGGAAGGACCCCAAAGGCCATGACTCACGTCTCGCTGTGTGATGTTGGACAAGTTCCAGAACCTCTCCGGTCAGGAGCCCAGATTGGCCTCCCTGTGATTTCTACCCAGCCTTGTGTTTTCAGACTTTCTTTATTCTTTAATTGGTGTCCTATTGGTTTTCATTTGGGATCAGCATATAGCATGATGACCAATTTCTATATGGTTCTTAGTATAAGTATTGATACATTTTAAGGCAATGTAATTATAATTCTTCCAGTTATTCTATTGACTTTCCAGCTGAAAGTTCGGCAATAAGTTGTTCTTTAAAAGAAGCTCTCAGGACTCCCCTGGTGGTCCAGCGGTTAAGAATCCTCCTTACGGGGCAGGGGACTTGGGTTCAGTCCCTGGTCAGGAACTAAGATCCCACATGTCGCAGAGCAACTCCACCCGAGCACACCACAACTAGAGTCCGTGGGCCCCAAGGAAAGATCCACGTGATGCAAGGAAGATCCTGCCTGCCAAAGCTGAGACCCAACACAACCAAACACAGACACACACACACACACACACACACACACAGAGGAAACAAAAAACGAAGCTCGCAAAGGACCTTGAGGGTGTTCTGCAAAGTGCAATAAGTCAGACAAATATTGTATCATCTCGCTTATCTGTGGGATCTTAAAAAACAAACTTAGAGAAACAGACTAGCGTGGTGGTTACCGGGGACTGAGGAGTGGGCGAAATGGGGAGCTTTTCCTCTGAGGCTACAAACCCCAGGTATATAAACTCTGGGAATCTAAGGTACAGCATGGTGACTACAGGTACCAATCCTGTATTATAGGTTTATTGACGACAGAGATGGGATTGTCTCTGGGCAGGCAGTGGGGAGTCCTGTTGTGGAATTCAGATACATTTAACTTGAAAATCTCACTGCTTTTTCATGCAGTGATGCAAACTTTTAGTGCGGAGTGTGAAAAAGTGACAAAAAGCCTTTAAGAGGTTTTTTTTTTCCTAAATGGGAATGACTTGGACCTTCTGCCAGTTCTTGGAGTTGGAGAAAGCAAGGTAGAGGGCGGACGCTGGAAGAGAAGGCTTGGGAGCTAATGGTTCTTACGGTCCTGCCGCTGGGGGTGGGGGGGATTAGGAGAGGGGTAGCAGCCAAACCTGAAGGCCAGGATGCAGGGACCTGAACCCCAGTGTTCGCACGTGGTTTGCCTTCTTCCTGCAGGAGTGCCGATGAAGAAGGAGAGGGGCGGTTCCTTCTGAGCAAGAATGTGGTGGGGAGGCAGCTGTGCTCTGCCAGGTCACCCTGCTGAACCACCAGGCACTCAGCCCCATAGACACACCCACTGAGCCATCCTCTTAGGTGACCCATGACCTTGATTAATGGCCACTATTCTGTATTCATTGTTTACCAGCAGGTGAATAAGGCCTTTAATCACACCAGAGAAGAAAACAATTAGGAAAGCACAGGCTAGATGACTGTGTCACCTGCAGAGCCTAGACGTTTATCTGGCTGATCAGTTTGGGCTGCACAGAAAGTGTAGCCCCACTTTAAGAAGGCAGGCCGTGTTCCCTCTTCTCCTCCTGGGGAGGCTCCAAACACTTGCCTCATGAAGACACACTCTCCTCTTGATTGTCGGTTTCTAACCACCAGTCACCTTCTTTAGAGAAAATGTCTATAGTTTTGAAATTGCTTCTTCTTTTATTCAGATTCAATTGCCAGTGAAATAGCCTTGACTTTCTATGTTAGCCATTATCGTCAATTTTCGAGTATAATATACACACACTGTGCGTGCACGCTAAGTCACTCAGTCGTGTCTGACTCTTTGTGACCCCATGGACCATAGCCTGCCAGGTCCAAGGGATTCTCCAGGCAAGAATACTGGAGTGGGTTGTCAAGCCCTTCTCCAGGGGATCTTCCCAATTTGGGGATCGAACCTGCATCTCTTAAGTCTCTTGCATTTGCAAGCAGGTTCTCTACCACTAGCGCCACCTGGGAAGCCCCCATACAAACGTCAATACACGCAAATCATGAGTATACAGGTGTATGCATTCTTATACCCAGGTACACACTGTCTCCAGGTTGAGAAATGGAACCTTACCTTCACCTCAGAAAGCCCCTAGTTACTTCCCACGCACGGTAAGCACTACCACCACTCTAACACCAAACCACTGTGCTCTGCTGTGCTCAGCTGCTCGGTCGCGTCCGACTCTCTGCGACCCCATGGACTGTAGCCCACCAGGCTCTTCTGTCCATGGGGAGTCTCCAGGCAAGAATACTGGAGTGGGTTGCCATGGCCTCCTCCAGGGCGTCTTCCCAACCCAGAGATCGAACTGGGGTCTCCTGCACTACAGGAGGATTTTTTTTACTATCTGAGCTACAAGGGAAGCCCACCAAACCACTAGTATGGTCTAATTTTGAACTTTCCCATTTTCACAGTTAACCAGTTTAAACTGGTCCAATGGATAGAGCTTCCTTGGTAATATTTTTATGTCTGCTGTTCTTAGTCGCTCAGTTGTGTCCGACTCTTCCAACTCCAGGCAGCTGGTGCCTTTCATGGATTATTTGTGGGTCAAATTCAAGCCAAATATGTTTGCAAATTTTGTGCACGTGCAGGCTATGCATGTGAGTGTGCACACAAAGCCCTTTCTCCTGTTTTGATTTCTTGTTTTCCTTTTTCTGTCCTCAGAAGACCACCTTCTCCACTCTGCTCCCCTAGCACACAGACCCTCCTCAACAAATCCTGCTCTCCAGTATTCATCACCGCTGCACACACTGCCTTGAACTGGTTTTACTGTTTATCACACAAAAGGCATAACTTTTATCATACATAAGTTATCACACATAACTTCAGAGGATACCTTTTTCACTTGCGCTTTTGAAATAAAGACCAGGAAATCCAGACCTGGAAGAGGTAAAACAGATAGTAAAACCAACCATTAGTATGTGTGACCAGCCTGAGGGTCACGCCTGAGTTTCCCATGAATGAGGGGATCTGTGGTTATACATTTGTTTGCTGAAGGCACAGGCGCCATTAACTATGAGTTTGAATGAGTTTATTAACTCATTCATTAACTTGTTTGTTCATTTCCTGAGCCCTTTAATGTGCCAGGCTTTGTGTTAGAGGCTGGATTTTCCAAGGAGAACCCCTGTGCTTTACACCCAGGGAGCCCTGGCAATAGATAATGCATCTGACCACGGATCAGAAGATTCCAGGTTCAGCCTCTGGTTGGCTCAAAACCCTGGAGGCTCAGCGGTAAAGCATCTGCCTGCAATGCAAGGAGAGGCAGGAAATGTGGGTTCAATCTCTGAGTCGGGAAGATCCCCTGGAGGAGGGCACAGCAACCTACTCCAGCATTCTTGCCTGGGTAATCCCACGGACAGAGGAGCCCGGTGGGTTACACTCCATGGGGTTGCAAAGAGTCGGACATAACACAGCACACACGTGTGCGCAGACTGACGTATGATCTACGTCAGGAAATTAGGTGTACAAGAAACTCTTGATTTCCTAAAATAGAATATTGGTGCTTTTAATGATGCCCTATATATTATAGCACTCTAAATGCCTTTTCGGATAAAGATAAGAGTATTGTGCATGTTTCTCTAAAATAAATCAGGACAAATTCTGTATTGGTTAGCTTGTCATAAATCCAGTTCATTATTACTTTATAAATTAAACCTAATCTCTTTGCTGGTTAATTAACATCAATGCGTTGTAGTCCTCCAGGGCTTGCCTCCCTGGAGGTAACAGCTAGCTCACATTTAGCTGACCTCTGTCCTTTCAGCTCTACAGCAAGAGAGAGAATCACCCACTGACATCTACATGTTGCTGTGAGATTTGTTGGCGGTCCAGTGGTTAAGGCTCTATCCTTCCAATGCAGAGGTTGTGGGTTCAATTCCTGGGTAGAGTACTAAGATCCCACATGCTTATGGCTCAGTCAAAACAAAGACAAGGTTCTGGTTTAAAAAAAAAACAGAATCTCATGTCAGAAGAATACCTAGACCTCTTCAAGGAAGTATTCAGTGAGTGTATGAAAGCATATTGCATAGTGTTTTCGCGTTGTGCAATAAGTTGTCAGTTGTGTGTGTTAAGTGATTTCCTGCAGGTTCGTGGCCACAAAGAAGAGGGACAGTAAGAGGTTCGCCCATGGCACAGGTGGAGGGTGATTCTCTTCTTCCGGTGGCACACAGCCTGTAAGCAGTTGACTGCTGGCTCATTTCCAGCTGACGGAACTCATACCTGTCAGCTCGGGTTCCTCTGAGGCCTGGATTGCAGAGAGGAAGCAGGCAGGTCAAATGAACTCGCTCAATGGGATTTAAGCTTATCCGACGGAACCCACTACTGGAATTCCCTTTATCACCTACAGTAATTACACTGTGTCGTCTGTGGGCTGAGATACCACCCTAGCCCCCATTTTGTATCCTTGTTGAATATGGAAGAGACATCACTATCAGAGCTCTGCCCCAAATTAACACTCCTTCCCATAGAGAGTTCTAGACCCAGAAGGGACGAGTGCCCCTTTAACAGGTGCCTTCCCCCTGCCCGCTCTCAGCTCAGGGTCAGCAAACTCACAGATCAATGCTTTCTAGTCTCTGGGACGTGGATGCCCGAGGAGGACAGGGCTTTCGTCGTGGGTTTTCCAGTGTTATCCTTAGCTGCGTAAATCGCGTTTTATATCTACACGTTGTTGTTGAATTGCTCAGTCATGTCCAACTCTTTGTGACCCCAGGGACTGTAGCCCACCAGATTTTGCTGTCCATGGGACTTCCTGGCAAGCATGCTGCACTGGGTTGCCATTTCCTTCTCCAGGGGATCTTCGCAACCCAGGGATTGAACCCGGGTCTCCTCCGTCTCCTACACCGGCAGGCGGACTATTTACCACTGAGCCCCGAGGGAAGCCCATATCTATCTGTACTATTTTTCAAAAGTAGGAAGATGTGATAGGGATTCATAAAACATCAGTTGGTTTCAAAACCTTGTTATATGCATGGCAGTGTTTCTCATTATGTACTTCCTCTGTCGGTTGCTAAAAGAAGCATGATTTTGCTTATGTGCAGATTTGCAATTTTTAATAATGAAGTGGTCCTCATAATTTAAAAGTTTGGGGGTCACTGTTTGAGGGTGTTAGCAGTCTGTGTTTAGCTCGTGGATGACTTCCTCCAAACGGCATAAAACATTGAGGTGTCGTCATTGCAAAGCTGCTGTGGCTGGGATCTTTGAGTCCTTTTCTGTAAAAGTCAAAAATATTCTTTTTGTGTGGCACTCTAGCCCAGTAGTTGAAGCATGTGGGCTTAGCTGCACCACAGCATGTGGGGTCTTCGTTCCCTGACCAGGGATTGAACCCACATCCCCTGCATTGCAAGGGCGACTCTTAACCACCGGACCACGAAGGGAGTCCCCGTTACATGTTTCTTGACTGCATCCTCTCCCGACTCCTTCTGTCTAGCTGGGGAAACACAGTTTAAGCACATAAGAGATTAGAAGTTAAGAAAATGCAGAGAGAAAACATGTGGTATTTGATCAATTATCAAAGGCTTTGAGCTCAGAGGAAAGAGTGGGAAGAGGAGAAGGAGACAGAAAGAGGTGAGACAGAGCGCCACCCAGGAGTCCGGACATTAGGGCAGGTTTCATAGACTCTGATAATTACCGCTGGAGTGACCGTGATCTGATTGCCTGACCCCGGTGAGCTCCTGTTCTGTCATCAGTAAAATCAGGATCATGATGCCTCCCTCACAGTGTTATTGTGAAGATGGTTTATGACAATGTGCTCTAAATGCTCTGTATTACACCTGGGACATGGCATGTGCAAGCTAAATGGTGGCCATTCTTTCTTTTATTGGATTGTCATCCTATCAGCATTGAAAGGATGACATTTATTTATGCTTCCCCAGAACCCAGCACAATGCCTGACTCATAATAGGTACTAAAAGAAAATGTTTGCTGAATGAAAGGATGGAAAGATCGTAGGATGAATTGTATTAATGAGCCACGTGAGCTGGGAGGGTCTCATGAGAAGCAAGACTTAAGGTGACTCCAGCAGAATGCAGAGAAGGTGGGTGAGTGTTGCCCTGGGGGATGGGCAGGAATTGAAGCACAGAAGCAGAAAAGTGCAGGGTGGGTAGAGGTAGGTTGGGGTACGGTCGTGCAGGGCTCTGGATGCTAAGGCTGGGAGTGTACGTCTTGTCTGCTGCCAGCAGGGAGGCAGTGTGATGTTGAGATGGTGAATAAGGTGAGGAGGGAAACTTTCAGAAGGTTAGTCTGGAGCAGGAAAATGATATCCACACCACGTGTCCATTCCACGCAGACAAAGCCCCTGACCAGTATAGTCAGTCAGTCAGTTTAGTCGCTCAGTCGTGTCCAATTCTTTGCAGCCCTGTGGACTGCAGCACGCCAGGCCTCCCTGTCCATCACCAACTCCCGGAGCTTATTCAAACTCTTGTCCATTAAATTGGTGATGCCATCCAACCATCTCATCCTCTACCGTCCCCTTCTCCTCCTGCCTTCAATCTTTCCCAGCATCAGGGTCTTCTTCAATGAGTCAGTTCTTCACATTAGGTGGCCAAAGTATTGGAGTTTCAGCTTTGGCAACAGACTTCCCCAGTGGCTCAGACGGTAAAGCATGTCTGCCTACAAAGCGGGAGACCTGGGTTCGATCCCTGGGTTGGGAAGATCTCCTGGAGAAGGAAATGGCAACCCACTCCAGTATTCTTGCCTGGAAAATCCCATGGACAGAGGAACCTGGTAGGCTATTATAGTCCATGGGGTTGCAAAGAGTCGGACATGACTGAGTGACATTTACTTACTAACAGTCCCTCCAATGAATATTCAGGACTGATTTCCTTAGGATGGGCTTGTTGGAGCTCCTTGCAGTCCAAGGGACTCTCAAGAGTCTTCTCCAACACCACAGTTCAAAAGCATCAATTCTTCGGCACTCAGCCTTCTTTATAGTCCAACTCTCACATCCACATGACTAATGGAAAAACCATAGCTTTGACTAGATGGACCTTTGCTAGCGAAGTAATGTCTCTGCTTTTTAATATGCTGTCCAGGTTGGTCATAGCTTTTCTTCCAAGGAGCAAGGATCTTTTAATTTCACGGCTGCAATCACCATCTGCAGTGATTCTAGAGCCCCCCACCCCAAAATAAAGTATCTCACTGTTTCCATTGTTTCCCCATCTATCTGCCATGAAGTGATTGGACCAGATGCCATGATCTTAGTAACAACTATGCAAATAGAGAGAGAGAGTTTAATAGCATAATAAAAGAGATAATGGGGCTTCCCTGGTGGCCCAGTGGTAAAGAACCCGCTTGCCAATGCAGGAAACACGGGTTCGATCCCTGGGTCTGGAAGATCCCCTGGAGAAGGAAATGGCAACCCCCTCCAGTATTCTTGCCTGGGAAATCCCATGGACAGAGGAGCCTGGTGGGCTATGGTCCATGATAACGCAAGAGTCAGACATGACTTAGCAACTAAACAACAACAAAGGAAATAATAGAGATTAAGGAGAGCCTAACTGTCTCTGTCGTATCTTGTCTCTATGAATTCTTCATGTGGTCATTTAAACCATTGGCCAACATGCATACTGATGATTCTGAGATGTACAAGATGACATTTTAAAAACCATGGCAGGTGAATGGTTAGCTACAGAGGCGACACACTGAAATTGGAGGTTCGGATCCCCGAGGAACGTGGAAGACGAGGCATCAAGAGAGTCAAGGAAGAGAGGTGATTTGAGGTCCAGGCTGGGCTTTTTCCTCTCGGAGACTTGGGAAGACAAACAGTGGTTCGATTAGGGAGGGTAGTGTAAATGGGTTACACCAGGAGAGGAAAAACTGAACCAAGCAGCTAAATTGCCGACAAGAGAGACTCGGTTGCAAGGAGAGAGGTGGTTGCGGAGCAGGGGAGCCCGCTGGAGTGGGGACACAGGGCTGACGGACAGAGGGATGGAGAGGAGCCGGAAGGCGGGTGGGAGGAGCCGGGGCGGCCCCGCCTCCTTCTGCCGTCGCCTGGGCTGGCCTGGGCCCGCCCCTCCTCACTCACCGTCCCCTGAGCAGGAGAAGCGGGTGGAGGCTGGAGGTGGCGCTGGAGCGGGCTGCCTGCCTGTTTCGCTTTCAGGAAAGACGTCTGTGCGTCTGTGGAGGAAGTTATTCTTCCAGATGAAGGAACCATTTCTGGAGAGGAATACAGGTGAAAGAGAGAAAGAAAGAAAGAAGGAGAGAAAAGAAAGAAAAGGGCCTTCCTTTCCCCTATTCTTAAGGGACCCATTCATTCATGGACCATATTTATTAAATTGAAAAAGCCCCACTTTCATTTTCTTCCTATAACCGCCATGTTTACTGATTGCTGATTTTATTGCCACAAAACTCTGCCAGCCATAATATACTTGTTTTCCTACACTGGGGAAATGCCAGAAGGATGTTTACGTTGAACCCACCTCCCCTGCAAGTTTTTTTAAAAAATAATTTTATTTATTTATTTTTACTTTTGGCTCATTAGAAAAGACCCTGATGATGGGAAAGATCGAAGGCAGGAGGAGAAGGGGACGATAGAGGATGAGATGGTTGGATGGCATCACCGACTCAATGGACGTCAGTTTGAGCAAGCTCTGGGAGTTGGTGATGGACAGGGAGGCCTGGCGTGCTGCAGTCCATGGGGTCGCAGTCGGACACGACTGAGCGACTGAACTGAACTGATTTGGGCTGTGCTGGGCCCTTGTTGCTGCGCGGGCTTTTCTCTAGTTACAGCGAGCAGGGCCTACTCTCTTGTCGAGGAGCCCCGGCTCCAGGGCCTGTGGGCCTCAGTAGTTGTGGCTCCCAAGCTCTAGAGCACAGGCTCTGTAGTTGTGCCCCATGGGCTTATTTGCTCGAGGCGTGTGGGATCTTCCCTGGGTCAAATCTGTGTCAGATGGATTCTTTACCACAGAGCTAACCGGGAAGCCTTCCTGCCAGTTTTGTGTTCGAAAAATGATAGAACATCCTGATAACTGAAGGTTTCATAAAATGTACAAAGAACCCAAGTGGCTTTGGACCTCTTGACCACAGTTCCACAAACAGCAGACAGTGGAGCAAGACTTCCAACAATCAGAAGGAAAATTATTTCTGTTCTAGATTTCCATACCCAACCAGATTATCAGCTAAGTACGTGCAGTAGTGGGAAAAGAATGCTTTGGGACACACAAATTCTCAAAAAATTTATCTCCCAGGCACTTCTCAGTAAAGTAGGTGGAAGAGGTGTGTGATCAAAATGAGGGAGTGAACCAAGAGAGGGAAAGGCACGGGAATCCAGAACACAGGGTCCAGCCAACACTCAACAGGCAACGGGGACCCTTAGAGGGAGGGTGGAACTTACCCCCAACAGTGGAGGAGCAGGTCTGGAGAGTAGTGGACCCAGATTAGAGCAAGTCAGAAAATTCCAGGAAGGATTTCTCCCTTTCTTTCTCTTATCTCCTTTTTAAAAAATATTTTGAGGCTGCCATATCTTTTTGAAAAAAAAATTGTAATACTTTTATTGAGGTATCAGTTCCGTTCAGTTCAGTTCAATCGCTCAGTCGTGTCTGACTCTTTGCGACCCCATGAATTGCAGCACGCCAGGCCTCCCTGTCCATCACCAACTCCCAGAGTTCACTCAAACTCAGGTCCATCGAGTCGGTGATGCCATCCAGCCATCTCATCCTCGGTCGTCCCCTTCTCCTGCCCCCAATCCTTCCCAGCATCAGAGTCTTTTCCAATGAGTCAACTCTTTGCATGAGGTGGCCAAAGTAATTGACACAAAACATTATATTAGTTTCAGGCATGTAACATAATGATTCAATGTTTATATATACTCTGAAATGGTTACCGCACATAGTAGGTCTAGTTAACATCTGTCACCATACATAGTTACAAAAACAATTTTTTTTCTTGTGATAAGGACTTTTGATTTACTTTTTTATCAACTTTCTTTTTTTAAGTGAAGTATAGTTGATTTATAGTATTAGTTTCAGGCGTATAGCAACGCCGCAATTCAGTTAGATATATGTGTTTTTCAGATTCTTTTTCATTATAGGTCCTTACAAGATAGTGAATATAGTTCCCTGTGCTATGCAATGAATCCTGTTGCTTATCTATTCTATGTATAGTAGTGTGTTATCTGTTAATCCCATTGTTGTTGTTGTTGTTCAGTTGCTAAGTGTCCAACTCTTTGCGACCCCAGTCCACCAGGCTTCCCTGTCATTCACGATCTCTCGGAACCTGCTCAAACCCAGGTTCATTGAACCAGAGATGCCATCCAACTGTCTCATCCTCTGTTACCCGCTTCATACTCCTAATTTGTTCCCCCTCCTTCCCCTTCGGTAGCCATAAGTTTGTTTTCCATGTATGAGGACCGTCTCTGTGTGAGAAGATGGGAGAATTCTGGAGATGGATGGCGGTGATGGTCAGACACCTTTGTGAATGTACTAACACACATAACAGCAGTTGAAAGGGTGAACTTTATGTTACTATATTTTAAAACAATTTTTAAAATAAAAAACTATAAGTGCTGCACAGATGAGTTGAAGTATAATTATTTTTTGGATACTGATAAATATCAGACTTTTAAGACTCAAGTATTAAAGGACCTCACTTTTATTTTCAAAACCAGGTACAAAGGCTACATTTTTCTTTTAAAATTGCACACGTGTATTCAAAAGATCTATGACTAGAAATGTATATTCTAACAAATAGATCTTCCAGTGATAACATCTGTGTTTTAAGTTTTAGTCTTGTAATCATATTTTTAATGTAGAAAATCTTACCGTTTTTAAGGTAAAAAATTATAATTTTAATGTAAAAAATCTGACCATATGACTTAAAAATAGCCTTTTTTACTTTACATTTTCCCTTCAGTCTATGCAAGCACTCTCATTTTCTTCAAATTTTTAAAAAATTTTAGATTTACACACAATTTTCTTAACATTTATTTTTAATGATAACTCTGATCAAAGTGTATTTAATATTAATGTAAGTGCCTCTTACAAGTTAAGTCCCTCTGTAGTTAAAAAGGAGGTTTTAAAACCCTCCTTTTGTGTATTACATATTTTCTCAGGAATACATTAAATAGGAATACTGACTTTTGTTTTAGAAATACAGTAATTCGTATTTTAAATTGAGAGATTATTTTTGCCTTATTCAGTAAAGAAAAACAAAAGCTGTTCAGAGATGACAGATGACATCTCTTCTGAGGGCCAGGGTGGGAAAGGACTCCAGGTGCTTTGCTTGATTCCACCCAGAGCCAAATTGCTAAGTGGTTACAGCTCCCAGGAGCCGTCAGACAGGTTTCACGAGAATGACGTGTAGTTCTCCACACCCACCTCTGCAAGACCGAACAGCTTCAGGGGTTGCTGAAACTGCCTCAGAACTGTGCTATAACTTTTTCCTGAATGTGAAACGTTTCTGGCTGATGTCAGCAAGGTTTAAATGTTTCAGGTTAAATTCTGCAAATCAGTAAAAAGAAAAGCACAAATTAAGTTAGACTGGATGTCAAGGGCATTGATTTATGGCAGCAGAAACACTCCTCCATAGTCTCCTCTCGATTTTGGATGACTTTTTGTTGAGCCCAGCTCTTGCAAAAGGGAGGCCAGGGCTAAGGAGGGATCGCTGGGAAGACCCTCCCAGCACTTCCGTGCATCCCTCGGGCAGGACTGTTTCCCTAACATGCCTTTGGGTATGATCATAACCCCCTTCCTTGGATTGCTCCCTGCTCCAGCCCTGCCTCACCCTCTGTTTCTCATCCACAGGGAATGCAATTTGCCATTAATGTGAACCTTCTAGAACAGAGGTGTGTTGTATAGAAAGCTCCTTATCACTTTTAAGAAGGCTTCTTAAAACAACAACAAAATAATACCCCTTTTTTAAAAAAAAAGCAATACTAACAAGACATTTTAAATGAGGTTGGAAAATGCTCATGACATAATGCTAACTTAAGAAATTAGAAACGAATCTGTATGGGGAATCTGACATCCGTTTGGTAAAAAAAAAAAAAAAAAAGGAAAAAAAACGTAGACGGAAATCTACAAAAATTGTGTAGCTTGATTGCTTTGGTCTGGATTGTATATTTTAGGTGAAATTTTCTTACCTGTTCTATGTTCCCTTCTACTTTTTCTGAGCATCCTACAGCAAACATACACACTGTTATAATCGAAGGGTGGGGGAACCCCAAGTTTAGACTCATCCTTCTAAGCAAGCCTCTTGCTTGATTTGCTAGCAAACTTTCTGCTCACTTCGAGGTCTGCCCTCACAGGCTGAGAGCTGGGCAAGAAGTGTAAATTCTCATGGCCTCTTTCCACTGCGTATAATCAGGAGTTCGAAGTGTTTCTTCCTGATGGTCTATAATCTTTCCAAGTCTGTGACAAAATTACACTATCACAACCTTAGATGTTAGGAGAGTCAGTCAAAGCTGAGGATGGATTTTTTTTTTTCCCCTCCCCTAGCTCCTGCTCTATTTAGATTCCCACTTTCTGTGTTTTTGTAATACTACCAGTTGACTTCTGTTTCATATTCTGTCTCCTGCTGTAGCTGCTTTAGTTGTCAACATAATTGAAGACAGGAATTTTAAAAAATTTATTTTGTAATATTAATTTTTTAGTTTTAAAATTTTATTGAAGAGTGCTGATTTATAATGTTATGTTAATTTCTTCTATACAGCCAAGTGACTCGGCTATACCTATATATTCTTTTTCATATTCTTTTCCAGTATGGTTTGTCACAGGACACTGAAGGTAGCTCCCCGTGTGTTTTACTATTATTATTTTAAGGAACTTATTCTTTAAACTTCCTTGCGTGGATACTTCTCTCTGAAGCAGGGAAACAAGGTGTATGTAATAAATTCTTCGTGACGATAGTGATAATGGTTGGAGGAACTTGCCTGTGGATGTCTACAGTTTGGAAAGATGGTCACTTCAGACAGCAGGTGACATTTGGTTTGCCCTGGACTCTCCCCAAAGTTAGGCGTCAGAACATCCATGGCTTCATTTCCACTCTGACTTTACGTTGTTTGTGTATGAATCTCTAGTTTCACTTTTCCTAAAAGATGGAGGCCATCTGTAAAGCCAACAACAGTTCAACCAGACCAGAACGAAAATACGCCCTGTGACTTGAAGGTGTCAAGAAAGACAGTCAACCAGCTCACCTATAGGAATCTGGTTAAAAATGATGAGTAGTCTTTTTTGATGTAGCTTCTGCAAAGCATGCTGATTACCTTGTTGTCACTGCCTTTCCAAACATCCCATGTCTAGTGTAGGAAAATAACAGTTGATAGTTTTTTGTTTCAAACTAGCACCAATCGTTGCTCAGAAAGATATCCTTTCATGCCTGACTGGACAGGAATTTTGACCTTGTGGAAAGGGCATGAGACTGGAAACAGAATTCTGACATTTTACTTATTAAGTAACTCAAGGAGGCTTCTTAACCTCTCTGGGACTCACTCTTTCCTGTCACTAACTTGCGGTTTTCGGTTTCTAGGCTCTCGGGTTGAGGGAACACAGTGGGTAGGACCGTGATCCCAGCAGGCTACGGCCAGCCTGGCCCCACCACGACCCAGCCAGCTGCTGGCTCTCCTCACAGGGTTTCTTTGACAGAGAGCTCTGAGGCTCTCAAAGTTTTGAAAGCACCTGGGATAAACGTTCTTCAGAGCAGATTTCATTTCTGAAATCCTCTGTGGAATATACATTTTGAATTCTTTCAGTAAAGGCTGAGTGTTGCTGTTGTTTAGTCGCTGAGTCATGGCCGACTCTTTGCGACCCCAGGGACTGCAGCAGGCCAGGCTCCTCTGTCCTCCACTGTCTCCTGGAGTTTGCTTAAATTCCCGTCCACTGAATTGGTGATATTGAGCAGCTATTCATAATTTTCTTCATGGAGCTCTTAGCACATTATATATCAGTGTGGTGCTGGTGGCTTATTATCTGTATCTCGACTCTGTAGAACTTTGAGGAAGTGTTCCAGTCCCAAGACTGTAGAACGGTAGCCCCTCACAAGCGTAAGCTTGGAAAACTCCTTTGAGAGCATATTTTGAAGGACAGCTTATTTCGCTCCAGTATCCTATTCAGTGACTGTATGCTTGCCCAGGAAAATTAATGTGAGTTATTGTTTAGCTTGGGGGGTTAGAAGTCACTTGGCCAAAGGTGTAGATGTCTTCTGTGTAGCCATTCCTATGTGGATCATCAGCCATGCCTCTGACTTCCAGCCTCCCGATCCTGCAACCTGGGGCTCTTAATGAAAGAAGATTAGGCAGGGAAGGACAGATGGATCTCCAGTATCTATGCTATCCAGCTAAAGTGAGTCAAAAAAACATGCTCAAAACACGCAATTTATTAGATATCATCTGTCCCCAAACCAAGGGGCAACTCCTCAGTACAGAAACAGAAAGTGTATTTGAGATGTTTCTCTCAGCTCTACAATTTCTGAAAAGTTAATCCTCCTCCTCTGGCAAAAATGAAAAACCACTATAAACAGAAAAATTCTTCTGTTCCCGGACCCTTGAACCAAGGAAAATAGAGTTCTGGGCTAATTTATATATTTCACAAACATTTTCCCATTTCTGAAATGGAATTTCTGTGGGTTTATGAAACTGCTTTCATTTAAAGCTTCGAACAGTTTCAACAAATTTAGGAGAGATTGGTCTTATTTTTTATAATACTGAGAACACAGATTTATGATTTCTGGAGGATTATAACTTATTCATAAAAATGGAAAAATAAGATAGTTCAGTTCAGTCGCTCAGTCGTGTCCGACTCTTTGTCACCTCATGAATCACAGCACGCCAGGCCTCCCTGTCCATCACCAACTTCCGGAGTTCACTCAGACTCACATCCATCGAGTCAGTGATGCCATCCAGCCATCTCATCCTCGGTCGCCCCTTTCTCCTCCCGCCCCCAATCCCTCCAGCATCAGAGTCTTTTCCAATGAGTCAACTCTTCGCATGAGGTGGCCAAAGTACTGGAGTTTCAGCTTCAGCATCATTCCCTCCAAAGAAAGCCCAGGGTTGATCTTTAGAATGGACTGGTTGGATCTCCTTGCAGTCCAAGGGACTCTCAAGAGTCTTCTCCAACACCACAGTTCAAAAGCATCAATTCTTTGGCGCTCAGCCTTCTTCACAGGCCAACTCTTACATCCATACATGGGCACAGGAAAAACCATAGCCTTGACTAGACAGACCTTAGTCGGCAAAGTAATGTCTCTGCTTTTGAATATGCTATCTAGGTTGGTCATAACTTTTCTTCCAAGGAGTAAGTGTCTTTTAATTTCATTGCTGCAATCACCATCTGCAGTGATTTTGGAGCCCCCCAAAATAAAGTCTGACACTGTTTCCACAGTTTCCCCATCTATTTCCCATGAAGTGATGGGACTGGATGCCATGATTTTCGTTTTCTGGATGTTGAGCTTTAAGCCAACTTTTTCACTCTCCACTTTCACTTTCATCAAGAGGCTTTTTAGTTCCATATATATATATATATATAATTCCAATCCTAGTTTCTGTAGTTCCAATTTGTTAAAAAATCCTACTTCCCTGGGAATTCCCCGGGGGTCCAGTGGTTAGGACTTGGCGCTTTCACTGCCAGTATCTGGGTTTGATCCCTGCTCAGGGAACTAAGATCTCTCAAGCCTCATGGTGAGGTCAAAAAAGAGAAAAAGGATACTACTTCTGTGGCAAGCAGGAAGAACAGCTATTTTTAACTCACAAGTTGTAAATCTTTTCTGTGGTAAAGGATTATCATTTATCCCCAAAGAGATAGGAGACAGTTCCCGTGGGATTTTGAGCAAGTAAATGGTTCCGCTTAATCTCATTGAAATCAACGGGCTCTGTTTCATTTAAAAAATATGTTCAGGATAGGACTGATGCCTGTTTCCTAACCTCAAGGTCATTTTTAAGGTCGGCTAGAGAGAAAGTGACTTGTCAGTGATGTGTCTCTAACAGTACAAGGGGACATATCTACAAGTGGAAGGGAAAAAATAGCTGACCTTACTCAGGTCAGCTAGTGAGGACTGTGCCAAAGGTTGGATTCTAAACTTCAGCAACCTAGCTTTTTTTCTTACAACTAGGTTGCTGAAGTTTAGAATCCAACCTTTGGCAGCTACTTTTTAACCCCTTTCCTGTACCCCAGAAATTCTGAAGACATACCATGTAACAGCAGACCTAATATTGTATTGCAATTACTTGTTTTCCTCCTGCAGGTGAAATCCTACAGTGAGTGACCAGCAGTGAGCCTACAGCAGATGCTTTATAACCGCTTTCTAAATGAGTGTGCGTCTTAGTCTCTCAGTCGTGTCCGACTCTTTGCCACCCCATAGACTGTAATCCGCCAGGCTCCTCTGTCCATGGGATTCTCCAGGCAAGTGCAGTGGGTTCCCATTCCCTTCTCCAGGGGATCTTCCCTGGATCGAACCCGCATCTCTAGTGTCTCCTTCCGCGGGCGGATTCTTTACCACCGTGCCATGGGCTACCCAGTGTGAATTCTCAGAGGGATCCCCCTCTGCCCCCCACCCTCCCTGCCCCCAGTTGAGCAGAGCTTTCGCCACCCTGGGAGCTGGTTCATGGATGAGTGTTGTGGTTAAGGAGGCTTCTGTGACTTCTTACTACACATTATTGGATAAAGAAATCCCTGAATTTTTAACATTGAAGTTTTACCATCATGTTTTTGAGGACAGTCTGTGTGTTTTCCACAGTCTAACATTGGTCCTTCCATATAAGAGGTTGTAACTACTTGATGAATAAAGAGGTACATAGAGGTATTTTATATATTATGGACTGATACCCTGGAAAGGTTTCTGCCCACCCACCCATGGGTATCAGCCACTTGTACTGATGCGGACTTCCAGCCACTGATTGTTTCAGAAGAAGCACTGTTCTTGTCAGTGTGTGTGTGTGTGTGTGCTCACTCAGCTGTGTCCGACTCTTTTGCGACCCCTTGGACTGTGGTCTGCCAGACTTCACTGTTCATGGAATTTTCCAGGCAAGAATACTGGGGCAGGTTGCTATTTCCTTCTCCAGCGGAATGTTCTTGTCTATATATCTGTGTTTGTGAAATCCTTTGAACACTGTCACATTTGCCTTTATTAGAAGAGGAAATTGAAAAAATGTTGGGAATTACTGAGAGTGCTACCAGTGGTAGACTTTTATCTCATGATATCTTTAACTGCTTGGACTTAGGCTGGTGAACTCTGCAGTTCATGGTGGTGGAAAGGGATATGCTGCCAAAGATTTGTGCCTGAAAATTGAGGGGAAATTTGGAGTTCTATAAAATGGGATCTTTAGAGAACTTCCATTCTCTTTACAACACGCAAATATACATACAAAGATAGTTTTGATTTTGTTCTTTTCAGTTTATACATATACATACAAATATAGTTTCAGTTTATACACATACATACAAACACAGTTTGATTTTTGTTCCAGTTTACACATATACATACAAATATAGTTTGATTTTTGTTCTTCTCAGTTGATAAACATTGGAGAAATATACTGTATAAGAAAATGAATTAACTGTCATTGTTTAGAGAGATAAGTATTTATTATAAAGATCTTTAAATGGTGTTTATTACAGAGTAATTGAACACTTTTTCCGAAGTATAAAAACAGCTTTTTATGGACGGTGTGACAGAGACCGCGTGTGGGTCAAACTCAGGCTAACTGGGAGGGGCCCTCGATCAAGTTGCTGGAATGTTCTGCGTTATTCATCTGTAGCCAGTGGCCAATCTCTGTCCAGGGTTCTTTGCTGCTCTCAGGGAGGCTGAAGCTCCCTGACTTGTGGGAAAAGCTGTTTCTAAAAGGATGGGTCCAGGGAGCTGGTGCCCAGGGGGCGTAAGACAGGAGTGGTCGCCGAGTTTTTTTAATAAAATTTGGAAACGGTCTCAGGGTGGCAGTCTTTGCAATTTCTCCTTTAAAATGACTGATCATCATCAGGCAAAATGAAAGAAACTGCAATATATAGTTTCACGATGCCCTGTGGAAACCGTAGTGTTTTCTTTATCTTCATGCCAAAGAAATTAGTTATTTACGGTGAAGACTTCCCCGGCTAAGGACTCGTTTCACGCGTCGGAAAACGGACTTCTTCAGTATTCTGAACTACCAGACTAAAAGAAAAATTTTAAAAAGCCTCCAAACAAAACCTCATCATCTACGCGTTCTCTCCTCAATAGTTTCTAGAGGAGGCTTGGCCGGCACCGTTTCCAGGGATAATCAAAAGTAAATGTTTAATAAGTAACTGTGCAATCGAATGACTTCTATTTTTCAGCTTATTTCCGCCCCGGGGACCGTAAAATCCTCAAAAAAGGTGGCGGTGGGGGGGAGCCGTCTCCCTCCCCGCCACTCCAGCTCGGGGCGGCGTGCACGCCCTGCCCTCGGCCCGCCGCGCGCCCCAGGCGCTCGGGTCCCGGGCCCCCGCCCCGTCGAGTTACTCAGGCCCCGCGCGCAGGGCGGAGCCGCCGGCCGGCTGCGCAGGTGGGGAGGGGCGGCCGGGGCGCGTCGGTGACACCCGCGGGGGAGCGGGGAGGCGCGGCGGCCGCACCCCGCCCTGGGAAGAAACCGGCCAGGTGTGGCTTCGGCGCCCGGCGCCAGCGGGGAGGAGACTCGCGCCCCCGCCGACCAACACCACCACCCGCCCGCGGCCCGGCTCCTCTGCGCCCTCGCCGCGCTGCGAGCCGCAGCTCCCGCTCCCGGCCCGTCCCCGGCGCCCTACCCCCGCCCGCTTGCCGCGCTCGCAGCGGCCCGTCCGGCCCCAGCGGAGAGGCGCGACCTCGCGATCCTTCTGCGTCCCCAGCTCAGCCCCGGCGTGGGGCCTCTCTCGGGAGCCCCTCGCCCTCTCCGAGCCGGCCGGCCCTCGCGTCCGCCCCGGAGCTGAGCGGCGCTCCAAGTACCCGCCGACATGAGCTGCAACGGAGGCTCGCACCCGCGCATCAACACGCTGGGCCGCATGACCCGCGCCGAGTCCGGCCCCGACCTGCGCTATGAGATGACCTGCGGCGGGGTCGGCGGGGGCGGCGGCGGCGGCGGCGGGGGCACCAGCAGGATGTACTACTCGCGGCGCTGCACGGTCACCGACCAGAACTCGGACGGCTACTGGTGGGTACCGGGCCGGCCAGGGCGCGCGGGGCGCGGGCCGGGGCCGCCACCCTCCTCTGGCACCCTGGGACCGGAAGGATCCCTGACCGACGGGGAAACTCAGGTCCCGAAATGGGACGGTCGGTCAGTCTGAGGTCCTGCGCGCATTCCCCGCGCGCGCTGGGGCCGGATCGGCGTGTCCGGTGCGCGCCGCGCCGACCGGGGTGGGCGCGTGCGCCCGGGGGAGGGAGCCGCTCCTACGCGCCCGCGGCCGGCCAGTGAAGGTGCCGGCGGGGCGCCGGGGTCCCGGCTGACCCCGGAACTACCCCTTGCGCGGCGTCGCCTTAGTCTAGAGCCGCAGATGGGAGGTGAGGCGGCCGGGGCTGCGACCACCAAAGCCAACTTCTCTAACTAACCAAAAGTAAATCAGTACAGAAGCGGGGGCTGCGGCCTGCGGGCTGGCCGGGGTGGACTCGGCGGGCGCTATGCTCATCGCCAACTCGTGGTCACCCCGAGACCCCGTCCGCAGCGGCGCCTGGGCAGCTCGGCCACCGGGGGAGGCTTTTGTGTAGAGGCTGCGCGTCCCGGCCTCTGCGGTCCCGGGTCGAGAAGGCTCCGCTTCGTCGGCTTCTCCTGCTACCTAGACTGAGTTGCCTGGCGCGGGCGTTGGCCTGTTCCCGCGCCCCCCGGCTCCCCAGCCTGGATCGGCCGCGCCGCAGCTCCGGCCGGGGAGCACACCTGTGGCCCCGCGCCTGCGCCCTTTGTCTCCTGGTTTTTCAAATGCACCCGAGAAACGACCTCGGTGCCCGGGTGGCGGAGGGCGGGCGCAGACTCCTGCGCTCTGAGCCGGGGCTCGCGGAGGAGCGCCGCCGGGTTCCACCCCCGCCGGCCCGCCACGCCGGGGGCGCCCTGCTCCAGGTGCCCCGGGGAGGGCGGTGGGAGGAGGGCCAGGTCTGCCTCTGAATCAGCGGGGAAATCCAGCGAGGGGGGTCACTCGCGGGGCGGAGAAAGATAACGAACCTAGGTCTACCCAGTCCCTGGAGCTGGGGTCGCCCACCTGAATCGTGAGAATTTCTCGGCCCTCACCCCCCTTTCCGCCCGGCTGTAAGTCCTTGCCTTGTAGGGCTTTGGGGGACAGAGGCCTGGGTTCCGGAAACTTTGCCGACCTTGCCTTGTGGCCTTAGGCTGGGGAGGAGCAAATTGAATCCACTCCCGGGGGTTTTGTTTTGCCAGCAGTTTTGGAGGCGGGGACGGACTCGAGTTGCAACGTGCTTTCTGGTTCGATTTATTCATTTCTTTATCTTCCTGGAGCACCTTGAAATTTTATTTTCCCTTTCTGAGTGACCAATGAACCATCTCAATCTTGGCGCTCTTCCTTTTCATACTAATTTTCTTTAAAAAATTGGATGGCGCTCTTTAATGAACAAAACCCGCCTGGGGGTTTCCAGAAGAATGTGCCAGGCCACTAGGGAGGCTGGGAAAAAACTTTTGCTCATTTTCACTTTGGTTTTTAAGTTAGTTTGAAAACTTGGCCAACCATTTAAATCTGAAACTTTACTTCCCCCTCCAAGTTGTCCAGTATTTGGAAAGCACATGCTTTTAAATCCGTCAGTACATTTAAAGCCATTTAAACCCAAGTCAGAATTAGCAAGGCCACTTATTTCCCGCATTTTATGAACCAAATTGTTTTTCTTTTTTTAAATGCGCCTGTTATCTTGTTTTAAATTGACAATACACATTATTATTAATGGAATATTTCACCCTCTTGGCTTCTCCTGGAAGTAAATTTGTAATTAATATCTTGCTTAATGAACCGCATAAAAAGACACTTGGTTTTTAAGAATTCTTAAATTCTTAAACCTTAAATTTGGGCGAGGTTCAATGTTTTCCCATGGTAGAGCCTCATTTTTTTGTGTTTGGTTTTTCCAACTTGAAGGCTGTTTGTAAATCTGTTAAGTTTTACATCTCTGCGGGAAGGGAAAGCTGACTCAAGTGAAAAATGACCTAATTTCGAGGGAGGTTGTTTTTCTCCTCTTTGGTGTGGAGCTGCCGGGCTGAAGGGTGGTGAGGGGCTGGGGCGGAGGCCTCACCGGGCATGTGGCCTGGGGGTCTCTGTGGATCCAGGGACTGGAGTTTCCCCTGGCCTGCCCCTGCCTGGCGGGTGCCCCTTAGAGGCTGAGCATTATTAGCACACACACAAAAGCCAGCAGAAGCCAAGGTCTGCATTTTACTAAAACAGCGACTGAGGGTCCCCGCACACGCCGCACTTGTACAGGTTTTTTTTTTTTTTTTTTTTTTTCCGGTCTTGTGCCGAGGGAGTTTGTTAGTCCCTGACAGGGACTTTGCAGAAGCAAGATGCCATCTCTCACCCTCCTGCCCTCTGCCAAATGAATGTTGAGGAAGGATTCAGAAAGCACTTTTCTGGCCAGAAGTTTTTCTAAATTGAGGTGCTTTGTTTTTAAAGTAAAAAACAAAAGAAAAACAAAAAGAAGCCCCTAAAAAAAAACAGCATGAGAGCGACTGGTTGCATCTAAACTCCTTTGTTTCTAAAACTCCCACTTGATTGACTGAATTGGATTGGTGATTTTTGTGTGTGTGTGTGATCAATGTTTGCATGTAGCCCTTCCCTAAATACACAGATTTGAGTGTGAACAGAGCCCAGATCTTATTTTTCCTTCAGAAGTGGCTTTACAATCTCTTGCCTTGGTGGGTCCTTTTCTTAGAACAGTTGTCACTGTTTAGGACCAGACCGTTCTCACTCTGACAATCCCTCCTTCCCTCGTTGTCTTTTTCGGCTTTGTTTCAGACTGCATGGAATCTGCAATGACTTTATTTACCTTCTGCTGCTCTAGCTTAATATTTTCAAGTTTAGTACATATTACAGGCTTAATAATTAAAGAGGTTTATTTTCAAAAATTTAAACTTTGGATTTTTCCTGTGTAGGATGTTACCGTTTTCAATGAAGGCGGAATTACTCTAGTCTTTTTCCTGTAGAAATCACAAATCTGTAGTGAAATTTGGTGGCCAAGTGACCAAGTCCTCCAATTAGATCTTCCGCTGATCAAAGTATGGAATTTGTAGGAGGATTACCAGCCAAATACAGTCACTAAGGGCTTCCCTTGTGGCCCAGCTGGTAAACTGAATGCCTGCAGTGCAGGAGACCTGGGTTCGATCCCTGGGTTGGGAAGATCCCCTGGAGACGGGAAAGGCTACCCACTGCAGTATTTTGGCCTGGAGAGTTCCATGGACTGTATAGTCCATGGGGCCGCAAAGAGCCGGACACAAGAGGGACTTTCTCTTCACTGTCACTAAGCCACAGAAGTCTGTGCATAAAATGGTAATGCTTTTCTCCAGAACTCACAGTTTCCAAACCAGAATATGTGTGGTCCCTGTGCTGTGCTTAGTGGCTCAGTTCTGACTCTTTGTGACCCCATGGACTGTAGCCTGCCAGACTCCTCTGTCCATGGAATTCTCCAGGGATTGCAGGCGGATTCTTTACCATCTGAGCTACCAGGGAAGCCTCACTATTTGATATCTATTTTAAACTACCTTTTAAAAGAAGCCTGTTTCTTAGCATGAAATTAAACAGGCATATTTGCATTTAATTTTAGAGTGGGAAGGGGATGCTGGTGAGGACATAAACCTCACTTTCCCACTTGAGAGACAAAGAGATTAGGACTTGCCCCGAATCCCAGGGTCCACGCAGGGCTCGTCCGTCTGCCCTCTGCCCTCATGTACCATGCACGGAAGTGTATGAGACTGGACAGCCCTGTCCTCCCAGGATGAAGGTACATCGAGTGTGCGCTACGTCCTGGGCATCTGCTGTGTATTAGATGTTGGGGAGATTCAAAGGTGGAAATACAAAGGCTTCTGGAAGGGAGCGGATGCTCTTTAAGGGAAGATAAGGACACAAGTACTCTGTTACACAGGAGGGGCGCCCGTGACTCAGGCTTCATAAGGGACACGATAACATCCATAGTGGCGGCACTTGGAAGACTTTATTATTAAGGCAGCGGTTGGACTGGACTTTGGGGAATTTCAGCTGGTAAAGACAGGTGGGCCGAGAGTGCTCCAGCAGGAGGGAAGAACAGGAGGAAAAACGTGGGAGGTGGCAAACTGGACCAAGTTCGAGGGCTAGAGAGTGGCGGTCTCCCTGTGGGGCCTTTGCTGCAGGGGGGGAGATGGTGAAGAAGCAGAGCGGCAGGGCGGGCGGGGGCAGCGCCTGGGAGGCCTCAGCTCCGCGGTGGGGGGATTTGGGTAGGCACAGGGGACCCACTGCAGGTTTCATCCAAGCCAGTCCGGGTCTTCGTTGAAGGAGCAGGGAGACGAGACCGTCACAGAGAGCTCTAGGACTGTTTTCAGGGCTTGTACCCGTGAAGGAGGGAGGTGATGAAAGTCGGTCAAGTTTGGTGGCAGTGGGACAGGAGGTAGATGTGATGGAGTGGCAGCTTCGGCTCAGAATTGGATCAGAGAGGCAGGGGAGAATCGGAGAAAACAGGCTCAGGGGTGGGTGACTCACAGAATGGTCATTCTAAACGTTTTAATGGGAAATGATGGCAAAGTAAGATTCAGTGTTGCTTAATATAAGGCAGATGATACCACTTACATAGTGATTACGTTTAAGTAATATATTTGATACAAATATCAGATCCGTGGTTAATAATAGTTATATCACCACAGGGCAAACACCCACAATGTGCCTGGTATATTGTTGTCTCAAGCCTCAGGACAAACTTCCCATTTCACAGATGGAAAACTGAGGTTAATGTAGTTAGATGACTTGGCCTAGGTCACACAGCTAGCTAGAAGTTAAGCTGCCTTTGCGTCCAGTATACCACCATGGCTCAAGAAAAGATGAAACCTTAACATCTCTTCTCCTTGTAAACTCTTTATCCAATGAGTTTTCCCTTCTTTTTAAGTTGTTGCATTCCTAGGATGTGTTTTATAACCATTGTGTTCTTTCATTCACACTCCTGTAGAGTTTCCATCTGCTGAGGAATGCAGTTAAGCCCACTAATTGCTGGGCAGATCTACAGAACAGCTTCCAAAAGGAGTTAATTTTTTCTCTAAATATGGGCATAATTTCATTGTTGTTCAGGTGGCTGAAATGTCTTGGGAAAGACAAAAAGTGCTGATGCCTCCATGCTGACTTCTTGGGGTGGATCCCAGGAGAGCTTGGGTGTGTCTTGGGGAGTCTCACTCTCAGCCAACCAGTCTTTCCGGACTTCTCAGAGGTTCTGGAAGGAGCGGCTGAGTCCGGAGGCCTTGGTGCCTGGGGCCCTGCTCCCCACCCTTTGCTTTTCTCTGTCTCCCTCTTGCAATCCTGGGAAAATGGGCAGGTGTGGTTCTGATGTAGAAACCACCGCCCTACAGACCCCAAGACTCTGAGAGACAGCATCTCGTAAAATGCCAGCATGGCCCCATCATCACGGGCACCTTAGTACCAACACCCTGGGCTGGGGAGGATCCAAGACCTTCAGAGACCCTAGGAATGCGAAATCTAGATTTCATGCAGATGATGACCCAGGAGTAGGAGGCTGTAGCCCATAGGTCTAAGTTTTTGCTTGGAATTCAGAGTCTTGATATGCAGACATTTTTCCCTTGCTTCATCTGGCACCTGGGAAAAGAAAAAATTTTAATTTGAGTTGGCTTCTTGGGTAGTGGCTCAGATGGTAAAAAAAAATATGCCTGCAATGGAGGAGGCCCGGGTTGGATCCCTGGATGGGGAAGATCCCCAGGAGAAGGGCATGGCAACCCACTCCAGTATTCTTGCCACGAGATCCCATGGACAGAAGAGCCAGATGGACTACAGCCCATGGGGTGGTAAAGAGTCAGACATAGCTGAGAGACTAACAACTTCAATTTTTTCACTTCTTGGTGGATAACTAGATAACTTCTACATGACTTTTTTCTTTTTTTTAATAGACATCAGAAGGAATGTAAGTTTTCACATAGGGACAGAATTCAAAATAGAAATCCCTACTTTGGCTTTGAATTTTTAAGGGTCAAATATTCATCCCCACTTGATACAGGAAAAGAAAGCGTATTTTTCTGATCCTTTCAAAAAATGTCTTTCATGCAATTAAAATGTATCACTCTCTTCGAGGTGTCTGAAATTTTATTTTAGATCTTATAGATAATTTTAGGAATTAAAAATTACTTGACAAAGTCTGAAATGCCTCACACTTTGTACTCAGTCATCATTTTTTTTTTTTTTTGCTTCTCCCTCTACCCTCAATTTGCTGCAAGATATCCTTAAAATTAGGCAAAGTTCAAGATTATAAATTGGGGCAAAAACCACAAAGTGAAAAATCAAAGGGAAATCTAAGAATCATTTCACAACAGCAGCCACTGCTCCCCTGTAAGAGCCACCCGGCAGGAGGATTTAGTTTCTTCGGGGCTCGCACCCTTGGGGGCTCCTCCTCGAAGCATCAGGCCAGCCCTGGGAGGTGGCTGTGTTCGTGCAGAAACCCCAGGCCCCTCCAGTCTAACTAACTTGCTGCAAGTCACAGGCTGTCCTGCCGGAAGTGGCCGAGCAGGGGGTGGCCCCCAAACTCTTTTCTGAAGTTAATGATCTGTAATCGGGTTGCCCGCCCCGCCCCTACCTTTCACCAACAAACTGTGAAAATAGTAAGCTTGGAGAGGAAGTGGACCTTGATTAGCATACTGATTCCGGAGATTCTGGGTGAAGACAAAATGAAGGATCAGAGGAAGGCTTCTTTCTAAAACTGATAGAAAAAAAACAAAACAAAACATTTTTTTGCCCACTATTCGGGTGAGGTAAATGCGCTACCTGATGGATCTTTGGAAATACCAGCCTCTGATTCGCCTTTGTTTTTCTTCCCCTTTCCTAAACCAAACAAACATGTGTTAGAGATCTTCTGTGTGCACAGCTCTGTGTTGTCAGGTGTGTGAAGGAGTTGAAAGTGGCTGAGATGTGGGACTTTGCTCTCCAGGAGCAGGCCAGACAGGTGTGTAAACAACTCGTGCTGAATGGGGGCAGAGGTGTGCCGGGAAGCTCTATGCATGGAGGCCGCAGCCCTGGGTGTGTAACTTGTGATACATGATGTTTCCACTGACATGTGTTTAGGGAGTCTTAAAGGTAGGGTATTTTCCTTAGATGAAGTAAGCGATTTTTAAAAAAACAAACTCCATGGATGCTTTACTTAAGCTCTTTTAAAGAAACTCAAACAAGATAATGTATGGAACATGTTTTGAACCTTGTAAGGAGCTAAGCAAATAGACTCTAAGTCCATGTTAATGAAAGTAAGTTTCAAGAGCATTACGTAATCACCATAATTTCCATCAAATATTTATTGAGTTTTTCCAAGGTCATTATTCCATGAATCTGAATACACATAAGACATCATTTCTGGCACACATCCAGGGTCCTGTGTTGGTGGAATGAATAAAAAGAGAGAGATAGGGGAGAGACGAGCAAAGGAAGGAGGAAGAAACGAAGGAACCGGGTGGGAGAGAAAATACGTACACAGAAATACGGAGTCAGGGGGTCAAGTATCTAATGAACAGCAAGAACGACTGTAAAAGATTTTTATAAAGCAAAGTATTAAAAAAAAAAGTCTGAATCTTGTAATGTTGAACGCCCCTTTTCGAAATATTTTTCTCATGTTTTTTTCTATAATCTTGGGAAAAGTGCTAAACTCATGACTTCACAGTTAATTTTGGAATTTTTTTTTTTTTTTTAAGAAATGACTGTTGTTTGTAGGTAGTAAAACAGAAAGCTCTATAATACCGGTCATGCTTTCATGTGGCCCACTTGGATGAAAATCCTGACCGTGTTTTCCATTTAGCCTCTGATGAAGGGAGCTTTATGTAAACCTGCTGCAACCCTTACTTGTTTAAACAAGTTTTAGGAAGGATTTTCAGAAAAAGTGTAGGCAGGTCCTTTGTTGTATGAATCATTTGTCTTTGTGAGTTTGAAGATAAAACAGGATTTCAGAGATGTTAAAGACTTTTAAGGACATGCGTTATTTTTTCAAGGCAAGCTATTAATTTTGATCAAAATTATTTTTTATTGATTTGACCCAAATGAGTTTTCTTTTTTCCTTTTTTTTTTTGCATTGACATCCTTCATCCTCTATGTCACTGAAATAAAACTTAAAAATTGAACTTTTGACGTCTTTAGTTCCATTCCTAACATGGTTTAAAATCTCTACACCCCTAACACCAGTTCGTACCGGTTCTGGAAATTTCTTTGAGGCTAAGGATTTGTAAAGTCCTTCTGTGCTTGTTAAATAAGTATTTATTTAAAAGTGATTTCTTCCTGTCTGATGGAATTTTGCATTTTCCCAAAATGCACTGTATGAAGAGGAAACTTTATTATCTTTAAACAGAATGTAGACTTTTGAATTATTTTCAATAGGAGTAGTGCATTTGTTGGGTTCATAAAATAAAGTTACAGAACAAATGAGCCAAGGAAATTTTAGATAGACTCTAGCCTAACAGATGAGTTAACTGAGATCTAAAAAATTTCAGATACTAACTAAAAAAGATTTAAACTTATGTGAAAAAATGTTTTTGACTTTAAAAATTTTGAATGACACAAACCCACCAGTGTTCCCTGAAGCAAGCTCTCCTGGCTCCTGTGCTGTAAGGTTCAACCTTGCGAAGCATCTGGGTGTCTGATGAGTCAGAATCCTCTGAGCAGACACAGCCTCCTTGATTTTTAAGCCAGTTCTGTGTGAGTCTGTCACTGGGCGAAAACAGGACCGCTGAAATATGAAGGTGGATTCTCTATCCTCATCAGTAAACCTCAGGGGGCCTGGGTCTCCCTTCCTCCGGTCTCATTTTGATGGTGTTTCCCAAGGATGTTCAGACTGAAGTGAGATTTTACAGACGACAGATGAGAGCTGTAAGTCTTGCTTTAAGGACCAGTCTTGAAAGGTTGTGTCTAAGAGAAAATTTGCTTCATCAGATCATCCTTTCCTAAGACCAATCACAGTACCAAGGGTTCTTCATTACACTGTGCTTACAGTTTAGCTTTTCATATTTCTTTTTTATACTTTTAAAGAGATTAGGTTTTTGTGCATGACAGTTGTTAATCTATTTCCTAACATGCCAAGGCACACACAGAAGGTTTTAGTGGCTGTCAAGGGTGTGTATAGTGAACATAAGCATGTTTTTTAGTAAAACATGAAGAATTCTTTTTAGTATTATTAACAGACTGTGCAGTTACTTTTTTTTAAGTGCAAATTCATAATATTTTAAGCCAACATTTAATTGCTTTTCCTCTTTTTCCTGGATACAGTTCATTTCTAAGTGTCGTGTAACTAACTGCTCTAGTAGTTGGGTAAAGAGAGCTGATGAGTTAATTTTGTTGTCAAAGGAATCTAGTGGCATAAAGTCACTTTAAAAAGACCTGTGTAGGGACTTGCCTGGTGGTCCGGTGGTTAGGACTCTGTGCCTCCACTGCAAGGGGCATGGTCTCGACCCATGCCCGAGGCATGTGGGCCCAAAAAGATTTGCGTATATACACTTAGAGATTTTATTCGCAAGTTTGGCCTCTCTGCTGCTTTTTTACTTTTTTAATGTTTAATATTTTAATTTTTTATGATATGGAAAAACCCCAGTGAACATTTTGGCCAAGCCCTTCCCTCACCCAGAGTTCCCATCTGCACCTGTCTAGGAACTCCCTGTGCTAGTTTTTATAGTCACACACATTATTAAGTCATTTAAGAAACTCAGACTGTGCACTGCTCTGAGAGCGCCCTCTCTGCGTGGGAGGGACTGGCATTCTTTGTGGGAATCACCCTCTGAACCCAGTCATGTATCAGAATGACCCAATGTTTCAGAAGAAAGGTCCTCTCATGCCTCTTCAGCTAGGAAAACAAATGTAATTCACAGGACTCCCTAATTGCCTACCCATCCTCACTTCTCAATGACTCTGTGCTGCTTAAAGTCTCTGTCTCCTGAAGGTCTTTCCTCCCTATTACAATAGGTGCCTTTTGGAAAGTGTTCTAAGTCAATTGGAATTTTGCACAGGTTTTGACAAGGGATAGAGTCCTGTTTATATCTCAGCAATCCCAGAGGTGTGCCAGGCCTCCTGCCTGATTCTGCGTGGGAGTCGGAGAAGGGCAGCATTCATGCGGGGAGGGTGGGGCACCCTGGTTTTGTTGGGTGGGCGGTGCCCGGCCTGCCTGGAGCAGCCCCAGCCCCACCTGGCAGCGGTTCCCAGGGGAGCTGGTTTTTCACCCACGCACTCTCAGCCGGTGCTGGCATGTCGGGAGCCCGACTGGCAGGGACGGACTGCCAACGGGTGGCAGTGAGAGAAAGTGCCTCTGGGATGTGAGATGAGCGGAGGGGATCATCCCACATTCTTGTAACCTTACCCCCTCTCTGCCTAGTACAGCCTGTGCTTTTCAAACTTTTTTTTAACAGTGAAATTCTTCCTTGAAAATGCACGGACACCCTTCCCGACACACACACACACACATAAAAGAAAGTCCAGGATTGAGCCGGCGTCGGTTTTATCTGAAAGCTTGGGCTGGGCTGACTGGTGGCTCTGAACGCTGGGAGGAGCTCAGGTTTCTTGTAGGACACTCTTAAAGTCTTTCCTGAACAGTAATAATTTAATGGGCTTTACATGTCTCTTAAGCTAAGCTGTAGTGGGCTGTGCTGAGGCATAAGGCACCTTGGCAAATTAAAAAAAAATAAGATTTGTTTTATTATAGATGACTCTTTATTTGTATCTGGAACAGACTGAATTTCTTTCTTTCTTTAAAATGTAGACTATCTAGGGCTTCCTTTGTGGTCCAGTGGCTAAGACTGCACTCCCAGGGGGCGGAGGTTCGATGCCTGCCTGGGAATGCCGCAACTAGGAATTGACGTGTGCAATTAAGACCTTACACAGCCAAACAAATGAATAATAAACAAAATATTTTTTTTAAGTGTAGAATATCTACAACATTCTCCTTAAACACCACCCTTGTTTTAAGGTTTCTGCTACTTCTCTTCCAGTAAAGTGCTGCATTTGCAATACACCTGTGGCTGAGCAGTCATACAGGATAATATTCTACGGTCATCTTGAAAGGAAAAAAGTGCCTTGTTTTTGCATTAAAGATACTTTAATTTGCCATCACTTTCTTCACTCTGTTTTTTCTTGACTGTTATCGTCTTTTTCTGTAATTGCAGAAAATAGTTTTGCAGAATAAGCTTTTCTTTCGTCTCCTACAAGTGTCCTCACAGACTGGTCAGGGAAGCCCTGCAGCTCTGGGCTGAAGCCCCC
Source organism: Oryx dammah (assembly GCF_014754425.2). Taxonomy (NCBI): domain Eukaryota; kingdom Metazoa; phylum Chordata; class Mammalia; order Artiodactyla; family Bovidae; genus Oryx; species Oryx dammah. The sequence goes on from NW_024070195.1 coordinate 4,314,462, forward strand.
TTTTGCAGAGGGACTTTTGATGGCATTGACGTCGGATGAGTGACAGAGAAGATGCTAGAAATGCATTTCCACGACTCATCCAGATTAGACCCTGTGCTGTGCTTAGTTGCTCAGTCGTGTCCAACTCTTTGCCACCCCATGGACTATAGCCCACCAGGCTCCTCTGTGTGTGGAATTCCCCAGGCAAGAACACTGGAGTGGACTGCCAGGGGGTCTTCCTGATCCAGGGATCAAACCCACATCTCCTGTGAAGCACACACAGAAAAGGGGGAGGGAGACACAGAGACCCAGCCAATGTGAGCAAAGGGGAGGGGGACACAGAGACCCAGCCAATGTGAGCAAAGGGGGAGGGGGACATAGAGGCCCAGCCAATGTGAGCAATGGGAGGGAGACCTGGGTGGAGTGTTTTTGCATCTTTTCTGAAAGTTTACAGTTTTTCAAAATTGAAAAAAATTTACCACCTGCCTTCTCTGTTTTTCCTTCAGTCAAACGGGAACGATGTCCAGGCACCAGAACCAGAACACCATCCAGGAGCTCCTGCAGAACTGCTCCGACTGCCTGATGAGGGCGGAGCTCATTGTGCAGCCCGTAAGCTTGCTTCCCAACCCCCTAATGCCCCTAATGCCCCTAGTGCCGACCGCAGCTGCTTCTGTTCCTGGGCTTGCTCCTACTGATGTAGACTCATAGACCTCTGCAATCTCATCCCTCACCTTCTTCACATACTTAGCATGTAGCGATGCTTTGTCTCAGAACAGACTTCCCCACCTACCTGCAGAGTTGATTGAACCATGGGAACTAGTTTTCACACTTTTTTCCCACCAGATGCTTACTCTGTGGACTGCCACCCTTTTGGGATTGCGATCACCTGTGGTTGTTTATGTAATTTGGTAACACTTTCTCTTCCTAGAGATGCACCCTGACATGTTTATGTCACTGGGTTGTCATAGATTGTGATGTACACCATCAATTTAATGTCATTTTTTCAGGAAAATTTACCATCTTGTGAGAACAGTTCTACAGGAGAAACATTACAAAGTATGGGAAAATGAGCAATTAAAAATTGAGGGGAGGTGGTAACATTGGGGAAGGCCTCATGCTCCTGGATGTTACTGAGATAGCATCGGATCTCACTGAAACAGGAGTAGAAGTCAAGAGATTCGTGATTTTATCTGAGTACCCATCATTCAGCTCCCTCCAAAAGTGGCATTTCACTAAGTATCACTCATCATCAAAACCAGGACAGTTATTAGATCAATGCAACCAACTAGATAGCTTTCTTTTTAAGAACTGAAAAGTTATTTCCTACAAGATGCAGGAAAAACTCAGTTTGTGTGTTAAAAAAAAAAAAAAAGACCTTATCTGGCATGACGGTACAGGGCTCTTCGCACAGCAGAATTCCAGTTAGATGAATGGCTTGTGTAAATAAGAAAGATAGGCATTTAACACTGAAGCAAGGGCGAGATTAGCAATCTTTGGATGTGCTTTTAAAGGCCTCTCAAAATTTAAAAAACAGTCTACAGTTTTGGTTTGTGACAGTGAAAGTCCCACCCCATGGACTGTAGCCTGTCAGGCTCCTCTCTCCATGGAATTCCCCAGGCAGGAAGAATGGGTAGCCATTCCCTTCTCCAGAGGATTGAACCCAGGTTTCCTGCATTGCAGGCAGTTTCTTCAAATTAATAAGATAATTTTCATTTAAAGATTTTTTTGCAGTTAATGGGGGGGAACTTATTTAAGTTTATAGCAGAAACTTTTGCTTCCAGTTAGCACACATGAAGCTTTTCTTTCCCGTATCGTGTGCTCCCTTCACGTGACTTCTTTCTTGCAGGAACTGAAGTATGGAGATGGAATTCAGCTGGCCCGGAGCAGAGAGCTGGACGAGTGTTTCGCCCAGGCCAACGATCAGATGGAAATTACCGATAGCTTGATCAGAGAGATGCGGCAGATGGGCCAGCCCTGTGATGCTTATCAGAAAAGGTATTGCAGGGAATTCCCTGGTGGTCCAGTGGCTAAGACTTCCCTACTCCCAATGCAGGGGACCCGGGGTTCGATCCCTGGTCAGGGAACTAGATCCCACGTGCTGCAACTAAAGATCCTACACGTGACTAAAACATCCTGGATGCCACAACGAAGATATCGAGTCCCAGCTAAGACATGGTGAAGCCAAAGAGACATTTTTTAAAAAGAGAGAAAGAAAAAAGGTATTGTCCACAGAGTGAGCATGGTGCAGGCAGGCCTGCAGACCAGCAGGAGTTGTGCAGACGTGGTGTAGGAGTTACACTCAGTCCCCTGAGCCTGGTCTTCCCTTGAGGGAAACACAGACATTTTCTGGGAAAGGCTCCCTTGCTTGATAATTTCGCCCCTTTTTTGGGTCTCTAATACAAATCACCTAAACCCACTACCTTCATCTTTTGTGGAATCACGAAGCTGCCTAGCAGTGAATTAAGCAGACCTGCCCAGGAGGGTGTGCTCCTTTTGAAGAGTCGAGTTTGCTGTGAGGTGTTCACTGTGCTTCCGCTTAGGGGGCAACAAAAGCCTTTGGTGCGGTCATTGACTTTTGAGTCTGAGATTAAGTTGAGGACTTCTCTGGTGTCCCAGTGGCTAAGACTGGGTGCTCCCACTGCCGGGGGCCTGGGGTGCACCCCTCAGTGAACTAGAGCCCACATACCCCAACTAAGAGTTCACGCTGCAATGAAGATCGAAGGTCCTGCGTGCTGCAGCTGAGACCCGCCGCAGCCAAGTGAATAAATATTTTTTAAAAGAATGAATAAAAGAGAGCCCAGCTAAGTTTACTGTATACAGAAATGAGACTCATAGAGTTGAAAATGACGTTTCATGCAGAGTTGTGTAGTCTGATTTTGTGTGATCATGGTATTCAGAGCATGGGGTCCTAGGAGATCCCCGGGCTGGAACTTGTGAGAAAGTACAAAATGCTACCAGGTTGGGCAAACGCAGTTACCCTTGCTGTGATGCTTCAGGTTTGAAGCAGCAGAATACTTAAGGTTTTGTCTGTGACTAAGGTAAAAAAAAAAAAAAAGCCTATAAATAAAACGTTTGTGGGCTTCCCTGGTGACTCAGTGGTAAAGAATCCACCTGCCAGTGCGGGAGATGAGGGTTTGAACTGGAAAGATCCCATGTCTCAGAGCAACTAAGCCTGTGCTGATGCTACCGAGCCTGTGCTCTGGAGCCTGGGAGGTGCAGCTAGTGAAGCCCGCCTGGGTGCCCTAGAGCCGGTGAGAAGCCCCAACGTTGTCATGAAGAGTAGCCCTGACTCTCTGCAACGAGAGCAAAGCCTCTGCAGCAATGAAGACCCAGCGCGGACAAAATAAATAAAACTATAAAAGAAAAGAGAGGTCATAAAAAAAGAGCACGTGTGGTCCCTGTACTGACCCAAAGGGGGACGGTTGCCCAGGACGGGTCTTCAGGGGCTGTCTTCCCGCCGCGGCCTGATTGTTCCCCTCTCCTTTTAGGCTGCTGCAGCTGCAGGAGCAAATGCGAGCCCTCTACAAGGCCATCAGCGCCCCTCGTGTCCGCAGGGCCAGCTCCAAGGGCGGCGGAGGGTACACCTGCCAGAGTGGCTCCGGGTGGGATGAATTCACCAAGCGCCTCACCAGCGAGTGTCTGGCGTGGATGAGGCAGCAGAGGGTAAGCAGCTTCCGACGGGAGGAGGTTGGTGCTCAGAGCTCCCAGCCCCTCGTGCGAACCGGGGCGGCCGGGGCGATGACCCAGGCCTCTTGCTGTTTTCTCCTTTTCCTCATGTGCTTTTATTTTGGAATGAAGGCTTTTATTTAGAAATAAATGAAACTTCCGGGGATTTTTTTTTTCTTCTTCTTCCTCATGTGGCTTAGGGAACCAACCTCATGGCTTTATAGTTGTACTTTATCACTCGAGTAATATTTAACAGGTATGATTGAATTGGTAGGTTGTGAAAATCTAGTTCTTACAGGAACATCTATTATGGGAGTTCATGGCTAAAAACACTTCATCCCTGAGCTCATCAGGTGTTACCAAGAGGTCCTTAAGAGAAAGAAGGAGAAGGTTGTGGAGGTTCATTTAAAATGATAAGGAATTGGAGGAGCTGGACAGGCAGGGAGACTGGATCTTCCAGTTTGGGCTCATGGGTTGTTTCATCTTGTATTTTTGAAGTGTCAGGCGTTTTGTGCAAGCGTGACATCACTGATGTGGGAGCAAAGTGAGATGCTGGCACCCGATGTGCTGAGCCCTGAGAACTGGAGTTTCGACAAAGGATTTTTCACTGCTAATGATTGTTTTGTTGTTTTATGTAGTAATTAGGTGCTGTATGAACAGGTGGCAGGAGGAATGTACCATCATCATGTAGATGGGAATTTTATAGTGAGAACCGATCCTGACGAACCATCCTTCTCTTGAGAAGGTGGGCGTGATAGAATGATCAGTCGTGCAGAGGTGGGATCGAGGTTGTCAGAAATAGTGGTCTTATGACTTGTCCTTGGACCAGTTAGGCAGTGGTTCTAAAGTTTCTCAATCTTTGTTGTGGGTGTTCTTTCGCAAGTGTGAGGGCTTATGGGACTAAATATTCACTCATTCGTTCAGTTAACCTTTTCTCCCGTGTCTTACAAAGACTTTGTAACACAAGAAGGTGGGGCTTATAAAAGAGCAAAGCTGTAATTCCAGCAATGTAAATACAAACCTATTTGCAGGTTTCCCAACTCCCTTTAAATCTTTGAACACACGTTTCTGAAGCATTTGCTATATGTCGACTCCATGCCAGAAAATGAGGGTTCCAACGTTATGTCCCATAGCCCTGAAAGGGAATATTATATAAGGAAAAAATATATATATATATATACACCCAAGTGCCACTTTTTTATGCAGAGCAGTGTGGGGTTGATAGCTGGGTTTGAACTGTAATAAAACCGTGCTCAGACAGGTGTAGGGAGGGGTGGTATGTCCGTCCTCGAGGGATAGAGCCAGCAGAGAAAGCTGGGCAGAGCTCCTGGCGCCTGGACTACGTCGGGAGGATCAGTGACATTAGGTGAAACAACCTTTGAACCATCCCTCACTTCTTAGTCACTACCACAGTTCTATAAAATGACAGTTCATACTTCATCACTTTCTGAATTCGTGTTGGGTGTAGTTTTGTGAGAATCTTTTGTAGCAAAGGCTCAACTTTTTTTTTTTTTTAATCTGTAAACATAGCATTTTATTAACAAAATGTTTATGCTATCCCTACAGTACAATAAATTTTGTAGTGACTTAGCATGATATCCTCTAGAAAAGTTTGGTATAGAATATTCAAGCTAAAACAGTAGTTTAAAAGTATGCCAAGGCTCAACATTTTTGTTTAGTTGATAACTCGTGTCGGACTCTTGGTGACCTCATGGACTGTAGTCCGACAGACTCCTCTGTCCATGGGAATTCCCAGGCAAGAATACTGGAGTAGGTTGCCGTTTCCTTCTCTGGGCAATATTCCTAACCCAGGGGCTGACAGATTCTTTACCACTGAACAACCAGGGAGGCCCCAAGCCTCCACATTTTCAAATTTTGAGCATTTGAAAATAGCATTATCACATGGACTCAATTTTCCATTGTGGAGAGGAAGCGGGGGGCGTCTTCTAATAGATGATATTGATGAGGGTTTCAAAGGAACTGTGAGCTGCTTTATCCCTTATTGCCGGTTTGCTCTGAGGTTCTCCAGCCCTTTCCTCTTATCCCTGCTTCCTCCAAGCCTGCATTCTTCCTGTCACTCCCGGGGGACTAAACCGCAGGGCCAGCTGATAAGGGAGAGGTGTCTCCAGCAGCACAATCGGCACACAGTCACACAACTCCTGGGCCAGGGTCTTGTTTCCCTGATTTGTGTTTCTGCTGATGAGCAGGGCAGATACTGCACCCCTGGCTGGTAATGAAGGCGGGGTTGGTCATTTCATTAACTTCCCGGTGCCCTCGCTTGCTTTGCTTTAAGGTTGAAAGGAGCCATGGGAGGGCAAGGTCAGAGTCCTGGGTAACTTACAGTTGTCTGGTGGGCTGCCTTTTCTGAAGGCTCGTCAAGTACATGAGAACGTGGATGTGGCTTAGAACAGCAGGTGTCGTTCCCGCTGCAGTACCGTTCTGGAATGTTTGCCCTCACCGTGTCCGAGAGATTTGGCAATTTACATGAGCTCATGCCAAAGAAAGACGAGATGATAGACTTGCCCCAGTATGCAGCTTGTGAAATAATATGTTTGATTCTTATTTTTTGGCACTCTGAATTTGAAGTAATGGAGATGCAAATTAGAAAGTTAGGTTTACTTTTTAGAAAGCTAACATAAATGCATAATCTTAATATTGCCAATATTCATTGAACTGAAGGTGTTGGATATATATTGTCACTTCTCTTTGAAATGGGCCATGGAGAGTTTTGCAACCCAAAAGGCAGTGCTAACTTCTGGATTTAAAGAGTCAACAACTGCATTACTCAAAACAAGTTAAAGAAATAAACAATGAAAAATTGTCTTAGGTCAACTGTTAAGCTTGGGAAGTAGTACTTGATTGAGCTTAATGAACTATTTTTGATGCACACTTAAAAACAACTGAATATAGGAACCTCTGTCAGTATCTTATCACACTGTGTCCTACATAGATCTGCAGTCACAGCTGTGTATACACACAGGTCACTTGGACATGCACAGGTAGATTTTTTTTTTTCCTTCAGCGTGCACAGTCTAGGTTTTAAGGATCTCATTACAGAATCATCTTTGCTCAGCCCATCTTGAGATGGGGGCAGATAAGTTGAGGGAATCCCCGGCTTTTACTGTATTGGGCAACCCCCATGAGCTGTTTGGGATTCCCTAGAAAATGGCAACCCACTCCAGTGTTCTTGCCTGGAGAATCCCAGGGACGGGGGAACCTGGTGGGCTGCTGTCTATGGGGTCGCACAGAGTCAGAAACGACTGAAGTGACTTAGCAGCAGCAGCAACAGCCTTTACAAACTTTTTTTTTTTTTTTTTTGGTTTCAAAAATATTGATTAGTTACAGCTTCATTTGTATCTGAGTGGAAGCTTCATGTGCACCGCGGCCGCCTGGCCGCCAGGGGTGCTGTCGAGGAGGGAGTTGGAAATAAAGGCCCTCTGTCTCCGTGGCAGGCGGAGATGGACATGATGACCTGGGGCGTGGACCTGGCCTCGGTGGAGCAGCACATCAGCAGCCACAGGAGCATCCACAACGCCATCGGGGACTACCGCTGGCAGCTGGACAAGATCAAAGCCGACCTGGTACTTGGAGCACTTCTTTGTAGAGGCTTCCAACAGTGTACTGAAGGGTGCTGTAGTTACAACATCCCAGGCAGTTTGAGCTCAAACATGAGTCCGTGACTTCTTCCCCAACAGACTGGGAATTTTTTTTTTTTCTCCTTCTTGGCCTGTAGGCATTTTTTGAATATTGAAGTAAGGTTGATTTACAGTGTTGTGGTTAACTTCTCCTGTATAGCAAAATGATTCAATTATACATGTATACAGTATTTTTCATATTCTTTCCCACAATGGTTTATCACAGGATATTGAACACAGTTCCCTGTGCTATACAGTAGGAACTTGTTGTTTTCCATCCTATATATACTAGTTTACGTCTGCTAATTGAAACCCCCAGTCCACCCCCCGACCCCACTCCCCACTGGCAACCAGTCTGTTTCTGCTTCGTTGATAAAGTTCATTTGTACCATTTACATCATTCACTTTTCTCCTTAGCCCGAGATGCTCGTCCCTACTTCTTCCACTCTTTTTTTTTTTTTTTTAACCTACTTTTGTCTACTTGAGTATCTGATCAGGTCTCTCCCTCTTTTCTCTAAGTTCTGAGGAGCCCTAAGTGATATTTTCAAACTTTTAAAAGTTTGTGTAACAGCGAGTCTGTAAGTGATAGTGATGAGCCCTTAACTTTGTAGAGGTGCCACCACCAGGCCAGTGAACTTTGCCTCCAGGCCGACTGGGAAAAGTCCTGGTGGGTAAAAGGTTTCCATAGAGCAGCTACTTCTTGCTACTGGGGAATCGGAAGTTAGTATGTGTTTGACAGAAGGAGGTTTAGAAGGGCTGTTCTTTCTATGTAAACCCTTAAGGGGAATTAAATAATTAACTCGCTGTTGGTCGTCTTCTAGCGGGAGAAATCTGCAATCTACCAGTTGGAGGAGGAGTATGAAAACCTATTGGTAAGACGACTTATTCTGAAAGCTCTGTGTTCAGTGCAGTTCGGTCTTGTAAATGTGGACCTGGGGATTAAAGCACCTGCTTGGCACTATCCTTAAGGACTCTGGAAGTATATGAGGGACTTGCAGGTGCTAATTTCATTTCTGCTGCTGTGTTTTCTTTATAAGGGAATTTTAAAAGAATTTTTTCTGAAGACAGTGCTATTCTGTTTGCAAATTGAAGGCTCCCATCAATAGCCCTTGTTAAATACTTGCAGTTAAAGACATAAAGCTTTTCCACTTGTGAACTGCAGCCTTTTTACAAAATATAAGCAAAAATAAGACTTGTTTTCTTTAGAGAGTGGTTTTCCAGACCATCCTTACCATTTTATGACAAACTGAATCAATTCCTTGACTCGTAAAAAGAGATATTTCTATTCTTCTGCCTATTTGAGTCACCCTGTCTTCACTTTTCCAGTGTTTCCCTGTTTGGCAATGATACTATTTAAATAACATGGGTAGTGGCGACACAGCTATTTTCCAAGGTGATGACACTTTGAATTTTGGGGACATTGGAGAGGGCAAAGAAAGCTTGATTTATCTTTTTAAGAATCTGTTTTTTCTTTATGGTCTAAAGCTAATTAGTGAAGCCAAACATCAATGTATGAGTCAAGACCCATCTGGATCAAGCTAGTTCATTGAATCTAAAATTGTCCCCTTGTTCCTAAGTTTGGGTGAGTCCTTGCCATCTCCCAGCTGATCACTGAATGCAAGAAGTTAACATTTGACTGCTTCTTGGGATTTTTGTTGGTAAAAGGAACCAGCCAGGGTTTATCTGTGGCGTCTGCAGGGAGCACCATTCATCTGCATATTGTCCTAACGCTGCTTTGACCGTCCTGTGCAGAAAGCGTCCTTCGAGAGGATGGACCACCTGCGGCAGCTGCAGAACATCATCCAGGCCACGTCCCGCGAGATCATGTGGATCAACGACTGTGAGGAGGAGGAGCTGCTGTATGACTGGAGCGACAGGAACACCAACATTGCTCAGAAGCAGGAGGCCTTCTCGGTAAGCCCCCGGGAGTCGCGTGTCGGTGATGGACGCATTTATAATCATTTAATCGGCCACCTGTCATTCAGCCTCGGTGGAGAGATCGTAAAAAACCATTCCTTTCTGAAGGCTTTTCAGTGACTTAAGACGGGCAGTGCGGTGCTTAGCATCTCAGAAGACAGAGGAGTGAGGTAGTTCAGTCAGATATCCCCCAGTGTACACCGAAGAATGTGGCGGCTGAGACCTGAGAAGTAGACAGTCTCAGTATGTGTGGTGGGTTTCCCAGGTGGCTCAGTGGTAAAGAATCTGCCTGCAATGCCGGAGACCTGGGTTCGATCCCTGGGTTGGGAAGATCCCCTGGAGAAGGAAATGGCAACCCACTCCAGTATGCTTGCCTGGAGAATCCTATGGACAGAGGAGCCTGGTGGGCTACAGTCCATGAGGTCACAAAGAGCTGGACACGACCTAGGGACTGAACCACAACAAGTATGTATTGTGACTCTGTCACTTCACCTGTGTGCATTCGGATGAGACGGGTCACCGGTCTGGCCTCAGCCACATACTGGATCTCAAGCATTTTTTCCAGTCTTAAAAATGCTACAGTTCTTGAGGAATGCATCACGCAGTTCTCTGGCATTGTACATTGCAAGATGCAGTTTTGTATGTGATTCCTCTAAGGATGGTGGGAGGGATGGAAACCTGCCAGTGACTTGCTCTAGAGGGTTTGCTTCTCTTTCGTTCACAGATACGCATGAGTCAGCTGGAGGTTAAGGAGAAAGAGCTCAATAAGCTTAAACAAGAAAGTGACCAACTTGTCCTCAATCAACATCCAGCTTCAGACAAAATTGAGGTGGGTTTCATGAGATTTTTACTTTTATCGAGGGAAGAAAGGGGATACTTTAAAAAAAAATAAGACTATCCAAGAAACAAAAAAGACTATACAAATGAATAGTTTTTGCCTATTGCAAAGCCATGACAAGTTTATTTATCAACACCCTAGACCAGGGATTGGCAAACTTTTTCTGGAAAGAATCAAATAATATAATATTTTAGACTGACAAGCCATTTAGTCTTTGTTGAAATTAACTCTGCCATTGTAGTGTGAAAGCAACTGTAGCAACATGTAACTGAATGAATGTGGCTGTTTGCCAATAAAACTTTATTTATAAATGCAAATAGTGGGCTGGATATGGCCCTTGAACTGTAGTTTGCTGACCTCTGTCCTAGACTGTGATCTATGGGATGTGCTCAAGGCAGACTCCTTGTCCAAAGGCTGACTCCCTCTACTGACAATCAGTGGGCAAGAGCCTTTATGGACGGTGGGAGGGGCTATATGCAGAAATAGCACAGTCAGCTCTGATAGTCATCTCAAAATTAGTCATTCAGTGATGATTGGTGTTGTCTTGATGCTTTTAAGTACAGTTAGCCTTTAGTTTCAGGATCGGTTTGTTCCCAGAATCGGCCAGTTCTCAGAATTGCAGCAGGTTATGTCGTGGTGACAGTCTAGTCCTTATGGAGATGACTTTTTCCACCTGGTGGAGGTTTCAGTATGTACAGGACAACTCATAGGAGATAGCCCTTGAGGAGGAACTTTGCTTATTGACTAAACTATTAATATTTAGTCATGTTGGACCATATTCCTTTGTTTCTGCTTTTTCTCTGATTAAGCTCATTGTTTGGGTAAAGTTTTTCCACAGACGAGAGGCAGTTTGAGGACATGAGCGAGAGGGTACGGGGCACGGACCATAGGGTCCTGCACCATTTCTCCTTGAAGTTCCTCCTGATCTAACAGCTGAACAGGAATAGGACTTGATGCCCCTGCTTTATCCTTGTTCTGACAGGTCTGTTATGATTGGTCAGGAGCCATGTCATTTGGATGAATAGTTTAACTAATACTTGTAAGGATACCCATTTGTTAAAACTAGGTCTTTTTTTTTAACTGCACAGCTTACAGGATCTTAGTTTCCTGACCAGGGATTGAACCTGGGGCCACAGCAGTGAAAGCGCTGAGTCCTAACCACTGGACCACCAGGGAATTTCCAAAATTGGTCTTAAAATTTAATTTCTACCATACCAAAAGGTTCCTGTTGGGAAATTCTAGTTTCAGTTTTTAGAAAAAACTTTACTTGATTTGGAGTTAAATTTAAAAAACTGCTTCATACTTCTCATTGATGCTTACCCATTTGTGGGTTGACGGATGCCTCTCTATGGCTGGGTGGTGGAGAGACGGCTGCTGTTCTCATGTTTCAGCGGATGCCTCTCTATGGCTGGGTGGTGGAGAGACGGCTGCTGTTCTCTTGTTTCAGGCCTACATGGACACCCTGCAGACCCAGTGGAGCTGGATTCTTCAGATCACCAAATGCATTGATGTTCATCTCAAAGAAAACGCTGCCTACTTTCAGGTTTTTATCCCCAGTAACCATTTAACTGTCTTTTGGGTCTTGATGCCTTCTCTTTTGAATGTGTTTGAAAAAGCACTGACAACAATATTTACAATATTGCATAAATACTATTTGTTGGGGTTTAGCTTAGAGGAGCGTAGACGAGTCAACAGTCTTTCAGATAGTCTCGCACGCTCCTGTAAGTTTCTGCTCTAATCTTTTCCTTTAACCACCTGTCAGATAGACTCGTAGGGAAAATACTCCTGCAAGTTGAAGTATTAGGTGATGCTGCATGTTCAGTTGCTTTTAACTGACATGGAGTCACCCCTGTCCTTCACAGTTTTTTGAAGAGGCTCAGTCGACAGAAGCCTACTTGAAGGGTCTCCAAGACTCCATCAGGAAGAAGTACCCTTGTGACAAGAACACGCCCCTGCAGCGCCTGCTGGAGCAGATCAAGGAGCTGGAGGTAGAGTCTTAGATGGAAGCCCTTTCCTGGGAATAAAATAAACGCACCCACCAATGGATTCAGACTGCTGTTTGGATTTGTGTTGCTCTGCAGAGCAGTGAATGCTCAAAGCTCAAGCAAACCTTGTCTTCACTTTCAGTGGCTTTTCTCAAATGCATTTCTCTGCATGCTTAGCTACTGTTGCAGATTACTTCTGCTTCAGTAGTTACCATTGCTCTAAACAAAAGGGGAGGGAACACTGATGACTTAACATGAAGATCCCTTTGGAAAAGCGTACGTCACATGTTATCAGCATAGTCCTCTCACACAGTGATATGCTTTCCTGCCCCCCTAATTCATGGCTGTGTTGCCTATGTAGTGGCTTCTTATGAAAGGTACCCGTGGTCCCTGCACACAAATGAATGGGTAGCTTTTTACAGCTAATGCAACTACAGCAGGGTCTAATTTGTGTTGTCCTGATAGCTACAGGAATGCCATTTCAAGATCTCACCTAATTTTCAGAGAGTATGTATGTTCAAGGATGATTTTATTTGCAATTGCAGAAAGAACGGGAGAAAATCCTTGAATACAAGCGCCAGGTGCAGAGCTTGGTAAACAAGTCCAAGAAGATTGTGCAGCTGAAACCGCGTAACCCGGACTACAGAAGCAGTAAACCCATTATTCTCAGGGCTCTCTGCGACTACAAACAGGACCAGGTGTGTGCTGTTACTCAGAATGCTGCCAAAGTTTTCCCTTTCTCTATGGATGGATTTCTGTCCACCGAGAGAGCAGAACTGAATTTAGGTTTCAGGGAACACCCTAGTAAATGTCTTTCTTCTGTATACAAAGGGGAAGCCGTTGAAAGAGTGGAGTGATTTTGTTCTGAGTCGTGTGATAATTGTCAATAAATAGGACAATAAGTATTTTTAAACTAATCTAATTCTGTTTTAAGGCTTAAGACTTCTTTTCTTCTGAGATTAAAAGCAAACAAGATACACGGCCACTATGCTGCACGTAAAGGGAATGTCATTATGGATTTTATGCAGTACATGAACGCATCAGTTCTGTAGGCTCTACGGTCAATATAAACGTTTATATGGAAAGACGGCTCCATTTTAGCAAGTTTTCATGAAATTCCCACAACTCTATATTATTATAAAAATTATGGAAGATTTAATAAATGAAAATGGGACTAGTTGATGAGATGAACATTATAAAACAATGGAGTTTATTCTACCATGCAGAAATGGTTTTAGAACTTGGCTGGAGAGAAGAAAGAAATTGAAATGGAGATCGAAATACCTACTTGTCAAACTTGTTCTGTTAATAGTTAAGATAGATGTCATAATTTACCCATTTTAAGAAGCTATCTAGTTAATTTAGAAAAGAAGCAATTTAGATGCTGGAGTTAATTTAGAAAGTTGTTTTTCTGGGGACCTGATACCAGAAATTTTTTGTTTTTATTTAAAAATTTTAACAAGTGAATGAGGTGTGATGTCCACACACTGAAATTTACTATATGAAACAAAAACTCACAAGTGTGGAAAAGTCAGGAGGTGAGTTTTTGCTTTATAAAAGGATTTATCACGTCACCGGGGGACTCCCATGGCTGTCTCCTGGAAAGTCACTCCTCCTAATTCCCTTCAGGTACCCCTTGTAGACTCACCTGTTGTATTTAAAGCATCAGTCCTGTTGGGTTGTGTCAAGGTCAGCTTGAATGGAGTAGAAATTAAGTGTTTCAAAGCTACAACGCTTTGCATGTTGTCCTTGTGGCTGCTTCTGTTTTTTTGAGCAAAAAGATACAAATGTGAGCCTGTGGATCAAGCCAAAACATGATGCTGCTTGCCTTGCAGAAAATTGTCCACAAAGGGGACGAATGTATCCTGAAAGACAACAATGAGCGGAGCAAGTGGTATGTGACTGGCCCCGGGGGTGTGGACATGCTCGTGCCCTCCGTGGGCCTCATCATCCCTCCGCCCAACCCTCTGGCCGTGGACCTCTCGAGCAAGTATGTAGTTCAAGTTCCTGCTGGCCGTGATGTGGACATGGGTGGGGAAAAGTGTGGCCGACCCCGGTACAAACACTCAGACACACCACTCCACACAGCTGTCACCTACCCCAAAGTGGGATCCGGTGAAGGGACCTTTGCCTTGTCTTGAGGTTTTATGTTGAAGATATTGTACTTATCATTGGAAGATGAAAAAGAATGTTTGACAGTAGAGGAACTCATCTTGACCATGCGCTTGAAAGGCATGGTTTCAAAATTCTTCCTCCTTTTAGGCAATTGATAGTCTGACATATTGGAGAAGGGAAAGGCAACCCACTCCAGTATTCTTGCCTGGAGAATCCCATGGACAGTCCATGGCATCACAAAATGTTGAACACGACTGAGCAACTGAGCACACACACACACACACACAGTCTGACATGTAGCCACAAATAGAATATGTGGCTAAACATTTCACATAAACATTTGGCTCATCAGTAAGTAGCTGGAACATTCGCTTGACAGGTTGTCCAGGGCAGATTTTTCCAAATGTTTTATAAAGGAAATCTTCAGCCCGTTCAAGGTGGGGTGAGCATAGCCCAAGGAATATTTCCAAACCCCAGAAGCCATCAGAGTTCTACAATCTGAGACCCGTCTCTCCCTGCCAGTGTGCATGGAGTCAGACCTCTATCAATTAAAAAGTTGATGACGAATAACCCAACCACCCCAAACTGTACTGCGTGTTTCAACCAAAATGATTCCAGTGCCAGTGTGTCTAAACCCATGTCCGTCATTGAGAGTATACTTCTGGGTATTGGTCTAAATCCATCAAAATGTTGTTGCTTAGTTGATAAGTTGTGTTCAACTCTTTTGCAACCCCATGGACTGGAGCCCAGCAGCTCTCCTGTCCGTGGGATTTCCCAGGCGAGAATACTGGAGTGGGTTGCTATGTCCTTCTCCAGGGGATCTCCCCGACCCAGGGATCAAGCCCGAGTCTGCAGCACTGTGGGCGGATCCTTCACTGCTGAGCTGCCGGGGAAGTCCTCACTGAAATGCTGATGTTTTGCAGCTGTTCCAAGTGTCCGTTGCTCTGTTAGTTCTCCTTTGAGCTTTCTGTGCCGTGGGGCCAGGTTTCCCCTTGGGGATGGACTTGGAGAGCCAGGCCCGCGTGTTTCCCTTGTGCCTCCTAGGATCGAGCAGTACTACGAAGCCATCCTGGCTCTGTGGAACCAGCTCTACATCAACATGAAGAGCCTGGTGTCCTGGCATTACTGCATGATCGATATCGAGAAGATCAAGGCCATGACCATCGCCAAGGTAGGTCCTCAGGACCCCCTTACTGCCCAGAGGGGCGGCCCAGCCACTCCCCGCACTGCCGTTTCTACCAAACAAACCTAGCTGTGCAGTTGATGCTTTTGGGGTCAGCAAGAGAGTCAGCTGAGCCTTCCTTAGAGGTTCTAGTTCATCCAGCACAGATGGGAGGAATGGCACGGGGCTGCTTACCAGACAGAGGACTAATTAAAGTTACCCAACAAGCCAGAAGTCCCCTGGCAAAGGCATGTGGCCCTGTGATCCTCTGGGTCCCCTTCTCCTTGACAGACATAATGGAAAATGAGGTCATAATTATTGACTGGATAGCACAGAAGTAAAAGGTAGGGTAGGATTCTTGGAATCCAAAGCGTTAGCTACCCTGGACGGATAGTTTTCAGATTGTGGTCCAAGAACCCCAGGGGTAGAGGTCCTCCGGGAAGACAGGGGCAGACGGCAGGGAGGGTAAGTCTGGGGGCTTCCCTTCACTCTTCTTAGAGCAGCTTTGCTGTGATCCACTTGACTCTTGGGGTTTCTGAGTCCTGTTTCCTTTGAAGAAGAAAATCTCACAGGAAGAAAAAAATTGACAACTCGCTGCTGTGGTTCTTAGGAGCAAGGTCTAAATCCTCAAAGACATTTTCTGTCTTAATGGGTCCTTGAGGGGCAATGCCTCAGGCCACTACCCTCCACCTCCCCCCCAGCTTCCCTCCCACCACCCTCAGCATGGTGCATTTCCCAGCAAACTCCCCTTGGCCACTGTGTGGGGCCGCCAGAAACACCTCCGCCGGGTTTATTTCCAGCTGAAAACCATGCGGCAGGAAGACTACATGAAGACCATCTCTGACCTCGAGCTACATTACCAAGAGTTCATCAGGAACAGCCAGGGCTCGGAGATGTTCGGAGACGACGACAAGCGGAAAATGCAGACCCAGTTCACAGATGCCCAGAAGCACTACCAGACCCTGGTCATACAGCTGCCCGGCCACCCCCAGCACCAGACAGGTTGGTTCTCTCTTCGCAGCCACCATACATGCAGGTTTCGAAAGAAAGGACGTAGTTTGCCCAAATCTTGTTTTGGAATCACTTCTTTGAAAGATCACATTTCAAAAGTCACTTAGGTCGGAGGAGAATGGATACATGTATATGTATGGCTGAGTCCCTTTGCTGTTCACCTGAAGCTATTAATTATCACAACATTGTCAATCGACTGTACCCCAATACACAATAAAAAGTTCAAAAAGAAAGAAAAAGACACTAAGTTTTCAGAACCCAATCCAAGGAAGTAGCAACACTCTCATGCAGCCTAGCTGTTTTCTTGGGGCCTCGCACCCTTCTTGCCGGGAATTCTCTGATTTTTGTGATCCTAACATTTTTACAGTAACCACGACTGAAATCACCCACCTTGGGACCTGCCAAGACGTCAACCATAATAAAGTAATTGAAACCAACAGAGAAAATGACAAGCAAGAAACGTGGATGCTGATAGAGCTCCAGAAGGTACGCCGGCAGATGGAGCTCTGTGAGAGCAGGATGGCCCTGAAGAACCTCCTCCTGGCAGATCAGGGGTCTTCCCACCACATCACAGTGAAAATAAACGAGCTCAAGGTAGGCGCTCGTTATTATTTTGCTTGATTCCAGGTATATTTATATTTAACCGAGAACTAATGGAAAAAACCTCCTGGTTTAAACATTTTTAGGTTTAAACCTATTGAAACCTTCGTTTTCAATAAAAGGCTTCTGGCCCAACTTCCTTTTTCCTTTCCCATGCTTCTGAGTTTGTTGAACAATACCAGGCTGGGGATTGAACTGTCTCTGCTGTTAGATGATGGGCTGCTGAATCAGGCTGCAGTGTTCCTCCTTTTCTGCAATATAGTGCTTTGTAGATTTCCAAAGTTTTCACAAGCATGAATTCGGCCTCTGCCTGAGACAGCGTATGATGTGGGTTAGACAGGTAGAATGATATTCTTTGCAAACAGGAAATGGACGTGGAGAGATTTGGTTGGGAGAGAGGGTGTAAGAGCCGCGGAGCTGGGACTGCAGCCCAGATGCTTCGGCGTCAGGCTCAGTCATTCCTTCTGCTCAGCCAGGCCTGGGCACGACGTTGGAATGTCTGAGGTGTACTTTCTAAGGGAGAGGGTTGATCAACCCAGGGCTGGTAAGGACTCCCTGATGAAGGACAGGAAGGGTCAACTCTCTTGAATCATTCACATTTTGTGGGCTTTGTGAAGGATGATGACAGGCATACAGCTAAATCAAAGGTGCTTTCCTTCTTTCTGGACAGAGTGTACAGAATGATTCTCAAGCCATTGCTCAAGTTCTCAACCAGCTGAAGGACATGCTAGCCAACTTCAGAGGCTCAGAAAAATACTGCTATTTGCAGAATGAGGTATTTGGATTGTTTCAGAAACTGGAAAATATCAATGGCGTGACGGACGGCTACTTAAATAGGTAAACACGACCGACACTGACCTCAGATATTCGGCTTTTCTCAAGCTTCATTTTGTGAGACTCCATTTGCTTTATGTGCTGGTTGCCTGTGGTTTGTCTTTTCATGAGGGACTCACATTTTCTGTGCTTCTGGGAGAGGATCCTCCAGCCTAGGGCTCCAGTCCCTCTGTTCTGAACTCCGGTGTCTCTTCTAACAAAGGCAGCCTCTTCAGGCCAGAGCTTAGCATTCTTCCATTAATGCAAAGTGGTGTTCTGAATCATGAAAGTGGGGGGAAAAAAATGCATTGCTGCGCTGCTTCTAAAATAAGCAAAATCAATTTTTCTCTGCTTTAATATCGTTCCCTTTTATGAAGAGTGGCACGAGCCAAAGTCTAATTGTGTCATCGGCAACTTTATCTGCCTCTTTGGCTCCCGACAGCTTGTGCGCCGTGAGAGCCCTCCTGCAGGCCATTCTCCAGACAGAAGACATGTTGAAGGTTTACGAGGCCAGACTTACAGAAGAGGAAACCGTGTGCCTGGATCTGGATAAAGTGGAGGCTTACCGCTGTGGACTCAAGGTAATAAGAGGAGTTTTAACAGCAGCCCAGTTTATTTCGGAAAAAATGCAGGAATACTCAGTCCCCAGTGATAAAGCTTCACTATGTCTTCATGACTTTGGAGGATTACTAGATTTTGTTGGCCATACGTGGTTGACATCAGCTGTTATCCCCAGAATGCTGATGTCCAGAGCATGTTGGCAGGACCTACCTGAGAAGGTCGCTTGTAGTGAGATTAGCCTGGGGAATGCGAGTTAAGCCTAGTTAAGCTGGTACTGTAGTACTGGGGTAAGCTTCCCCAATGCCTCAGTGGTAAAGAATCTGCCCAAAGAGACACAGGAGACTCAGGTTTGATCCCTGGGTCGAGAAGATCCCCTGGAGAAGGAAATGGCAACCCACTCCAGTATTCTTGCTGGGAAGTTTCATGGACAGAGGAGCCTGGCGAGCTACAGTCCCTGGGGTCATAAAGAGTGGAGCATAACTTAGCAACCGAGCCTGGTAGGGTGGCATTTCTCAGAGCCTGAGATATGATATTAAATATATTACTGTGTGTGTGCTCAGTCCTGTCCGACTCTGTGCGCCCGTGGACTGTAGCCCGCCAGGCTCCTCTGTCCACAGGATTTCCCAGGCAAGGATACTGGAGTGGGTTGCCATTTCCTTCTTCGGGGGATCTTCCCAAACCGGGATCGAATGTGTATTTCTTGCATCTCCTTCATTGGCTGGCGGATTCTTTAACGCTGTGCCACCTGGGAAGCCCAAATATATTAATAGATGTTATAATTTTCCAGGAATGGAATGGAGTGTGATATGTAGCATTCCTTAAACTGACTTACACATCAATTTTTTTTCAAATTTCTTTTTTTTCTTGAGTTAGCACAACGGACTAGGTCATTAGCACAAATATTAGGAAATGCAGTCTTTAAAGATATTTTCCTTGCAGAGTAGCGTCAAGTGGGAAAGAGGTTAATTTGTACTTTTTTATTTTTTTCTGCTGTGACAGAAAATTAAAAATGACTTGAACTTGAAGAAGTCGTTGTTGGCCACCATGAAGACTGAACTGCAGAAAGCCCAGCAGATCCACTCCCAGACTTCACAGCAGTATCCACTGTACGACCTTGACCTGGGCAAGTTCAGCGAAAAGGTCACCCAGCTGACAGATCGCTGGCAAAGAATCGATAAACAGATAGACTACAGGTGAGCCAGCCTCCTCCCATACTTTCTGCCCATTTGGTTGTTCCCAATATAATGGCACTTGAAGTCATCACTAAAGAAAATAGTGGTTCTGGAGACTTCCTGGGTGGTCCAGTGTTTAAGACTCTGTGCTTCCAATGCAGGGGGTGTAGGTTCCATCCCTGGTTGGGGAACTGAAATCCTGTATGCCTTGTGGCTTGGCCAAAATCTAAAACAAGAGACCAGTGGTCTTGTTCTGTGTGTCAGTTTGGCATCCTAGGTGCTTGCTTCGCACACTGGCAGCTTTGTTGGGAGTGGAAGAGACCTCATCCCAGTAGCCAGGCTCGAACTCACATATGTTGGGTCCCCTCCAGGCTCATAGGGAAATAAGGGAAGCCGCTGATCAGGCTCTTCTGTGCCCCCTAAACTCCTGTTTTGACTGTTTATTGGAAGGAGTAGTGACTCTGAGGGAGCATTCTCCAAAATTTTGTGAAAATTAAATCTTACATTTAATACAAAAGAAATGCCTTACTGCAAATGAGGATTTGAAAACATCTCCTGAAAACACCTCCTAAAAACATCTTTATTGATATATAATTCACGCGCCATGCAATTCGCTTTGAATTCACAGTTGAAAGTATACAATTCAGTTGTTTTTAGTAAGTTCAGAATGTGTAACCATCAACACATTCCGAGTTTAGAACATTTTCATCCCCCAGAAAAAGGAAACCCTGAAGACTTCCCTGGTTGTCCACTTCCACTGCAGGGGCACAGGTTTGATCCCTGGTCAGGGAACTAAGGGCTTCCCTTGGGGCTCAGCTGGTAAAGAATCTGCCTGCAATGTGGGAGACCTGGGTTCAATCCCTGGGTTGGGAAGATCCCCTGGAGAAGGAAAAGGATACCCACTCCAGTGTTCTGGCCTGGAGAATTCCGTGGATTCTGTAGCCCATGGGGTTGCAAAGAGTCAGACATGACTGAGCAACTTTCACTTACTCTTCACTCACGCTCACAAGGAACTAAGATCCCGCACCTGCGTGGCATGGCCAAAAACAAAACGCCTTGTACCCACTGGCAGTTTGCCCTGTTTCCTCGCAACCCTCCAGCCCCAAACCACCACCACTGTACTTGCTGTCTCTGTAGATTTGCCTATCCTGGATATTTCATATAAATGGAAAGATATGATATGTGGTCCTTTGTGACTGTTGTTTTTTCATTTAGCATAACATTTCCCAGGTTTACCCGTGGTGTAGCGCATGTCAGTACTTCACTTCTTTTTTCTGACTGGATAATATTCCACTGCATGGCTATACCACATTTTGTTTATTCTTCCATCATTGGATGTATATTTGGGTTGTTCCCAGTTTCTGGCTATCATGAAGTGCTGCTGCAAACAATCACACAGTAACTTTTGTGTGAATGTATGTTTTCAGTTCTTGAATGTGAGCCCAGTGGCATTGCTGGATTATCTGGTAACTCTGTGTTAATACTTTTGCAGAGCAGTAGCAACGCCACCTATGGGGTCGCACAGGGTTGGACATGACTGAAGCAACTTAGCAGCAGCAGCAGCAGCAATGCTCTGATAATTTTATTATCTCTTATTATCACTAGATTATGGGACCTGGAGAAACAAATCAAGCAACTGAGGAGTTACCGTGATAACTATCAGACTTTCTGCAAATGGCTCTATGATGCCAAACGCCGCCAGGATAGCTTAGAATCCATGAAGTTTGGAGATTCCAACACCGTCATGAGATTTTTGAATGAGCAGAAGGTATAAGCAGATTTGTCACTGCATAGATTTCACTGGGATAAGCTGTATTTTCCTCTGGTTTTCATAGCAGTACTGAGGTTTAAAGTGATGTTTTTTTAAAATGTATTTTATTGAAGGATAGTTGATTTCCACTGATGTGTTAGTTTCAGCTGTACTGCAAAGTGATTCAGTTATACATAAATGTACGTTCTTTCCCATTACGGTTTATTGTAGGATACTGAATATAGTTTCCTATGCTATACAGTAGGGCATGTTGTTTTTCCATTCTATATATATATAGAAGTTTGCATCTGCTAATCCCAGATTCCCAGCCTCTGTCTCCTACCAACACACACACTCAGCACCCACAGGTCTGTTCTCTATGTCTATGCGTCTACTTTATTTCATAAATTCATTTGTGTCATATTTGAGATTGCACATATAAGTGATATTACATGGTATTTGTCTTTTTTTCTTTCTGACTTACTTCACTTAGTATGAAATTCTCTTGGTCCATCCATGTTGCTGCAAATGGCATTATTTCGTTGGGTTTTTTTATGGCTGAGCAATATTCCCTTATATATATATACCTTATCTTCCTTATCCATTCGTCTGCTGATGGACATTAGGCTGTTTCCGTTTCTTTGCTATTATAAATAGTGCCCTTATGAACATCGGGGTGTGTGTATCTTTTCATGAAATGA
The DNA here is from genome assembly GCF_014754425.2 of Oryx dammah. Classification (NCBI taxonomy): domain Eukaryota; kingdom Metazoa; phylum Chordata; class Mammalia; order Artiodactyla; family Bovidae; genus Oryx; species Oryx dammah. Next base: position 4,336,367 of record NW_024070195.1, read on the forward strand.
TAAATCTTTAATACCACTAGTCCATTTGGGGAATGCTTAAATAATGCCCAGAGGAAAAGCAGTTGAGATATTTACAAAGAAATGCAATTATGAACATAGAAATAATGTTATGTTGTAGTAAAGTATCTTTACAAATTGAGTTAATAGGACTAGAGACGAGTGCTGACTAGATAGTAACCTCTTAGATCATAAGAAGTTGAAGATCTTCTTTCTATTTTCTGAATAGAAAACATACTCATCTCCTGAGGTTTAACTGTGAGACTATGGGGTCAGAACAGGTCTTAAACTGAGGGGGGTGGGGAAACGCAACAGTGGTTAAAGAATGAAAAAGGATTTATTTTTAAATATGTGTGCACTTTACCATTTGTAAATATTTTCCTTTCTGTGTAGAACTTGCACAGTGAGATAAGTGGCAAACGAGACAAATCAGAAGAAGTACAAAAAATTGCTGAACTTTGTGCAAATTCAATTAAGGTATGTTGCTTTCAGAAAGCATGTTTGTGTTTCATCAAGAATATTGTGAACGGCGTTTGCTTTGGCAGCATGTGTATTAAAATGGGAGTCATACAAAGAAGATCAGCCCAGCCCTTGTGCAAGGATAACATGCAAATTCATGAAGTGTTCTGTGTTTTTTTTTATTAAAAAGAACATTATTGACTACATTATTTTCTGATTCACTTTAAAGATGATAAACTTCTTGAGGACAGCAATTATGGCTTTTGTGTATTCTCTCCTGAACAAACCATAAACACTTGTGATCCATTAGCTTGAATTCCTTATACTCTGGCAGAATCTACGGGAGTGGGCCGGTCTTCATTTTTAGACTGGTGGTGTGTGCAGAAACCTCTGTTTAGCTTGAAGATGTGTCACTGGCTTAATGCTATCGTATGATGCTGGGACACTAGCAGCATGTTATGGCCTTTGGGGTTGGACGTCAGAAGTACAGTGTGATTTAAAACTGGAATTGTAGCTGCCAGTGACTCCTCTTAAGTCAGTTACGTATGTTTTTCTGAAACGTCGTTATTCTGCAGGATTATGAACTGCAGCTGGCATCATACACCTCAGGACTGGAAACTCTGCTGAGTATCCCTATCAAGAGAACCGTGATTCAGTCTCCTTCTGGAGTGATTCTGCAAGAGGTAGATAAGTCATTACCTCTCTCTGAGAGCCTGCCCCTCCGTCTGCATCTTCTTTCTTCCTGGTCCCCTTCCTGCCTTCCCCACCCTCCCTGAATTCATCTCTTTCTCTATGGAGGGTTTCCATTCAAAAAAGTTTAATAGGTTATCCTCTCTCTAGTGTAAGTCATCAGTATAAGATGCACCTTAGGGAATGATCAGTGAGAAGTCTGGGTCGGTCTAGTTATACATTAGGCTGTTTGCAGAAACCGGGCTTAAATTCTGGGTTTATTGAGGGAGACATTTAAAAAGTGGAAAATATCTAGTCAGTTTCTAAAGACAACTTCTTCTCAAAGATATCAGAGAGCATCACCCATATCAGATGGTTTAGGGGGCATACCCTAGAGGGATGAAGATAAAATGCGTGGTATAGGCCCTTGGTTTTATTGCACTTTATTGTTTTATTGGATTTTGGAATTAGCACAGATGAAAAGAGGGAGCTCACTCTTTAAGCTATAATTTCACTATTGGACTGTTTTAGAAACAGAATTGGTCAGCTCGCATAGGGCTTCTTTTGAATGCAGTGTCATTGACTGGTCCTTGCGTATCTTTCCTTCAAGGCTGCAGATATGCATGCTCGGTACATAGAGCTTCTTACAAGGTCCGGAGACTATTACAGATTCTTAAGTGAGATGCTGAAGAGTTTGGAAGATCTGAAGGTAATATACTCACTTTATTTCCATGGATGTTTGAAAAGAAAATAGAATGGAACTTAATTATTACTGCCTCGTTGGGTTTTTTTTAACTTTTTCTTTTGCATTGGGGTACAGCCGATTAGCAAACAATGTTGTAATAGTTTCACATGAACAGTGAAGGGACTCAGCCATACATATACATGTACCTTTTCTCCCCCAAGGCCTCCTCCCTTCCAGGCTGCCACGTATCATGGAGCAGAGATCCATGTACTGCACAGCAGGTCCTTGTTGGTTATCCATTTTAAATGTAGCAGTGTATACATGCCCTTTTTTTTTTTCCACTGCCTCATTTTAACATGGATACTCCTTGGTAAAACTGTATTTCCTCTAAATAGTATAATACAGTTCGTTCATAAATCAGGTATCAGTCCTATTCTCCAGTTCACTGCACGCAATGGACTGAGGTCATATTTTCAAAATTATAGCTATTTTACTTTGCCAAAACCCCCAGGAATTTCATTTAACGTTTGGACAAGGAATTAGCTTTATTTCTTTGTGTTAAATTAAGAAGAACACCCAGGACTCGCTGGATTTGAATTTTTCACTTCAGGTGATTGTTGAATTTACTTCTCGTTTCTAATGCTCGTGCTGAGTTTATATGGAAACTTACTTTATGCCTGGAAATTAAGGACGCATAATTTAGGAAATCATAAGCTTTTGGTCTTGAAAGAAATTCCTTCATTTGTAGATATTGAAGGAAGCTGAAACTCAAAGAGGATAAGTCCCTTACTAAGATCATGCAAGCACCCGATGGAAGAATGACAAGAGTACAGATTTCTTGAGTTTTTTGCCTAGTAGCTTTTGCCTTGTATCATTCTTTATGTGCTTGTCTGTGTGCATGTGTAGTTGTGTAACAAGAAGTGAAGAAAGCACATGGGTTTGCTGGGGAGGAAGTACCACTTCTTTCTTACAATGTCGAGGTATGTTTCTTTCAACACCCTCTCTGATTTCCCTTCCACAGCTGAAAAATACCAAGATTGAAGTTCTGGAAGAGGAGCTCAGGCTGGCCCGAGATGCCAACTCAGAGAACTGCAATAAGAACAAGTTCCTGGATCAGAACCTGCAGAAATACCAGGCAGAGTGCTCCCAGTTCAAAGCTAAGCTCGTGAGCCTGGAGGAGCTAAAGAGACAGGCCGAGCTGGATGGCAAGTCGGCCAAGCAAAACCTAGACAAGTGCTATGGGCAGATCAAAGAACTCAACGAGAAGATCACCCGGCTGACGTACGAGATTGAGGATGAGAAGCGCAGGAGAAAGGCCGTGGAGGACAGGTTTGACCAGCAGAAGAGCGACTACGACCAGCTGCAGAAAGCGCGGCAGAACGAGAAGGAGAGCCTTGGCTGGCAGAAGATGGAGTCTGAGAAGGCCATCAAGGAGAAGGAGTTCGAGATAGAGAGGTTGAGAGTGCTGCTGCAAGAGGAGGGTGCCCGGAAGAGAGAATATGAAAATGAGCTGGCAAAGGTAAGAAACCACTATAATGAGGAGATGAGTAATTTAAGGAACAAGTATGAAACAGAGATTAACATCACCAAGACTACCATCAAAGAGATATCCATGCAGAAAGAGGATGATTCCAAAAACCTCCGCAACCAACTCGATAGACTCTCGAGGGAGAACCGAGATCTGAAGGAAGAGATCGTCCGTCTCAATGACAGCATCCTGCAGACCACGGAGCAGCGGAGGCGGGCCGAGGAGGACGCCCTGCAGCAGAAGGCCTGCGGCTCCGAGATGCTGCAGAAGAAGCAGCACCTGGAGATAGAGCTGAAGCAGGTCATCCAGCAGCGCTCCGAGGACAACGCCAGGCACAAGCAGTCCCTGGAGGAGGCGGCCAAGACCATCCAGGACAAAAACAAGGAGATCGAAAGACTCAAAGCTGAGTTCCAGGAGGAGGCCAAGCGCCGCTGGGAATATGAAAATGAACTGGCTAAGGTAAGGGCCAATTACGACGAGGAAATCATCAGCTTAAAGAACCAGTTCGAGACGGAGATCAACATCACCAAGACGACCATCCACCAGCTCACCCTGCAAAAGGAAGAGGACACCAGCGGCTACCGGGCCCAGATAGACACCCTCACCAGGGAAAACCGGAGCCTCTCGGAAGAAGTCAAGAGGCTGAAGAACACTCTGGCCCAGACCACGGAGACCCTCAGGAGGGTCGAAGAGAACGTCCAACAGCAGAAGACCACTGGCCTGGAGATGTCGCAGCGGAAACAGCAGCTGGAGATTGAGCTCAGGCAGGTGACGCAGATGCGGACGGAAGAGAGCGCCAGGTACAAGCAGTCTCTGGACGACGCTGCCAAGACGATCCAGGACAAAAACAAGGAGATCGACAGGTTGAAGCAGCTGATCGAGACAGAAGCCAGCCAGAGGAAGTGCCTAGAGGATGAAAATGCCAGGCTGCAGAGGGTGCAGGGCGAGCTGCAGAAAGCTCACAGCAGCGCCACGGAGACCATCAGCAAACTGAAGGTGCAAGAACAGGAGCTGCTGCGCCTGAGGCTGGACTACGAGCGGGTGTCCCAGGAGAGGACCATCCGGGACCAAGACATCGCCCGCTTCCAGACCTCCCTAAAGGAGCTGCAGCTGCAGAAACAGAAGGCAGAGGAGGAGCTAGCCAGGCTGAAGAGGGCGGCCTCCGAGGACTCCTCCAAGAGGAAGAAGCTGGAGGAGGAGCTGGAGGGCCTGCGGAGGACCCTAAAGGAGCAGGCGATCAAGGTCACCAGCCTGACCCAGCAGCTGGAGCAGGCGTCCATCGTGAAGAAGCGGGGCGAGGACGAGCTGCGGCAGCAGCGGGACGTGCTGGACGGCCACCTGAGGGAGAAACAGAGGACCCAGGACGAGCTGCGGAGGCTGGCCTCTGAGGCTGAGGCCCTGCGGCGGCAGCTGCTGCAGGAGCAGGAGAGCGTCAGGCAGGCGCAGGCGCGCAATGAGCACTTCCAGAAGGCCATCGAGGACAAGAGCCGGAGCTTGAACGAAAGCAAGATCGAGATCGAGCGGCTGCAGTCGCTGACCGAGAGCCTCACCAAGGAGCACCTGATGCTGGAGGAGGAGCTCCGCCAGCTCCGGCTGGAGTACGACGACCTCCGACGGGGCCGCAGCGAGGCCGACCACGACAAGAACACCACCATTGCGGAGCTCCGGAGCCAGCTGCAGATCAGCAACAACCGCACGCTGGAGCTGCAGGGCCTGATTAACGATTTACAGAGAGAGAGGGAAAACTTGAGACAGGAAATTGAGAGATTCCAAAAGCAGGCCTTAGAGGTATTCACAAATATTTGATCGCCGCTTGTTGCCGCTCCACTAATCCCCTCCGCGGTCCTCTCTGCCGGGCTGAAGGCTTGCAGCCCTCTCACGTTTTCTCTTTGCTGCTGTCTGTCCTCATCAGACCTGCGGTGGAGTGACTGCAGTGCGGTTGGCCATCTCTTCTCTCACCGGTGTTCTCTTTGTAACCCACGGTGGCTCTGCCTTCAGAGCCTCCACCGGGTGTAAGAGCTGACATCTCTTCCTCTCATTGTTCCACTCTGTTTTCTAGAAGATGGTGGCTCTTACCTTGTGAGCTGTGACCTACGTTTGTAGTTAAAATTTTCCTAAATAAAAGCCACGTTAAAGGGCTTTTTGAGCCACGTTAAATTGCACGCTTTCTGTGCAATTTTTAAATCGCTTTTTCTTGCTTGCTTTTCATGATTTTTCTGCATGCATTATTCTATGCTCTTTTCATCCTGGCCCTAATATGTTTCTTTTCGTTTGGCTTTTCTTTTAACCCCTAATTTTAACACTTCTTTAACTTCTAACACGTTTGACTTCTGTAAACAATATTTGTGTGGGGCTGGGGGTGGAGGGGTGGATGCGTCCATAGATTTGTGTAGCTTTATTAAACACGTCAATATAGCTGTAACAGGTGGCATGTAGGTACAGCAGGTGTGATAACCTGGAAAAAAATTCACCATAGTTGTTCAAACTATAATTACTATTAAGAGTAAACCAGGTATACAACTGCTCGTATCTCCTGGAAAAGTATAGTAAGTATAGAAGCCATTTATCAAAGTGGCAACATATATGTACAGATTTTTTTTTCCACGAACTTGTAAGATAAAATAACAGTACAACTAAGGAAAGAGGAAAAGGGCAAATAAGTAACTATATGTTGTACAAATACAGGAAAAGAGGTGAAATGGTGATAGTCCTATGATGTGATGAAACCTTTTTTTTTTTTTTTTTTCCATTTCTTTCTTTTTGCATTTTAGGCATCTAATAGGATTCAGGAGTCCAAGAATCAGTGCACTCAGGTAGTGCAGGAGAGGGAGAGCCTCCTGGTGAAAATCAAAGTCCTGGAACAAGACAAGGCCAGGCTGCAGAGGCTGGAGGAGGAGCTGAGTCGCGCCAAAACAGCTCTGGAGGCGGAAAGCAGGGTGAAGCAGCGCCTGGAGTGTGAGAAACAGCAGATCCAGAATGACCTGAACCAGTGGAAGACACAGTACTCCCGCAAGGAGGAGGCCATCAGGAAGATCGAGTCGGAGCGAGAGAAGAGCGAGAGAGAGAAGAACAGCCTTCGGAGCGAGATCGAAAGGCTGCAGGCAGAGATCAAGCGGATCGAGGAGAGGTGTCGGCGGAAGCTGGAGGACTCCAGCCGGGAGACGCAGTCCCAGCTGGAGACGGAGCGCTGCCGGCTGCAGAGGGAGATCGACAGGCTCAAGCAGCGCCCCTACGGGTCCCACCGCGAGACCCAGACGGAGTATGAGTGGTCCGTGGACTCCTCCCGGCTGGTGTTCGACGGGCTGAGGAAGAAGGTGACGGCCATGCAGCTGCATGAGTGCCAGCTGATCGACAAGGCGACGCTGGACAAGCTGCTGAAGGGGAAGAAGTCCGTGGAGGAAGTCGCTTCTGAGATCCAGCCTTTCCTTCGGGGAGCGGGAGCCATCGCTGGGGCGTCTGCTTCCCCGAAGGAAAAGTACTCCTTGGTGGAGGCCAAGAGAAAGAAGTTGATCACCCCAGAATCCACAGTCATGCTCCTGGAAGCCCAGGCAGCCACGGGTGGTATAATCGACCCCCACAGGAACGAGAAGCTGACGGTGGACAGTGCCATCGCGCGGGACCTCATCGACTTTGACGACCGCCAGCAGATATACATGGCGGAGAAAGCCATCACCGGCTTTGATGACCCATTTTCCGGCAAGACCGTGTCTGTGTCAGAGGCCATCAAGAAAAATTTGATTGATCGAGAGACTGGAATGCGTCTGCTGGAAGCCCAGATTGCTTCGGGGGGTGTGGTGGACCCCGTGAACAGCGTCTTTTTGCCGAAAGATGTGGCCTTGGCCCGCGGGCTGATTGACAGAGATCTGTATCGTTGCCTGAACGACCCCCGGGATAGTCAGAAGAACTTCGTGGATCCAGTCACCAAAAAGAAGGTCAGTTACATGCAGCTGAGGGAGCGGTGCAGAATCGAACCACACACCGGACTGCTCCTGCTGTCAGTGCAGAAAAGAAGCATGTCCTTCCAAGGAATCAGACAGCCCGTGACCGTCTCTGAGCTGGTCGACTCTGGCATATTAAGACCGTCCACTGTCAACGAACTGGAGTCGGGTCAGATTTCTTACGACGAGGTTGGTGAGAGAATTAAGGACTTCCTCCAGGGTTCAAGCTGCATCGCCGGCATCTACAACGAGACCACGAAACAGAAGCTCGGCATCTACGAGGCCATGAAAATCGGCTTGGTCCGCCCCGGCACCGCCCTGGAGCTGCTGGAAGCGCAGGCGGCAACTGGGTTCATCGTGGATCCCGTGAGCAACTTGAGGTTACCGGTGGAGGAAGCCTACAAACGGGGCCTGGTGGGCATCGAGTTCAAGGAGAAGCTCCTGTCTGCAGAACGAGCCGTCACCGGGTACAATGACCCTGAGACGGGAAACATCATCTCCTTGTTCCAAGCCATGAACAAGGAGCTCATTGAAAAGGGCCATGGCATCCGCCTGCTGGAAGCGCAGATTGCAACCGGCGGGATCATTGACCCGAAGGAGAGCCATCGCCTGCCCGTCGACATCGCCTACAAGAGGGGCTACTTCAACGAGGAGCTCAGTGAGATTCTCTCAGATCCGAGTGACGATACCAAAGGCTTCTTTGACCCGAACACTGAAGAAAACCTTACGTATCTGCAGCTGAAGGAAAGGTGCATCAAAGACGAAGAAACTGGCCTCTGTCTCCTTCCCCTGAAAGAGAAGAAAAAACAGGTGCAGACCTCCCAGAAGAACACCCTCAGGAAGCGCAGAGTGGTCATCGTGGACCCGGAAACCAACAAGGAGATGTCCGTGCAGGAGGCCTACAAGAAGGGCCTCATAGACTACGACACCTTCAAAGAGCTGTGTGAGCAGGAGTGCGAGTGGGAGGAAATAACCATCACCGGCTCGGACGGCTCCACTCGGGTGGTCCTGGTGGACAGGAAGACAGGCAGTCAGTACGACATCCAAGACACTATCGACAAGGGCCTCATCGACAGGAAGTTCTTCGAGCAGTACCGGTCGGGCAGCCTCAGCCTCACTCAGTTCGCCGATATGATCTCCCTGAAGAACGGCGTGGGTGGCAGCAGTGGCACCGGGGGTGGCCTCAGCGATGATGTCTTTGGCAGCTCCCGACATGAGACCGTCAGTAAGATCTCCACCATCTCCAGCGTCAGGAATTTAACCATCAGGAGCAGCTCCCTGTCTGAGCCCCTGGAAGAGTCCAGCCCCATCGCAGCCATCTTCGACACGGAAAACCTGGAGAAGATCTCCATTTCGGAAGGGATAGAGCGGGGCATCGTTGACAGCATCAGCGGGCAGCGGCTTTTGGAGGCTCAGGCCTGCACGGGCGGCATCATCCACCCGACCACGGGCCAAAAGCTGTCTCTCCAGGATGCGGTTTCCCAGGGCCTGATTGACCAGGATATGGCCACCAGGCTGAAGCCCGCTCAGAAAGCCTTCATTGGCTTTGAAGGAGTGAAGGGCAAGAAGAAGATGTCGGCGGCAGAGGCGGTGAAGGAAAAGTGGCTTCCCTATGAGGCCGGCCAGCGCTTCCTGGAGTTCCAGTACCTCACGGGGGGCCTGGTGGACCCCGAAGTACAAGGGAGGATAAGCATGGAGGAAGCCATCAGGAAGGGGTACATCGACGGCCGGGCAGCTCAGAGGCTGCAAGACACCGGCACCTATGGCAAGATCCTGACCTGCCCCAAAACCAAGCTGAAAATATCCTACAAGGACGCCATCAACCGCTCCATGGTGGAAGACGTCACCGGCCTGCGCCTGCTGGAGGCTGCCTCTGTGTCCTCCAAGGGCTTGCCTAGCCCCTACAACATGTCCTCTGCCCCGGGCTCTCGCTCCGGCTCCCGCTCTGGGTCCCGCTCGGGCTCCCGCTCCGGCTCCCGCAGTGGGTCCCGGAGAGGAAGCTTCGATGCCACAGGGAACTCCTCCTACTCTTACTCCTACTCCTTTAGCAGCAGCTCGATCGGGCACTAATGATCAGTAGGAAAGGTGGCTAGACCTTGGCGCTCATTTATATGAATTTTCCCTGTATTCAAAAATAGAGCAAACCACGTGCTTGCCGGATAGTGATAGAACTTTTTAGGCTTCAGAAAACATAGCCAAGGGGAGGGGGGCGGAAATACATGGTAGAGGCTGTTCTGGCTTTTTCTCTTAGCTCATGTGAACTAATGTAACACACTGGACGTAGTATCTATGAAGTAGTGGTAGTTGGTTATAAGGATAGCACAGATTGAATCTAGAGCTTGTTTCCTCTCTTCTGTGTTTAGATTTTTGATCACTGCTTCTTGAACTTCTTTTGGCCAATAATGTAGATTTCTATGCTTGGAGAAGAAAATAAAATTGACCTTATAGTCATCAGTCTGCTTCTCATCTAAATATTTCGATTTTATGTATTAGGAAATTACCCTACCCACCCCCACCCCCACCCCCCCAAAAAAAGAACCCCTCTGAAACTCAAACATTTGGAATAAGTCTCCTTGGATTGCATGACCCATGACCCCATATACTCTTCAATGTACCTGTTTGGTTTGGTATTAGTTTGACTGTATATGCATGACAGTAACAATCTTTGCTTTTCTTCTATCAGAGTTTCCTGTTTATTTTGCTTTTCATTGTCTATGTACTTTCAAAAGGTGTCTTTATGAAGTTTGCTATTCCAGCAATAAAGTTTTAAATGTTTGAAGTTTTTGCGTTTTGATTTCATGATATGTTCATACACACAAGGGCATTTAGCAGAGGCTTTTTGTTTATTGTAAAATATGTCTAAAACTGTTTACTAAATACCTATTAGGCTCCCCTAGTGGCTCAGATGGTAAAGAATCTGCCTGCAATGCAGGAGACCCAGATTCAATATGAAAGACCATTAAAAAGCTGTTTTAGTTCTGAATTCTTGTTAGAAGTTGGTCTTCTGAAGGTAGTTTTTTCAACATTTCTGTACTAGGTAGAGTTTTGGAAAGAAACCTCTGTAAAGAGGCCAGGTCAGAGGTCTGCACACACTTCTAGTTTATTCTGGGCAGTGAATAACATAGGCTAATTCACAGTCATACTCTTTAAAAACATGAAGTGGCTAAGATTCCATGTTGGGTAGCCTTAAACTACATGGTTGCATTTTTGTTCCCTAAGAGGAAAGAATTGATTTTGAATCTGTGAAACAGATTCCAGAAGAGTTCTTGGTTCTCTGTTGAAGCCTATTCTTCAGATCAAAGAAAACTAGTTATATCACATTAGGGGCCCAACGGTTATGACCTCATTTAAACTTAATTTACTCTGTAAACGCCTTGTCTCCAAATAGTCACGTTGGAGGTTTTGGCTTCAACCTATGAATTTTGGAGGGGACACAACTGAGTCCATCCTAAAGGCCTAACTTAGAACAGTGGTCAGGAGACCTCTTAGGAAATGGTGATGAACAGAGCAACCTGAAGCAGTGTAAAGGAGTTCTTTGGGTTGAAACGGTACACCTGCTCCAAGCCACTGCCAGAGTTGCACTAAGTTCTGAGCTGAGAAGGCCAGGTCCTGGAGAGTGGACATACTTGACCTGGGCTGAAGTTTGATCTGGTTCACATACACTGTACATCCACAGGAAGGGGAAATTTTCAATGACAGTCATCACTTCACATCCAAAAATAGTCTTACATTTTCCAGGAGGCTTGGCAAACTATGTAAATACAAATAAAAAGTAAGGATGCTGTGGGCCGAGTGTGAATAGAATGCTTCTTACAGCACATCCACTTGCAGCTACGGGACTATTTCCATATTATTAACTTTATTTGTATGTGTGTGAGAGAGAACTCTGCTATTTACCTTTGAAAACAGTTGCTCACAAAAGTATCCTCCACTGTTTCTTTGCCTCATGGAAACAAGTGCAAAGGAAAGCAAAGATTTGGCATCAGGCTTGGGGAAAAGAAAAAAATGAAGAAGGCTTAGATTGTAGGTGAAGAAGACACTCCAGTACTTTTGCCTGGAAAATCCCATGGACAGAGGAGCCTGGTGCAGTCCATGGGGTCGCAAAGAGTTGGACACGACTGAGCGACTTCACTTTCACTTTTCACTTTCATGCATTGGAGAAGGAAATGGCAACCCACTCCAGTGTTCTTGCCTGGAGAATCCCAGGGACGGGGAAGCCTGGTGGGCTGCTGTCTATGGGGTCGCACAGAGTTGGACACAACTGAAGCGACTTAGCAGCAGTAGATTGTAGGAGTTATTACAACTATTTGGGGAAACCAAAAGGGCTGATAAAGTGAACTTGGGTTGATCAAAACAGGGAAGCACTTGAGGGCTAACAGGATACGTCAAAGAGACAGGTGGTTATAGTGGTTTCCACTGGCCAAACTTGGAACCATTTGAGCATCAACAAAAATTATGTTGGTTAAAAAAAAAGTCCAGAACACTCATAGGATATAAATGGACATTGATTATTAATGGCCCAAATCAGTATGACAAGCCCTCCTTATCCTTTAGTAAATGCCTCCTGCATTGCTCACTTGTGTTGACAGCATCGTTATGACTATGTCAATTATCAGTGATTTCCTTCTTCAAAAGAAGTCCATGGACCCATGGGAGAATTTTAATTATTGATTTACCCAACTCAGTTTTCTCAAAAATATCAATATTTTGTATTGTTTATAATTTCTGCAAATACATTTCTACTTAAAAACTAAAATTATGATGGTAATGGAGTATGTAATAATGAATTTTAAAATGCTTAATAATTTGAAAAAACCTGGATTTCATAGTGAAACAACAGCAAAAATGAAGGTGTGGTAAGAATGGCAGCTAATAAATGTAGGAGCCATGATGGAGAATCATCGTTTATAACTGTTGATGTAATCAGATTCAGGGAAGGATTGTGTGACTATTGGGAATAGAAAGTTCATATGCCTTCAGAGTATCATCCTTCAGATTACTTACCAAATACCAAAAGGAAAATGTACAGTTAGATGTCTGAAATGTAGAAATGGAGTGATGCCCCATGCAACCAAGTGATCAAATTTAGCTTTACTAACAGCAGGAAAATCTAAGCTATGTGTCCTTTATAAAGTGTAATAGAGAGGAACACACATCTAACAAAAAATGCTTAAACTGAATCTGATCATAAAGGAAAACAAATCTGACAAATCCAGAAAGAGGAATGTTCTACAAGATGACTGAGTCCTGACAAAATTCAAAGACTTAATTTAAGAAGGAGAGTGTGGGGACATCCTTGGTGGCCTAGTGGTTAAGACTCCTTGCTTTCACTGCATGGGGTGCCAGTTCATTCCTGGTTGGGGAAATGAGATCCCTTGTGGCCACTGGGTGTGTGTGTTAGTCACTCCGTTCAACTTGTGACCCCATGGACTTGAGCCCGCCAGGCTCCTCTGTCCATGGAATCTTCTAGGCAAGAATACTGGAATGGGTTACCATTTCCTTCTTCCACCGGATCTTCCCCACCCAGGGATTGAACAGATTCTTTACTGTCTGAACCACTGTACTGCAGCCAAAAAAATAAAAATTAAAAGGAGAGTGAGGGAGGCTTTTCTAGAATAAAAAAGAACCGATTATAGCTCATTGTTTGGAAAAAATGATGAAACGGTTATAAAAGGAATTGGGACAAATGGAGAGATAGATATGAATATTATTATAAATTAATTTCCTTGGATTTGATCATGTATTGTGTTTATGTAGGAGAATTATCTTTTTTTTTTTCTAAATTAAAAAAAAAAATTTTGGCCATGCCTCCTGGCATACAGTTTCAGTTCAGTTCAGTTCAGTTCAGTTGCTCAGTCATGTCTGACTCTTTGTGACCCTATGAATCGCAGCACGCCAGGCCTCCATGTCCATCACCAACTCCCAGAGTTCACTCAAACTCATGTCCATTGAGTCGGTGATGCCATCCAGCCATCTCATTCTCTGTTGTCCCCTTCTCCTCCTGCCCCTAATCCCTCCCAGCATCAGGGTCTTTTCCAATGAGTCAACTCTTCCCATGAGGTGGCCAAAGTACTGGAGTTTCAGCTTCAGCATCAGTCTTTCCAATGAACACCCAGGACTGATCTCCTTTAGGATGGACTGGTTGGATCTCCTTGCAGTCCAAGGGACTCTCAAGAGTTCTCCAACACCACAGTTCAAAAGCATCAATTCTTAGGCACTTGGCTTTCTTTGCAGTCCAACTCTCACATCCATACACGACTACTGGGAAAACCATAGTTTTGACTAGACGGACCTTTGTTGGCAAAGTAATGTCTCTGCTTTTTAATATGCTATCTAGGTTGGTCATAACTTTCCTTCCAAGAAGTAAGTATCTTTTAATTTCATGGCTGCAGTCACCATCTGCAGTGATTTTGGAGCCCCCCAAAACAAAGTCTGACACTGTTTCCACTGTTTTCCCATCTATTTCCCATGAAGTGATGGGACCAGATGCCATGATCTTAGTTATCTGAATGTTGAGCTTTAAGCCAACTTTTTCACTCTCCTCTTTCACTTTCATCAGGAGTCTCTTTAAGTTCTTCACTTTCTGCCATAAGGGTGGTGTCATCTGCATATCTGAGGTTATTGATATTTCTCCTGGCAATCTTGATTCCAGCTTGTGCTTCTTCCAGCCCAGTGTTTCTCATGATGTACTCTGCATATAAATTAAATAAGCAGGGTGACAATATACAGCCTTGACATACTCCTTTTCCTATTTGGAACCAGTCTGTTGTTCCATGTCCAGTTCTAACTGTTGCTTCCTGACCTGCATACAGATTTCTCAAGAGGCAGGTCAGGTGGTCTGGTATTCCCATCTCTTTCAGAATTTTCCACAGTTTATTGTGATCCACACAGTCAAAGGCTTTGGCATAGTCTATAAAGCAGAAATAGATGTTTTTCTGGAACTCTCTTGCTTTTTCCATGACCCAGCGGATGTTGGCAATTTGATCTCTGGTTCCTCTGCCTTTTCTAAAACCAGCTTGAACATCTGGAAATTCATGGTTCATGTACTGCTGAAGCCTGGCTTGGAGAATTTTGAGCATTACTTTACTAGCATGTGAGATGAGTGCAATTGTGCAGTAATTTGAGCATTCTTTGGCATTGCCTTTCTTTGGGATTGGAATGAAAACTGACCTTTTCCAGTCCTGTGGCCACTGCTGAGTTTTCCAAATTTGCTGGCATATTGAGTGCAGCACTTTCACAGCATCATCTTTCAGGATTTGAAATACCTCAACTGGAATTCCATCACCTCCACTAGCTTTGTTCATAGTGATGCTTTCTAAGGCCCACTTGACTTCACATTCCAGGATGTCTGGCTCTAGGTGAGTGATCACACCATTGTGATTACCTGGGTCGTGAAGGTTTTTTGTACACTTCTGTGTATTCTTGCCACCTCTTCTTAATATCTTGTGCTTCTGTTAGGTCCATACCATTTCTGTCCTCTATTGAGCCCATCTTTGCATGAAATGTTCCCTTGGTATCTCTACTTTTCTTGAAGAGATCTCTAGTCTTTCCCATTCTGTTGTTTTCCTCTATTTCTTTGCATTGATCACTGAGGAAGGCTTTCTTATCTCTCCTTGCTATTCTTTGGAACTCTGCATTCAGATGCTTATATCTTTCCTTTTCTCCTTTGCTTTTCACTTCTCTTTCCACAGCTATTTGTAAGGCCTCCCCAGACAGCCATTTTGCTTTTTTGCATTTCTTTTCCATGGGGATGGTCTTGATCCCTGTCTCCTGTACAATGTCATGAACCTCTGTCCATAGTTCATCAGGCACTCTATCAGATCTGGTCCCTTAAATCTATTTCTCACTTCCACTGTATAATCATAAGGTATTTGATTTAGGTCATACCTGAATGGTCTAGTGGTTTTCCCCACTTTCTTCAATTTAAGTCTGAATTTGGCAATAAAGAGTTCATGATCTGAGCCACAGTCAGTTCCTGGTCTTGTTTTTGCTGACTGTATAGAGCTTCTCCATCTTTGGCTGCAAAGAATATAATCAATCTGATTTCGGTGTTGACCATGTGGCGATGTCCATGTGTAGAATCTTCTCTTATGTTGTTGGAAGAGGCTGTTTGCTATGACCAGTGAGTTCTCTTGGCAAAACTCTATTAGCCTTTGCTCTGCTTCATTCCACACTCCAAGGCCAAATTTGCCTATTACTCCAAGTGTTTCTTGACTTCCTAGTTTTGCATTCCAGTCCCTATAATAAAAAGGACATCTTTTTTGGGTGTTTGGAGGTCTTCATAGAACGGTTCAATTTCAGCTTGTTCAGCGTTACTGGTTGGGGCATAGACTTGGATTACCATGATATTGAATGGTTTGCCTTGGAAACGAACAGAGATCATTCTGTCGTTTTTGAGATTGCATCCAAGTACTGCATTTCGGACTCTTTTGTTGACCATGATGGCATGGGGGGTGGTGCTTAATTCCCTGACCAAAGACGGAACCCCCACCCCCTGCAATGGAAGCACCAGAGTCTTATTAATCATTGGACCACCAGAAAAGTTCCCTCAGTTGTTCTTAGGAGATGCATAAGTGAAGTTGCTAAGTCGTGTCCAACTCATTGTGACTCCATGGACTGTACCCTACCAGGCTCCTCCGTCCATGGAATTTTCCAGGCAAGAGTACTGGAGTGAGTTGCCATATCCTTCTCCAGGGTATCTTCCCGATCTAGGGATCAAACCGGGGTCTCCCGCATTGCAGGCAGATGCTTTACCATCTGAGCCACCAGGGAATCAGTGTGCAGGGCCGTGTGTATGGAGAAAGTGGGAGAAAGGCCAAATATTAGCAATTAATAAGCAGAGGACGGCTACGCAAATGCTCATTGTACAATTCTTTAAACTTCCCTGTTGATATAAGCCTTTTTTTTTTTTTTTAATGGTGGGGGGGTGCGGGGGGCGTTGTTGATTGGATGACACCGTTCGGGGAAGGCCAAGGGCAAAGGCATACAGAGTGACTGAAAGTCACTCAGTCCTGTCAGACTCTGCGACCTCATGGACTGTAGCCCGCCAGGCTCCTCTGTCCATGGGATTCTCCAGGCAAGAATATGGAGTGGGCAGCCATGCCCTCCTCCAGGGGATCTTCCTGACCCAGGGATCGAACCCGGGTCTCCCACACTGCAGGCGGATTCTTTACCTTCTGAGCCCCCAGGGAAGCCCAAAGCATCCAGAAACCGGGTGAAAACAGCCACCTCAGGAAAAAACCGGAAGAGACTTCTCAAACGCCCCAAGTACCGGGCCGCTTCCCTATTGGCGGCTCCAGTCACGTGGCAGCATGGCCCCGCCCCCGCCCCAGAAGCCCGTGCGCGAGCCCGCAGTCTCGCAGCTTCTTCCGGGAGCGCGCACTGGCGGTGGAGGCCGTGGAGGCCATGGAGGCCGAGCCTCCCCCGGTTGAGGAGCGCCGGCGGCTGCGGGAGGAGTTGAGCGAGTTCGTGGAGAGCTGCCGCCGGACGCTGGAGGAGGTGACGGCGTCGCTGGGCTGGAGCCTGGACCGGCTGGAGCCCGGGGAGGAGGCGGCGGCGGCCGAGGTAAGAGGCCCGCGGGGCCGTGGGCGGCGGGCAGGGCGCGGTGTCTGCAGGGCCGAGAGGGTCGGGCGGAACTCGGGGGCTGTAGCCTCCCGGGCGCTCGCACCGCTCCCGGGGAAGCCGAGGAAGTGCAATGAGATAAGTGGGCAGGCCTGGGGTGCTGCAGGGCGGCTTGCCGTGTCCTTTGCGCGTGGATTCCGCCTTGGCACCAGGTTCGGGGTCGGGAAAACTGGGGAGTTGATAGGAAACAGTGGAAACAGTGACAGACTTTATTTTGCGGGGCTCCCAAATCACTGCAGACGGTGATTGCAGCCATGAAATTAAAAGACGCTTGCTCCTTGGAAGAAAAGGTATGACTAACTTTGCCAACAAAGGTCCTTCTAGTCAAAGCTATGGTTTTTCCAGTGGTCATGTATGGATGTGAGAGTTGGACCATAAAGAAAGCTGAGCGTCGAAGAATGGATGCTTTTGAACTGTGGTGTTGGAGAAAACTCTTGAGAGTCCCTTGGACTGCAAGGAGATCCAACCAGTCCATCCTAAAGGAAATCAGTCCTGAAGATTCATTGGAAGGACTGGTGTTGAAGCTGAAGCTCCAATACTTTGGTCTCCTGATGCTAAGAACTGACTCATTTGAAAAGACCCTGATGCTGGGAAAGATTGAAGGCGGGAGGAGAAGGGGAGGCCAGAGGATGAGATGGTTGGATGGCATCACCGACTCAGTGTACGTGGTTTGAGTAAACTCTGGGAGGGTGATGGACAGGAAGGCCTGATGTGCTGCAGTCCATGGGGTGACAGAGAGTCAGACACGACTGAGCAGCTGAACTGAACCAGGTTCCGTGTCTGGAGAACTGGGGGGTTGCGGGTCGCCTTCCTCTGCCCCAAGATAGTGCTCTTCTGGCACTTCTGACAGGGGTGGCAGCATTCTAGGACGAATAAAGGATTCGGTCCCTGCAGCTCTCCTGGACGTTAGGATTGCTTTGGAAAGAGATGTAGGCAAGTGTGTTACGGTCAGCAATCCTGATCTTTCTTTAAAAAAATATATTATTTACCTTGGCTGCGGTAGGTCTTAGTTGGAGGCACGCAAGCTCTTAGTTGCAGCATGTGGGATCTAGTTCCCAAGCCAGGGTTCGAACCCAGGCCCCCTGAATTGGGAGCACAGAGTCTTAGCCACGGGGACCACCAGGGAAGTCTCCAGTGGTGGTGGTTGTTTTTTAGTGAGGTAAAAGGAAGTGCTCATGTGGCATCATACTTCATGAGGCCTACTATGCTTTACGGGTTTATAATTTTTTGAAAAACCCTTTCACTGTTTGTTTGGAGGTATAGTTGAAGCTGTGAATTCCATTGAGCTGAACCTCCCAGGCCTTTCCACATCACTGTGCTCCCAGGAATGTAGTAAATTTAGATTTCTTTTATTAACAGTTAAATAGCTCTTTGTTTATGCCACTTACTGTACATTACCTCCTTTAATACTCATAATGACCCTATGAGGTAGGTACCCTCAGCCACCTTTTACAGAATAGAAAACGAACTGAGAGAGGTGAGCATATGTCCCAGGACTCATTGCTGTTAAGTGGTAGTCAGGATGTGAACCCAGGCATTTTACCCCTGAGAGTCTGTGTGCCTCATTGCTTTGCTGCCTCTCTAAAACTCCACTCTAAAATTCCAAAATTCTTGGGAGTTCTGCAGTGGTCCAGTGGTTAAGACTGCTTTCCAGTGCAGGGGCGTAGGTTCAATCTCTGATTAGGGAACTAAGGTTTCACATGCTGTGGGGTGTGGCCAAGAGTTAAAAAATAAAATGAAATTCTGATAATCAGTTGTGGGTGTGCATCTCAAGTTTGCAAAACCAACACCTGATATTCAGGAGAGTGACTGGCGTAAACATCCTGGTGCGTGGCATTGCTAATTCCTAGACTAGGTGCAGTACAGAAAGGCGATGCATCTTCACTCCTCTGCTGGAATGCCTTCATCCTGTAATTACGTGAACAGCAGTCAGTTTCTGCTCTCCAATGACTGCTGGTGGTGAGGGGGAATACAGAGAGTAGCCGCTGTATGTTACAAGGTGAAAAAGTCTGTGAAGGGTGAGTCAGGATTGCTGTAGTGCGTGCGGGTTATTGTAGGCTGTGGGGGTGGACGGCCACAACTTCCTTTGTAAGGTGAATTCTAAACTGGTGAAAGGAGCTAAGTTAGCTAGGTGCAGCACAGAGAAAGCATCAACAGCATGGGTAGAAATCCAGAGATAAGGCTATGCACAGATCAGGAAACCTCTGGAAGTTAAGCCTAGCTAAGAGCTTGGGATGTGGGGGAAGAGGGGAATGGTGGTCAGTAGGGGCCAGAGCTTAAAGGTCCTTATACAACTGTGGTAAAGAATCTATATCTACACACACATATATATTTTTTTCTTAATGAGAACAGTGGGGGAGACATGAAGGTACTGGAAGCCAAAGTGCTGGTTGCTCAGGCAACTAAATTTTAACTTAGTAAAATTGTAACTGCTTGTGTTTATTGAAGTGTGCTATTTACCAGCCCTGTGTGAATTGCTTTATATGTATGAATTCAGGTATAGTTTATTTAATCTTCACAGTAGCTCTGTGTGAGTAGTCCTGCTATTAGACCCATTTTACAGGTGAAGAAACTGAGAGAAAGGAAGGCTCCTGACCTTGACTACATTCATACGGTCATTAAGTGGCAGGCCTCGGACGCACCCTGGCTGCGGTGTGGAGGGTGGAGGCAGAGGGAGCAGTTGGCAGGGGCTCTTGTCACCTTGGATGGAGAGGACGGCGTCCTGCAGGGGCTGGGGCAGGGGCGGGGGTTATGTGTAAGGACCTCCAAGTTCCTCAGGGGGAGATGGTCGGTGAGGTTGTCCAGGCAGTATGTGTGCATACATCTTTCAGGAGGTGGGCTTTGAAGGGTTGGAGGAGGACAGAGGCTGTCAGGGGTAAAGAGAACCAGGGAGATTGTTTTTTAACGTGTACGTACACTCACACACTCTCACAGGAAGTGGGGTGGAGAGGATATAAAAACATTTAATGGGATAGTTATTTCTTGAAAAACGATGGACCTTTTCCTTTGCTTCTGTTTGATCTTTATAGGATGAAGTTGCGATATGCCCATACGATTCCAATCACCACATGCCTAAATCGTCTTTGGCAAAGCACATGGTGTCTTGTAGATTGAGGAAGCTGGGCTATACCAAAGAGGAAGAGGTACCGTATATTTATTATGTATATGTCATGAGATTCATGCGTTAATAAATCCTCACAGTATTTGGAAGGTGTACTGTGAAGTTTTCTGAGAAAATAATAGTCATTTGTGAGGTGCAAGTGGGATTTGCCTCATTTTGCAAATGATTGCAAGAAATACTTAAATGATACTAAACCTATTGTTGGTTTATGTCAAATATTAAAGTAGTCATCTCATACTGGAGGACATTAAGATTTATTTATTTTTTCTTACCGTTTAGGATAAAATGTATAATTCTGACTTTTTCTATGAGAATGCGAATGTACCTTCAATTACTATGAGTAAGTATTCATTATAATTTTTAAATAACTTAGTGAAGCTATATGTGTATAGGTATTTATGTTTCATTTTTGAATTATCAGAAGAGTGGGCTTTGTAAGTATCCTGATGATTGATTAAGAAGGTTATTGCTTATAGTGAAACTAGTTTACTCAATCCGAGATTTAGAGACCAGGTTTATAATGGACACCAGAAATCCTCTAGAGCGTCCTGCAGGAGGGCACATGCCTGCCTTCTTATGACAAAACCTGGCCACACACATATGTTGAAGATAGAGCCGAGGATGGAAGTGTGTTCTGAGTGGTCACCGATGACACAGAGGTTAAAATCTCTGGCTCTGAAGTCAGAATGCCTTGTTTAACTAATTCTGTCAGTAATAGTTGTGTGGCTTTCAGTAAGGTAATTAACTGATTTTTTGCCTAAAGTTCTTTGTAAAATAGGAATGACGCTAATAACACCTGTAAGGAGGATTAAATATCACATATGTAATACAGTTATAATACTGCCTGACACTTAGCTGAGATTCACAAAATGTTAGATATTACATTGGTTGCTAAAATTTGCAGCAGCAACTGCTGCGTGCTTGATTATATTAATAGTGTTTTCTGAACTGCTCAAAGTCTGGTTGCTTACTGGATTCTGGTGGATCAGAAAGAATTCTGCATTCAGATTACCTCAGCAGCAAGGTGAGTTGTTAAGATTCTGGATTCTCAGTGTGCCCAGAGAGCTTGGATTATTGGAACCTAGTTAATAATTCCATTGTGGACACTGATGATTCATATTGTGTTTATGGATTTTTTTTCTTTTTGACAGATAAGGACTCACAATTCCAGATAATTAAACAAGCTAGAGCTGCAGTTGGAAACGATGGTGATTATTATAATCAAAGTAAGTGGCATCATAGTTTGAGCTAATTAGTTAGACTGTTTTTCTTCCATAATGCATATCACTAATTTTCAAGAGACATCTTGTGAAAACAGTTATATGGAGTAGGTTAAGCTTTCCATCTGACATTAGGCTAAGTACCTGGTGTCAAGTAAATGCCCCTGAGTAGACCGTCTCACCCTGAGATTCCCTCTCTCGTGAGCACTGTTGTTGTTGTTAGTTTAGTTGCTCAGTCGTGTCTGACTCTTTGAGACTGCGTGGGTTCTGGCCCGTCAGGCTCCTCTGTCCATGAGGTTTCCCAGGCAAGCATCCTGGAGCGGGTGCCATTTGCTTCTCCAGGGGATCTTCCCGACCCAGGCATTGAACCCCCATCTCCTGCTCGGCAGGCAGGTTCTTTTCCACCGAGCTACCTGGGAAGCCCCTCTCGAGAGTTAGCTCGATGTTACATGTAAGGATGTTGAAGTGCAACATGAGAGGAAAGGCTCGGGCTGAGGAAGACCCAGCACCGTCCCTGCTCCTCGCAGTGAAGCACGACAGTGTTAGACGTACAATTTCAGAGGGTTGTGGGTACCTGGTACCCAGCTTTGGAAGCTGGGGCAAGAGATGCTACCTGGGACTTCACTTTAGCAGAGACAAGCTTAGAATTTTAAGTTTCAGCTTTTAGGAAATTGCAAGAAAACTTCATCCTTCAAAATCATAGAAGTAAATGGGTAAATGGGATTAATAGATTTCTGACTCTAGGTAGAACATCCAGCCAAACCCTGACTGGCTCCTTTGATAAAGGTTCTCAGTTGTCTTTGAGCTTTCTGAAGGTACCTTTCTCTGAGTACCTAACCTTTTTCTCCCTTGTTGATGTTTAAGGTCATGACCCTGTTGTAAGCCAGTATCTGGGCTCAATTTCTCCCTCAATCGCATTGTGGCTTTGGAAGGAGGAAGTCTGTTAGTGTATTGGTAGCAGCCAGAAGCATGTTTCTTGTGTTTGCTGTCTTGAAGGATCCATGTAGTTCCAGGCATTATTCTTTGAGAGGGATGTTTGACTCTCATCTTACTCAAAGAGATACTGAGCTGTGGTCGGTTAAGCCTTTTTTGGCTGTTATTCAGTTAAGACCCAGTTAAAAAGTAGAGGATTTTGTTTGTGTGTTTTGGGAGAAGTTACTGGTTTTAACTTTATTTGACCTCAGCTAGTGAGATTTACTGAATTTATTTTATCTACTCCAGCCTCTGTTTTTTTAGATAAGGAAATAAACCCTGTCCAGCAGAGACGATGAAAGAAATTCTGGGGTGCTTGTTCTAAAGTTCCTCAATACGTTGCTATTTTAGAAGAGATTCGTTTTTTGTTGTTGTTGTTTTTTTCCCCAAAGCTCTCTTGTGTATTTCATTTCTCTTTGACATCATAGTTG
Source organism: Oryx dammah (assembly GCF_014754425.2). Taxonomy (NCBI): domain Eukaryota; kingdom Metazoa; phylum Chordata; class Mammalia; order Artiodactyla; family Bovidae; genus Oryx; species Oryx dammah. Next base: position 4,359,008 of record NW_024070195.1, read on the forward strand.
TGATAGGTTAGACAAGTATTTTCTCTTCCATATTAGGTGAAGAAATAGAGGAACACAGAAGCGAGTTAACACTTTTGTGCTTTAATATAAGCTGGATTGAAAACCTACCTCTGAATTTTGCGGATTTGAACGTTGAATTTGGTTCTTTACAAAAGCAAACAGTTACTTTAAATGAGTAGTTCTTTCAGTAGATAAAAGGAACTTTGATTTTGGATTTTTGTACTGTGTTAATATTTAATTGTTAAGAACAACTTGTTATATCATCTGTAATCTTTTTAAAACTTTTTTTCATCTTATGTACAGGTCTGCAGTTTCTCAATAGAGATGATTTTTTGTGGCCCACTTATGTCTTACACATTTAAAACTTTTTACCCCAGGACAAAAATCTCTTTAATATCTTATTGATGTTTCCTTGGAAGGAATGACTAACATGAACAGCTTTACATTTTCCATATAATTAATATTTTGTTGGTTATGTACTAAATTCTAAGTTTCTTGAATTTTCATTTCATTGGTCATATCAGGCCCAAACTCAAGGTACAGAATTTCCAACCTGTTAATCTTTGCCGAAGCTTGAGCAGCCATTAGATCCACTTACTTACTTTCAGATGCAGTTATGTTGGAGTAAACAATCATTTTATATTTAATGATCTTTTTCCTTCAGTGTTAAAAATTCAAGTCTCTGTACTTGAATTTCATGACATCTCTGTGGCTGGTGGTCAGGATTTGAACATGAGTGTACTGGGCTAAAGCATCCTAAAGACATGGGAGATGACGGTTCTAACCCTGATCTTTTCCTCCCAGTTATGAGACTTCAGTAGATCATTTTATCTGTAAGGGCCTCATTTTGGCATCTCATGTTAGGAAATTGACTTGGTATGAATTCTTTACAAAATTCTGAATCTGTATCTTTGACACAGGTTAATATTTAATATTGTTAAATATATTATTTAATGTTAACATTATTGATATTTAATATTGTATTTTACACATTTGAGATGGCATGTGATGGCCACAAGGGCTAACAGAGAAGAATGAGAGTTCCGGTTACCGGGAAAGTAGAGTGGAGTTTCAGTTTGGGGTGGTGGCAGAGTTCTGGAGCTGGGCACAGCTGATGGTGCACAGGAGTGACGATGTGCTGACTGCCGCTGAACTCTCCACCCAAAAAGGGGTCAAATGGTAGATTCCATGTTGTGTCTATTTTACGGCAATTTTTAAAAACTATTCTTAAAAAAGTACATAGAGGGTCACAGTTAGTATGATGACAGCTCATTCAGATAGATCTCCAAATCATATAGAAACTTGCTTCTGAACTTTTTACGTTTTGTGGAAATATGAGCTTCTTTAAGTGTGTTTATCCATTTTTTTTCTTTTACCAGAAATATCTATGTTCTGAATGATTTGAATGCCGTTTGTTGTTTAACTTTTCCTGTACTTTTTCTTTTTCAGTAATTGGGGTGAGTATAAAGAGGAATTAGGAACCTGAATGTACTCCTTATTTAAAGATATGCAGTATCCTTTTTGCAAATGATATCCTTTTAAAAGTATCATTCAAATTTCTAAACTTTATCTTAATCACTGTCAAAACATTATGGTGTTGACTTGGAATTTTAGTTGAATTTCAAAGAATTTAAGTGTCAGTCTTGACCAGACAGAAATTTTAAGATGAATAAAGAAAACTCCAAAATATTTTAAGGAGGAAGTTACACTTCTTTGTTTACAAAGAACAGACAAAGGTTTGTGTGGAACGTGTTTTAAAATACATCAGTGTTTTTTCATCTTTGTATTTTTCTTCCAAAATATGTAGCCTGTAATCAGATAAATTAGGCTTATCAAAGCTAACTCACTTTTGTATTACAAAATGAAGTTTTGAAAGTCAGGCTGCATAGAGGGGCTTTTCCTAGTGTTTGCCAGAATTAGAGTAAGAGAGATTGACAGTGGGGAACCCTTCCTCCCCGCTAACTCAGAACCTTTTACTAGTACAGATGGGTATCCATCACTGTTACTTCAAGACTCCGATTCAGTGTAGCTCTCCTCGGAATTTATAGGCCTGTAAAGTCATCTCTTTACTTGCGTTGTTATCCTTAGTTCATGGCGTGTTCTCATTTGAATTTTTGTTGTGCCACTTTATAAAAGCATCTGAGAAGAGCTACTGATTTTATATTATCCTGTGAACCTGAGTGATGAGGGTAACCTAGCAAACATTAAAAGGATTTTTTTAGTAGCTGGTGGTGTTTGTATTCATGGATAATGAAGTCTAGAAAGAAATCTTTTTAAATTGCTTTGTTTACAGTTACAATAATTTTTTATTTCTTTGAGAAAATTTGAATCTCAAAAATATTCTTCAGTGTTTAATACATCATATCAAGGTATTGTATTTACTTTTTTTCATTAATGAGCAGATTATAGAAAGTTCTATGATTGAGGGGGTGGGGCGCTTGCTGTTGATAACTTTTTTCAGTTTGGTGAAGCCAAGATGCTGCTGCTTCTGAAAATTAAAAGAAGCTTTAGTCTCTCAGTCTGTCTCTGATCTAAGGAAGTTTGGGATTTCTGCCCCTTGGTCCGTAGCTCTAAGTCATTGCCCAAATGGGATATATTTTGACTGAAACATATCGCTTGGTGTCTCATAAATATGTTTTTAACACATTTTTCATATTTCTATAATTAATTTTCAAGGGGGCTGTGATGTGTATTTCCTATTAAAATCATTTTGCTTCACCTTCTGTGGGGAAAAGCATATATGGAGAAAATTGATATCTACTTTTACAGTAAGGGGAGCCTTTTAAAAGTTTGTTTTTTTTTTTCAATGGGCAAATTGTCTCATGGTTATTACTGTCTGCCTTCATGGGATCTGTCTCAACGCTGTCGGGGAGCATAGCCAGCATCCACGTCCATCCTTTCTGTGGATGCAGCACTCGGGACAGAGTCGGTGTCACACAGGGGCTGCTCCGTATGTTTAGGGACTGCTGTGAAAACAAGTGGCCTGTGTTAAGTAAACGTCACGTTACTGCCATGCATGTTTAAAGATGAGTATCATGGATTGTAAGTCCACAGAGCTTCATGTATTATTTATCCTTGTGATCTTATTTTTACTCTAGGGGTGTATTCTTCATTGCCTGTTGAAGTTCCTCTGAATCACAAACGGTTTGTTTGTGATCTCACTCAAGCCGATCGTCTTGCCCTCTACGATTTTGTAGTTGAGGAAACAAAGAAAAAACGCTCAGATTCTCAAATTATCGAAAATGACAGCGATCTCTTTGTAGACTTGGCGGCCAAAGTCAATCAAGGTTTGAGATGAATATCTTAGTTTTCTATTGCTTAATTGTCATTTCCTCCTTTAAGTGTTATTAAGATGATTTGTGAGGCCATTTTGAGTTGAAATAGGATGGTTTTGTATCATCTGATATTAACATATATGTTAAGATGTTTACTTAGTACTTGAAATTTTGTTCTCTGGTTGTTATAGTAAGCATACCTTCCTTCCGTAAGAATGTTACTTAGAACTGGGCTGTTACTTTAATCTCTGTACTTAAAACACTCTATGTTCAACTAATGGCTAGAGAAAAGGAATGATGTAAAATAGTCCATTTATACAACATAAAAAAGTGCTACATTAAAATGTGGTAAGATATCAGATGGTCACGGTGTTCTTACCTCTAATTCATAAGCATTTACAGTTTCTGATGATGTAATAATTTTATTTTGTTCTTTTATTAGATAATAGTCGAAAAAGTCCAAAATCTTACCTTGAAATCCTGGCAGAAGTGAGAGATTACAAAAGAAGACGCCAGTCCTATAGAGCTAAGAACGTTCACATAACCAAGAAGTCATATACCGAGGTAAGTTCTACGTGATTGTGTAGACCCTTGGTGAAGGCAGAGGTTTCCCTTACAGTCATCGCCTGTCCCGTGGTTTCCACAGTTGCCTAGAGGTTTTCTGAGAGCACGAGGCTCCACTGTGGCCACATCTGATTTGTATTTGCTCCATCGCATTCAGACCCAGCCTTCACCAGGCAAAGGCTCTTCAGGGTACAAAGACCTTACGTAAAGAGGTTGTGCAGTCTTACAAAAATACTGCTTTTGAGAAACTGATAACTGCATCATGATGAGAACAGAGATTTTGGCTGTAGACAGACCCAGACTTGAGTTTTGATTCTGCAGTTTATCACTGTCTGTTTGACCTGGGCAAATGATTTAAGCTTTTTAAGACTGAGATTTTTTTCATTTTATACTAATACAGACTTTGCAGGGTTATTGTGAGAAGTAATGGAAATAATGCTTATGGACAAAGGAATTTTCATTAAATAGTTTTTTTTGGCAGAAACTTTAGTGTCCTTTTATGTACTCTACTAAACATTTGGGCTTAAGAAGTGTTTTGGCACAGATTATTTGTAACTTACAGTATTACGTATATAATAAAATTTAAGTGCATTGCTGCTGCTACTGCTGCTAAGTCGCCTCAGCCGTGTCTGACTCTGTGCAACCCCATAGACGGCAGCCCACCAGGCTCTGCCGTCCCTGGAATTCTCCAGGCAAGACCACTGGAGTGGGTTGCCATTTCCTTCTCCAATGCATGAAAGTGACAAGTGAAAGTGAAGTCGCTCAGTCGTATCCTACTGTTTGCGACCCCATGGACGGCAGCCCACCAGGCTCTTCCGTCCCTGGGATTTTCCAGGCAAGAGGACTGGAGTGGGTTGCCATTGCCTTCTCCGTTAAGTGCATTAATCCGTGATTTAATTGCTAAGTTGTGTCCCTGACTCTTCGACCCCATGACCTGTGGCCCAGCAGGCTCCTCTGTCCGTGGGATTTCTCAGGCAAGGATCCTGGATTGCCGTTTCCTCCTCCTGGGCATCTTCCCGACCCAAGGAGTGAACCCCGTCTCCTGCACTGGCAGGTGGATTCTCTACCACTGAGGCACCAGGGAATCCCGTTATCTGCATATGATCTCTGTTTACTTTACACCCACTTACTCCCTCTCTCCTCCTGCCCCAACCGTCGGTGGTTTGGGAGCAGATCCCAGATGTCCTCCATCTGTAAAAACATCCGTGTGTTCCCCCCTTTTAGTGGTTTATCGTATCTCAGTGACCTCCGACATCCAGATGAATTGCACTACCTCAGACAGTACACAGGACTCGCTCGTGTGTGTCCTTCTCTCATATCACCCAGGGTTGACCTCGTGCCCCCTGTCCTGCATCCTCTGTCTTTCTGCGCGTGATTTTTAAACTCTTTAGGCTGATTTAACACGTGTCACGATTGTGTGCTCCTGAATCCTCTGTGTCGCCTGTTTGTGTTTCCTAGACTGCACACCTCCCACAGTCCACCGTATCGTAGCTCTCAGGAAATGTGTAATTGATCTCGAGCAGTGACGTCTGCTCGTTTCTCGAGCAGCTTCCTTACCTGGCAGTTGGGTCCTCCCCCCCCGACAGGTGATCCGGGATGTGATCAACGTGCACATGGAGGAGCTGAGCAGCCACTGGCAGGAGGAACAGGAGAAGGAGGTGGACGGGGCGGACAAGTATGTCACCGTGTCATTGGTGGGAGCGGCCTTCTGTCGGGTCTGTTGCCCGTCGCTGTTGAGCTGGGTTTGAGCACCTCCAGGACCAGTCACAGCACACTGATTGATCCGGAGGCTTCCTGCTCTTCCTGTTCCCACAGTCGTAAGACAGACCATGCAGAGCTGTGTTTCTTTGCCCTCTTACTGGAGTGCAAGATTATGCATATTTATCTGGTCTCTGCTGTAGAATGTTGGGCTCGAGGCTGGTCTGTCGTGGAGACCAGTGGTTGAAACTAGCTGACGACCATTCTTTCTGTCTCAGGAGCGAAGAAAGACGATCGGCCTCAGTGGACTCGAGGCAGTCCGGGGGGAGCCATCTGGACGGCGAGTGTTCACGGCATAGACGGGACCGAAGTCGGAGCCCACACAGACGGAAAAGAAACAAGGACAAGGACAGAAGCTGGGGCTCCAGGAAAAGGAAGGAGAGGTGAGCCCGGCGGCGCGGCGCTCGTTGCTGAGCTGTTGCTTCTGACACGTGGACGGTCCTCCCGTCACAGGCCATGTTGAGAAGATGGAGCGTCAGCACCACGAGGTCGGGGAGCAAACGGCCTGTGAAGGTCCTTCACCTGCATCCTGTTTCAGGGCGGCTGTTCACAGCTCTGCGGGCGTGGCTCGGTCTGCCTGCTCAGGCCTGGTTTCCCTTCGTTACTAACTGCTTCTCAGCAAGACACAGGAAAGGACTGTCTGGGCAGAGGTGTTTGCCTGGGTCTTCCTTCCGTCCCTCAGTATCTGCCCTCTGCTTCCTGTTTTCCGGCTGTTGTTCTCTCCTTCTCTTGCTAATCCCTCAGATAAAGGGCGTTACTAAGTCAGAGGAAGGCCCAGGCTTCATGACACTCAGCTCGGCCTTGTTGGGATTCCTGGTAGAGGTTTGATCACTGGGAAGATATAAAGTGATACTGAGATAATGCAGGTTGGCAGAGGTCTGTGTGTCCCAGCCGCTTAGTGGGCCTCCGCCAGACTTTAGCTTGGCCAGGTCTGCCCCTGGACGCATCTGTTTTCCACTCTGCTCATCTGGCACGACTGTCCTGGTTGCCGATGACTGGCATCCGTCCACCTAAGCCGGAACTCGAGGCCTTGCTAGCCGCTGTCCCGCTCCTCGTCGTCTGGGCTGGCTGTCGTCGGTCCTGCGTGACAGGACCCTTCTTGTGCTCCCCGCCCCTCCGCCCTGAGCGCTGTCCTCTGGGAGTTTTCCTGGTTGGTCTGTCTCTGCATTGGTGCCGTATGGACCTGTCCCTCCCCAGCTGCTGGAGTGAGCCTTCGCCTCTCAGAGCCCCTCAGTGGGTGGCTTACAGCGGCTCTCGCGGCCTCGGAGAGCGGGGCACTCAGCCCTCATTCTGTGCTTTGCCCCAACCCCGTGGTTCCGTAGCATCTGCCCCAGCCCGCCCGGGCCGCGCACCATTCCCTGTCCCCGCTGTGCCTCATCCGTGCCCTTCCACTGCCTGTTCTGCTGCCGCTTTGTTTTTTTAAACTCCTCCTCAGCCTTTAAGATGCAGCTTAGTCATTCCCGTGAAGCCTTTTTTCCCCCATCTGTTGCCACTCTACCCGGCACCTGTGTTTCATTGACCTTAAGGTATTCTTCTCTGTACTAGACTGAGCTCATTGCAGGCAGGTCTGGGTCTTGTTTAGTCTCATTTGCACAGTGCTTGTCTAAAAGGAAGCTCTTAAGTGGTATCTCTCCAGGATCAGTGGTGATCAGGAGTCAGGCTTATTGGTTTAGTAATTCTGCTCATCTTGTTATCATTCAGTTTGTAGGTTTAAAGCTAGCTATGAGTTCAAACTGTGAAGTAGTTTCTTGGTGGTCCCTTTTGATTCATTTACTGAAGGATAACCTCTGGTCATTACACATCGACTCTTGATTAGCTGTCGGAAGTTGTGTTCTCTCCCTCTTTTTCTGGTTTCTTAGTTCTTCCTCCTCTTAAGTAATTTTTGACATGTCCAATCAGTCCCTATTGACTGATATACGTTAAATAGTCTCAAAACCCAAACATGGATGATTTCCTTCAGTGAGGATAAGCTGAGTGTCAGCAGGAAGTACTCTTTGAGACCCCCCCTGAGGTGGGATGACCTGCAGGGAGCTGAGCTGGGAGCCAGGATGCGGAGCTCAGAGCTCTGAGTTCCTCCTGTGACTCCAGAGTCCTGTTTGAAGTGAACTCTCAGGTCATCCACCTTGTACATATATTCATAGCATAACTCCAAAGCGCAGCTTTAAAAAAAAAGATCCATTTCCTGTATCCTCATCTTAGTTTTGTCCTGTATTTTTAGTGATGCTTTTTTTTTCTTTACTCTTTAAAAAAAACCCAAAACACTGTTCTGTTTTAAATGCATGTTTTAACTTGCTCTGGTTTATATCTGATGTAAGTACATTGCTCTGAATTATTTTAAAGCTTTGATCTTTTTTTTTTACCCCTTTCGTTTCAGGGATGGGGAAAGACATCACAGTCACAAAAGAAGGAAGCAAAAAATGTAAAGCAGAGTGTCTGTCTGTGCACATGGTAATTAGGCCTGGGCCCTGGAAACCAGTATGTTGGTGTCTGTCGTCATTGCCATTGCTTTCAGTAAGAGCACATGCTTCTGTCAGCCGTTCCGTGCTCATATCATTATTTTTCAATAAACACCTCTCAAACCATGAGAACCTGATGATGCTCCTGGGCTTCGTTTTCCTAGTTGATCGCCGCCTGTTGCTGATTGTGTTTCATTGTCTTTTTTTTTTTTTATATAATTTATGTATCAAAAAACTCTTATAAGTGAATATTTAAGCTGTGTAACTAATACATAAATGCATTCTTACTGTAAAAAAGCTTACAGATAAGGCTAAACAACCCCTGGCGCACCACCTGCGGCCCCCTCGAGGGTAACCACTGGTGAACTGTAACAGGGAAGAGAAGCCAAATACTCCTCTGAAGAGGAAGGGCAGACTCGTGATAGAGCAGCATATCGGACCTAAAGAAATACACTGTATTATTGTGCGTAGATCTAAGAGACACGATGCTAAATGAAGAAAAGCAAGTTTCAGAAACACACCCAGGCTCTGTCTGTGTGAAAATAGCAGTGCACGTTTTCTGTGACTTCTTATATGCATATTAGTCACTCATTTGTGTCTGACTCTTGTGACCCTATGGTTTGAAGCCCACCAGGCTCCTCTGTCCATGGGGATTCTCTAGGCAATAGTACTGGAGTGGGTTGCCGTTCCCTTCTCCAGGGGATCTTCTCGGCCCAGGGATTGAACCCAGATCTCCTGCATTGACAGGCAGATATTTTTACCATTTGGCTGCCCTATATGTACGTAAATATGTTTTTAAAGATTCAGAAGAACTTCCAAACTCAACAGTGGTTACTTGGGGGAGGAGGTATAGATGGCAGAAAGGATGGAAACCAGGATTGGAAGGTGGTCAGAGGGAAGTTTAGCTTTATCCATAATTAATTTTAATTCATGTTTACTTTTTAATAATGTATTTGTGTTTCACTTGTTAATTAAAAATACATTGTCCTTTTGGTAAATCAGCTTTATTGAGGAACTGTTTACATACAATGAAATTTATTCATTTTAAGTGTACATTTCATTAAGTTTTGATAGACTTATACCCCCTCCATGTTACCTTCATCTCAATCAAAATAGAGAACGTTTCCACCTCCCTCAGGTTCCCTTAGAGCCTTTTCACACTCGGTTTGTCCACCAGCAGCCCTAGGCAGACACAGCTCTGGTTTTCGTTGCTGTTGATTAGAAACGTCTTTCCCAGGATTCATATAAACGGAATGCTCCTGCACACTTCTAGCTGCCTCTGCACAGGTCGGTCTGAGTTGTGGGTCAGTAGCCTGACCTAATTGTGCTGTATGCTGGGTCATTCAGGTGGAAGTTTGGCCTGAAATGTTAAACCTCTCGTACATGAAGAGCAATGTCTTGAATCCAGGGAACCCAGGTTAAAGATTCCCCAGTGATTTACACATAGAAATAAAACCTTGATCACTTGAGTCTGTAACGGACAACACCAGGAAGGTCGACTGTGTTCAGATCCAGTTGGCTGCTGGGCTTCCAGTGTGAAAGAAGCACTCTGATTTACAAGGAGGGAATCACCTTACCAGTATGAAGCCCTGTTGGTGCCATTGTATGTAATTTCTCAGTGTGTAAAATTCACATTTAAAAGTCTTCAAAGACTTTGGAGTTGGCATAATTTTGAGCTGTATGAAGTTTCTACCTTTGTAAGTCAGATCCATTTGATCGAGTTTCATGTAATATAACAGTTTATGATACTGTTTTTTGTTAGGATTTCAGTGACTACTAACTGGAGGACAGTTTACTGAAGGGTAAACCTGAAAGAGGTACTTAGGCTTTTAGTGTGAGAGATGCAGGGGAGGTGGGGCTGGGGAAAAATAGGGCAGTATGTGTGTTCTAAGGGGTTGCCAGACTCACTGTGTGCAAGACATTGCCAAGTGTGTGTTCAGGTGACTGTTCATGCCGTGTATCAGTCTATAATCTACTTGTCTTTGGTTTTAGTATCAAGATAATGATGGCTGGGAAAGTTTTCTTTCTTTTCTGGGATTGTGAAAAATTGGTATCATTCCTCCTTTGGTGTTGCTCGAATTTATAAGTGAAGCCATTTGGAACTAGAGTTTTCTTTGTGGGAAAGTTTTATCTATGAATTTAATGAAATGAATCTATTTCAAGTATCTATTTCTTCTTGAATAAACTTAAATAGAAAAAAAAAATTGAATTAAGGCCAAATTCAGCTGAAGGAAGATAACACGAGCATAAATCAATGAAATAGAAAACAAAAGCAATACAGAAAGAGAAATGAAAGCAAAAGCTAGTTTTTCAGAAAGATGAATAAATTTGATAAGCCTCTAGGCTGAAGGATCTAGCTAGGAGGGGGTGGGTGGGGGGAAGACAAGTTACTGATACCAAGAATGAATGTGGAGATGTTGCTATAGAGTCTACAGACTTAAAATGATGAAAAGGGATTATTACGAACAATATGCCAGGAAATTCAACAGTTTAGATGAAATGGGTGAATTCTTTGAAATGCACACTGCCTGCAGTTGGAAGCATAGGGTCTTAACCACTGGACAGCCAGGGAGATTACGAAAAAATTTAATAAAACATGTAAGACCTGCATGCTGAAAATGACACATCTTGCTGAGCAAAATTAAAGACAAATGAAGAGACACTGCAGTCGAGGGTAGTCGTCAGATCCGTTAAACCGTAGCTAGCTTAATAGTTCCATGGGCTCGGTCGTGTCTGACTCTGCAGCCCGTGGTCTATAATCCTGCCAGGCCCTTCTGTCTATGAAACTCTCCAGGCAAGAATACTGGAGTGGATTGCCATTTCCTACTCCAAAGGATCTTCCTGACCCAGGGGTTGAACCCTAATCTGTATTGACAGGCGGATTCTTTACCACTGGGCCACCTGGGAAACTCAGCTTGCTTAATGAAGTGCCTCACCAATCAAGCTGGCTTTAGTTTTTTTTTTTTTAACAAAACCCTGCCTGTCCTCTAGGCCTCAGCACTAGGCTTTCAGGAATGTGGCATCAGCTGCATCCAGTTAAAGCCCCAGCTGGTTAGGACTGGTTGGAACCCTCAAGACCCTCCAGCTGGAGTTGAGTTGGAAACCCTGCGTTCAGAACATGCAGACACTAGTTTTCTGAGCGTAAGTCCGGTGGTGAAGCCTGTAGCTTAGTGGTACCTGCGCTAAACCAGGTTACCTTGCCGTTTCCTTCTCTGTCAGCTCTTCTACGCTCCCCATGCCTCAGCTTTATCTCGTAAGTATCCCAAGCCTCTGGGCTTTGGGGAGGCGGATTTGAATTGTTCTGGCTTGTGAATAAACAACCCCCTTCGCTGCACACCTCAGCGTCTGGCTGCCTGCGTGTCAGACAAGTCTGGATTGGTAACAACACCATACTCACAGACTGTTTTAAGTTACCAGTTCTCTCCAGGTTGAACAGTTTCAATGCAATTTCAACACATTTCCAGAGGCTTTTCTTTTTTAAAAGCTTGTTGAAATTGTTCAGTCACTAAGATGCATCCGACTCTTTGTGACCCCATGGACTGCAGCACACCAGGCTTCCCTGCCCTTCACCATCTCCCGGAGTTTGCTCAAACTCATGTTCATTGAGTCGGTGATGCACTCAAACCATCTCGTCCTCTGTCGTTCCCTTCTCTTGCCTTCAGTCTTTCCCAGTGTCAGTCTTTTCGAATGAGTTGGCTCTTCATGTCCGGCAGCCAAAATACTGGAGCTTCCAGTCCTTCCAGTACGTGTTCAGGGTTGATTTCCTCTGGGATTGCTTTGATCTCCTTGCTGTAGGGTATACCACCTAAAGAGTGTGGGAACCTTCCTGCAGGTCGTGGGTTTTGAGTCCACTGGAAGTGCAGCACCCAACCTAGGAATTCTGATTCTAATCCCAAAGAGGCAAAAAGAGAGCAAGCCTGAGGGCATCAGGAACCATACCACACTGGAGATGGAGGCAGGGTCCTGGGAGGCGGAAGGGAAGGAGATGGGGGTTGAGGGGGGGATCCTGTTTGAAGAACAACCAACCACCACAACGAACCCTGTCCCCCCCAAAAAAAATTATTATTGTCGAGATAGAGTTTATTTGATTCTTCGGAGAAAACAATCTGGATCCGAGGAGGCAAAATTACAGTTTTGTTGAAATACGATTTTTTTTTTTTTAATGAAGAATAATATACATGTCCTGTAATTTTGTTGCCAGGTTAGAATAGGACTGTTAACTGGAGGCAATGATCTGTGGGGTTTGTGAAAAAAGATTCTGCCTCTTCAGACACTTCAGTTTATTAGGGGTGGTCATTTATAAAAGGTCGCTAGGCAGGCTGTGAACAGAGAGACCACGTGATGGGGGAGAGGGCTGTCTGGGAGCTGCCTGGACCTTCCTCTCAGTTTGGCTGTGAACTTAAAACATCCTCCCCGCCCCAATAAATCTATTTTAAAAATATTAACAAAAGTGCCTTTGTTTGCCAGGAGAAGAATTAAGACTTGAAATTTTCAAAAAATTATAGGAAGTCAGAGCTTTCAGAGTAATATGTAAACAGAAATGAAACAGTTTGTCATATTTTTCTGGCTTCTTTTGATGAAGTCACATTAAAAGTCAAAATGGAGAAGCAAAATCTCTGAGCCTCAGGCCTTCAGAATTGGGAGCAGTTGGTGAGCTGGACTCTCTGCTGAAGGGAAGCATTGCTTTGGGTGGGGGCACTCACCTTGCCCTTCTCAGCCGGGCACCCCTATCACCTGCCAGCTCACCCTAAAGGTCACGAGGCTAAAGGACAGGCCAGCACCCCCTTGAAACATGGACTTGGCTACACGAGTCCTTCCAGGAGTGTTCACGTGAGAACTCTCTTTTGAGTTGTCAAATGTATCATGCCATCCAGAAGTAGAACATTTCGGAACCATCTAGGCCATTACCTGTTTAATCATTAAGAAGGAACAACGTATTTGCAAGAAAAAAGTTTTGTGGTGAATCTGCTATGGGAGCCGAGAGGCAGCTGTAGTAGGTGGAGAGAGCATTCTTTTATTGCTTTAAGGAGGAATTTCACTTTCTCAGCTACTCTGCAAACCAACTACTTCAAAAAAAAAAAGTCTGTATTACTGCTGGGTAGATAAGAGTGGGAGGCATTTCTGTCTGGGGACCAAAGTCACGCAGGAGGAAAGAAACAGGCTAGCTTTCCCCTTGTGTGTTTGTTTGTTTTCCCCTAAGTTGAGCAGGAGAAAGTGAACCATTTCATGCTCTTTGCTTGAGCTGGAAGTGTACCAGGCACAGTGTCACAGGCGACAGGAATGGTGCTGGTCTCTTAGAGAAGCGCCTCAGGGGGTCGAGGTGGATTGGCACTCATTCCACCCTCCTCATGTGCGTTCCTGAACCGAGGAGGTTGCAGGCTCAAAGCCACGTTTCTGGGCTCCGTCGCAGCAAGGGTTGCTGTTGACACAGAGGATCAGCCAGCCGTGAACCGGTGGGCATCTGCTGGCACAGCTACGAGCAGGTGCAGGAGTCGCTTCTGCGGCAGGAGCGTGAGCCCAAGACCCTGGCAGAAAGCGGGGCCTGTCCTTTGCGGGCGTGCTTTCCCGGTCCTCCTGGAGCCGAGGGCGTTTGTCCCTGGAGCCAGTGGCAGGGGCTTCCTTATTCTTTTAGCGCCGTAAATTTGCGAAGCTGTGTAAGCCCGGATCTGCGTCAGCTGCTCTTCATTTCCCAGTTCCTGGTGTGGCAGAGGCGTCGGTGCTCTGGGCCGGCCGGTTCTGGGGGGCGGTTCTGGGAGTTATTTCTGAAGGCTCTGCTTAGCGCCCACTCCTGCAGCCCATTCAGTGATTTTGTAAGCACCCAACCCCTCAACTCCTTACGCACGTTGTCTTAGCCTGTTCAGGCTGCTAGACTGTCACAGAGTGGGTGGCTTAGACAGCAAACCTTTATTTCTCTTGGCTGGCCAGAGGGAAGTCCCAGATGAGGGCACGGGCAGGTTCTGGTGAGGGCTTCCTGGTTCACAGGCAGATCGCCGTCTCCTCATGTGCCCTCGGCGGTGGGAGGGTTGCTGGACATCTCTGAGGTCTCTATCTATAATTCCGGTCACGGGGCCCCCGCCCTTGCGACCTAGTCGTCTCCCAAGGTCCCCACCTCCAAATACCATCTCCCCGGGAATTGGGTCTCAACCTATGAGTTTTAGGGGGCGACACCAACCTTCAGCCTAGAGCCTGCATCGTATGATTGGTGCCTCTCAGAAACACGAGAGTGCCTCCTTCCTGAGTACGTTCCGTGGAGGTCTCAGGCTGTTTCCTGGGACGTGGACCAGTGAGGAGCGGCAGGGGTTTCTCTCACTGTGGGGGGTGCCCTGGTGCCTTTGGCTGCCTCCCCACTCTGATGCAAGCACGGCCAGTGTCAGTCCACAGTGGAGGAAATGGGACTTGGGGGCTACAGTGACCTGCCCAAGGCCACCAGCCTGCCAGCGAGGATGCAGGCTGCAAAGCCAGGCACGTTCCCTCACGACCCTGCCCCCATTCCGGAAACCTGGCATGGGTTACGCGGTCACCTGGATTTTTGCTCATCCTGTGTGCTTGGGATCCAGTGCTCTGCTTTTGTGTTCCTGAAATTCTTCTTCTTCCTTTTTAGGGAGGTTTGCTTGTTCATTCGGCTGTGTTGGGTCGCAGGGGCGGCACTCAGGATCCTCACTGTGGCGTGTGAGAGCTTTCCTTGCGGCCCATGGACTCTCTGGTTGTGGCATGTTGGCACGTGAGGGGGCTGAGTTGCTTCAAAGTATGTGGGATCTTAGTTTCCTGACCAGAGATGGAACCCGAGTCCCCTGCATTGCAAGGCGGATTCTTAGCCACAGGACCACCTGGGAAGTCCCCCGTCTTGAAATCCTTAGTGATTTTATCACTGAATTTGCGTCTTGTGATACAGTTGGATGGGATAATGGTGGCGCCCGTGATAGGGCTTCATGCCTGGCTCTCTGAGTGGTCCCTCCTCTCTCCTCCTCCCAGGGGGGGAGGTGGGGAGCTTGGGCACGCTCACCCCAGAGGAGGGGGTGTCCTGTGGGTGTCCGACACTCCACCTGTGACTGTGCTCATGCCTGTGGGAACGTGACATTAAAAACCAAACACCAGGACAGGTCAGGAGAGATCATGGAAGAAATGAAAGGTCTTTTTGTTTTCTGCTTCTTGAACAAGGGGCCCTGCATTTCTATTCAGGGTGGGGCCCAGGGAATTGTGCAGCTCTGCCCTTTGACTCATCCCCTGGTGCTTTATTGAATAACTACAAGGACTTACTTGTCCACATTAGAAAGTGCTATTAGCACATAAAAGAGGAGATAAATGGCACTCGTCTTTGCTCTTTTATTTTCACTCCCAGTATTAGCATTCTAAGATCATGACTCTTTTGATGGACCAACATTCTTTAGTATCTATTTGGCGAAGAAACAAGGCATTCATCCTGGAATTAAAGGTTAACGTGGTTAAAAGTTATGAATTTTCCTTTTGGTGCAGAGTTTAGCCATAGTACAGATACTTAGTGTTTCTCTTTATAGTCTTTCCACTTAAGGATGCCCAAGTGTTGGATGAATGTACTATTTTGAGGGAAAAAAATGCATAGAGGTTTAAAAACTTCTTGGGACTTCCCTGGTGGTCCAGGGGTTAAGACTCTGCACTGGAAGCACAGAGGGTGAAGGGTCAATCCCTGGTGCGGGAAGTAAGATCACATACGTCTCTTGGCATGGCCCAAAATTTAAAAAGTTAAATGGAAAATTAAAAAAAAAAATTAAAAAGTCACTTTTGCTGAAATAAATTATGCACACTTTGAAGGGTGATTGTTTTTTAATAGTAATTTGATACTTGATAATTTGACAGATCAAATGGAGTGCCCCAAATAGGGGCACAGCACATTGACACATATAAATAAGTCCCCCAGCCTCATGGTCTGGAGAAGGCAATGGCACCCCACTCCAGTACTCTTGGCTGGAAAATCCCATGGATGGAGGAGCCTGGTGGGCTGCAGTCTATGGGGTTGCTAGGAGTTGGGCATGACTGAGCAACTTCACTTTCATGCATTGGAGAAGGAAATGGCAACCCACTCCAGTGTTCTTGCCTGGAGAATCCCAGGGATGGGGGAGCCTGGTGAGCTGCCGTCTATGGGGTGGCACAGAGTTGGACACGACTGAAGCGACTTAGCAACAGCAGCAGCAGCAGCAGTCTCATGGTCATGAAGCCCCCCCACCCCCACCCAGGTGACTGATGAAGCCAGCGTGGTCCTAGTTCACAGACCAGCTTTGGCGAACTCCTGCCCGATCCGTTGGCTTAAGGCAATCAGGTTTTTACTGTATTTCATCCTCTTTCAAGGGTCTTAAAATTCTGATATTTGAGGCAATTGCTTTGGGAAGATGAGGATGGAATTGTCTAGAAGAAATTTTATTTCATTTATTCCTTAGAGAGGAAGTGGAGAAGGCAATGGCAACCCACTCCAGTGCTCTTGCCTAGAAAATCCCATGGATGGCAACCCACTCCAGTACTCTTGCCTAGAAAATCCCATGGATGAAGGAGCCTGGTAGGCTGCAGTCCATGGGGTCGTTAAGAGTTGGGCACAACTGAGTGACTTTGCTTTCACGCATTGGAGAAGGAAATGGCAGCCCACTCCAGTGTTCTTGCCTGGAGAATCCCAGGGACAGGGGAGCCTGGTGGGCTGCCATCTATGGGGTCGCACAGAGTTGGACATGACTGAAGTGACTTAGCAGCAGCAACAGCAGGGAGGAAGGGGATATAATGCGAAAATTTATTTTGATGAAAGACCTACATGAAGGAAATGGTATATTTGTGCTTTTAAAAAACATGTTTGTTTTTTTTTAATAATAACATGTTTAGATGGGTTCATTTTTGAATTATTTGGATATTGAGTTTTCTATTAAAAGTTCATATCTTTATTCATTGGTCTTCGGGAATGAAGGCAATGACATATGAGGATTCTTGGTTTTTCTTGATTCTTAGGCAGCTGGGCAATAATTCTTGATGAGTAGGTAATTCAAAACCTTATTAGTCAATTTACGGTTGATTGCCATGGCCTGGCTCTCCTCCCAGAGCCTGTTTCACTCTCCTAAACATCTCCTCCATCAGCAGGGGCAGGAGCCTAGAAAGGAAACGCAAGCACGCGCAGCAGCACTGTGACCCTCACTGTGTGATCTGGGGATGCTCTGAGCACACTGAGTGCCCTTGTGGTTATTGGTGCTCCCTGACTTTACGGGGACATGCAAACAAAACCCGTGATCAACATTCACTCACTCTAATGAGAGTTTGCACAAATAGATTCCCTCTGCTGGACTTTGAAAATCTGAAATGTTATCTCTGATAAAATGGAAGGACTTGTTTACCTTAGAGGAATTGACTGTCGCAGATGATGAGGAGGGATTTTTTTTTTTTTTTTTTTTTGAGGGTTTTTCTCTGATATCACAGTAATCATACTAGCCCTGTCTAGGCTGGCTCTGAGCTAGGGTTGGAGGAGGGTCTGAGGTTTCTTCCCTCCATTGTCTCTCTGCCTCCATGAAAAGAGCAGGATGGAAGCTGAGGGCTGGGGCGTCAGGAAATAGGGAGCTGGGACTCGGCACTTGCCCTGCCTAAGCACGAGGTCCCCTCCCTCCCTCACGATTCTTCAGCTTCCTGTGCTTAGTCCCTTAGTCATGTCCGACTCTTTGTGACCCTATGGACTGTAGCCCTCTGTCCATGGGGTTCTCCAGGCAAGAAGTGGTTGCCATTCCCTTCTCCAGGGCATCTTCTGAGCCCAGGGATCGAACCTGGGTCTCCTACTTGGCAGGCAGATATTTTACCATCTGAGCCGCCAGGGAAGGTTCTTCAGCTTTAGGAACTGCTGTGAGTCCAGCCTTCTGTCACCCCCAAAACTCAGCCTAGATCTTGTCCCCACCCTGTGCCTGAGGGTGTCGGCAGTCCCTTACTTGGCTTGCAGGCCAGTTAGGACTGGAGGGTGGAGGACTGGTACCACGTGCGACTAACAAGCTTAGCTTTGGGTTCCAGAGGCAGGTGTGCAGAGAACTCTGTATTGGAGGAGCTGAGCCCTGCCAAAAATGTATGTTCGCTAAGTGGCATTCAGGGATAGTATGGTTGGGAATTCCCTGGAGGTCCAGTGGTTAGGATCAGTGCTTTCACTGCCATGGGCCCAGGTTCAATCCCAGGTCAGGAAACTAAGATCTCACAAGCTGGGAGTCTCAGCCAAAGAGAAAGAAATTATGGTTTACTGTAAAGTACACATTTCACGAAGAAGGCTTAGGATGTAATCACTGTTCTTTCACCAATCAGCTATGACTTTAGACAAAGAATGTAACTTCTCTGACTCTTAGTTTCCTTATCTGTAAAAAAAGGGGTTTTCTCAGATCCTTCCCAATAATATAAATCTTACATCACTGATCCTATTAGGAAAAAAGTCATTGTTATCACCGATTAGAGAGATGGTAGAATTAACAGAGCATGAAGAGAAAAATTGAAAATACGGTTTTTTGAGTGTGTTTGTGTGGTATAATAAAGACTATACCTGGTTTTTATCCTCAGTTTCTGGCAGAGCTTCAAAAACCCTTGGAATTTCCTGAGACAAGAGTGTTTTTTTATGCTAATGAAGTGACTCTGGGAGGGCCCCCAGAAATCTTCCAAACCGGGGCTGGTCACCAGAAAGCCGTTTCAGTTAAGAGTGTTGGAAGTTTGTTAAGTTTAAGGTGTACAATGTGTTGATTTGATACATTTATATATTGCAAGATGATTATCACCAGATTACTGCCAGGGTGTTAGCTGACATCTCCATTCCCTCACGTAGTTACTTTGTTTCTGTGATGAGAGCTTTTAAGACCCCCATCAACCCCAAGGAAGATACAGCACAGCCAAAAAATATAAAAACTATTCTCTCAGCAGCTTTCAAGTGAACTTCAGTATTGGTAGCTGTAATCATCCATGCTGCACAGATCAACAGAACTTGTTAATCTTAACTAGAAACTCGTCCCCTTTGACCAATAGACTCTCACCATTTCCCCCACTCCCCAGCCCTTGGCAACTATCACTGTACACTCTGTTTCTCTACCTTAAGCATAGCTATTTTTCTGTTAATTATATGTTCCCGTTTGTTTGACACTATTTTCTATTACAATTTGTTGACTTAAAAAAATGCACAACGTGAGAGTTACAAGTTCAGTTGTATTTGGGGCAAAATGAGGACTGCAGCCTGGGAGACAGCAGATCAGACAGCTTAGAGACTGCTCGCGAGAGGCAGTGGGGAAGGTCAGTATATATATGTGATTTTGGTGAAGGCGGAATGCATGCAATTAAGCGCATATTTGTCCAGAAGGTTTCTGCCGGTCTCTGAAACTTTGCTAGTCACGAGGAACAGTCATCATGATGCAGGATTTTAGTGCTTTTCTAGATATGAGGAGATACAAGAACTGGGCTCATAAACGCAGCTCCTGAAAATACCTAGCTGAAGACCTGTCCTGCCAGCTCCCCTGCGGCCCCCATCCCCCCGACCCCAGCACAGAGTGTCTCATTTCTGATCTCCACCCTGAACCCCTTTTGGGGGGTGTTGCAGGTCAGCAGCTGCAGCAACACATGATTGAAGCCTTGTCGAGGCAGGTGGCAAGTCCCAGTCTGTAGTTGACAGATCTTTTGAAAACGTCTGACCAGCTTGTCTCAGCCATGCTAAGAATAAGCAAGGATCTCGGTGGTCTGGATCGGGGCGGCAGGTGCCGGTGATGGAGGCCCTTGTACTTGAAGAACTGATCTCCAAGGAGCAGGTGTACGTTGTCACCTGACCTGTTCAGAAGCGCCTGGGTTATTGGAACAGCAGAATCCCCGCATGCACAGATAAAAGCATTCATTAAAAACAGCAGACTTTGGACAAGTTGATGTACACTCATTTCTTCCGATCCACAGACATCCTCCCAGGCGAAGACCGCAGTCTGTGGGGAGCTCAGGTTGTGGGAACTTCCGGGGTGCCCGTTGGTTGTGGTACTTCTATTTCTCCTTCACTGACCCAGCATCCAACGAAGCAAGGGTCACCCATTTAAAAAGCATTTCCAATCAACCATGGTGGGCTGCTCTCCCACTTAGAGCGCTGTACCATATTTGGCCGAGGAAATAGTCATTATTTCCAAGGGCAGTAATGGTTGGCTATTTGGGGCAATATGGAGATTAATTTGTGGGAAGAGTCATCAGGCTCCTAAGTGTTTGAAAGCAGGCAAATCACCAGCAGAGTCTTAGGCGGCAAATGGCAAAGGAAAGGCAGCTACGTCTACCTGGAGGGGGACAAACCTTCCAGCTTTTTTCATTTGATAAAAGATGTGTAACTGAATCACTGTGCTCTAGAGTGGAAATCAACACAATGTTGTGAACAAACTATAGATCAATAAAGTACATCTTTAAAACAATTTTTAAATTATTCTTTATTTTTGACCGCTCTGGGTCTTTGCTGCTACACGCAGGCTTTCTCTGGTTGCGGAGAATGGGGGCTGCTTTTGCAGTGGCTCGTCTTGTTGCTGAGCACGGGCTCTAGATCTCAAGGGCCCAGAAGTTGTGGTACACGGGTAGGCTCTGTTGCTCCAGGGCATGTGGGATCTTCCAGGGATTGAACCTGTGTCCCCTGCGTTGGCAGGTGGATTCTTAACTACTAGACCACTAGGGAAGTCTGGTAAAGTAAATTTTTTTAAGAAAAGCTTTTCCCATGTAAAAGCGAAGCGTCATGTAAAACACTTGACCAGCTTAAAGTGGCTTCGCCTCCCTCAATAGGTCTATTAGTCAAACCTTGAGTTACTGTACGGAGAGAGCCCTGCAAGACTCGAACTCAGAAACCAAGGAGCTTCAGTCCATGGAACGGAAGGAAAGAAACGTTGCCACTGGCATGCTTTACAAAGCGAGAGTTCTCCCAACAAGGAAAACCTGGCTTCCAGCAGCAGGAGTACCTTGTGTGGCAAAGCTTACTAATCAGCTTCCAAGCTTGAAATTCCACCGTCTCCTTAGATTTCACCACGAGCCCTGGATCCTGGATCTCGGAGACGGATTTGAGAACCTTGTGGGTCAAGCTTACAAAAAGGTTCTTTTCTCAAGAGTTGGAGGCATAGAGAAGGCTTTTATGCAAGCTGGGCAGGGAGCCTTTGCTTCATCCCTTCTCAAAAGGGCTAAGTCCTCAGGTTTTATCCCAGAGGTCTTAAAACCCAAGAAAAAGGAGAGTTCCAGTTCAGTAAAGATGATAACATTGATTGTATGTCTAAAGAAACAGAATGATCAGGTTGTAAATTTGTGGTTTCTCTGCTGTTGCTGCTAAGTCACTTCAGTCGTCTCCGACTCTGTGAGACCCCATAGACGGCAGCCCACCAGGCTCCCCTGTCCCTGGGATTCTCCAGGCAAGAACAAATGGAGTGGGTTGCCATTTCCTTCTCCAATGCATGAAAATGAAAAGTGAAAGTAAAGTCGCTCAGTCGTGTCCGACTCTTAGCTAAAAGGAGCTAAAGTGGAACCCCGTCACTGGAGCGCTACAGAATCAGATGGAATTGCCAGCGCCAGTGGCTTTCGGCTCTCTTGTTGTGAGACCCTCTCTGCGTGGCCTGCTGTGCTGGTGGTCCACACGGGTGGGGCAGCCCCTCTATCGAGGCCATGCTGAGTCCTGTGACTAGGAAACTCAGGGCCATCCAGCACCTCTGCCCGGTGGAAGAGGAAGAGGAGGCCGGAAGAGACGACAGGTAAGAGCAGCACTTCTCAGTCTCTGAAACGCTCCCCACTGCGGCCTGGCCCTCAGGAAGGGACCGGCAGGGCCCCCGTCCCCTCCTTGAGCATCTCTCCCTTGGTGTTTTCCGTTTGCCTCAGAGCTACGCACGAACGTGCAGGGTGAATGTTTCCGTTCCCGTGGAACAGTGGGGATATTGAGGTCATTGTGTGGCTAAGTGCTGATTGGAGTTGGAAGGGATATGCTGTTTGCTTTTAAAAGGAAAACAAAACAAAACAAAACATGGTTTGGAAGCAGCTAATGTAATTGAGCAGCTCTGTTCTGCCTGGCGAGTCTTGCGACAAATGAAGAGTCCGGGGAGCACTGAGGAATCGATGCTTTTGAACTGTGTTGCTGGAGAAGATTCTTGAGAGTCCCTTGGGCAGCAAGGAGATCCAACCAGTCCATCCTAAAGGAAATCAGTCCTAAATATTCATTGAAAGGACTGATGCTGAAGCTGAAGCTCCAATACTTTGGCCACCTGATGCGAAGAACTGATTCACTGGAAAAGACCCTGGATGCTGGGAAAGATTGAAGGCAGGAGGAGAAGGGGACAACAGAGGATGAGATGGTTGGATGGCATCAGCGACTCAATGGGCATGAGTTTGAGTAAACTCTGGGAGTTGGTGATGGACAGGGAAGCCTGGCATGCTGCGGTTCATGGGGTCGCAAAGAGTCGGATGTGACTGAGCAACTGAACTGAACTGGGATCCATGCTGAAATGGGAGTGACGGCCCAGATATGAGCAGATTTGAGATACCGTTCAGATCCCGTGCCCCCTAGCCTGCTCAGGAAGAAATTTCAAACACCTTTCTCACGAAAAACACTCGATCCACATCTTCCTTCTCTCATTTCATGTCATCTTTCATTAAACTTAGACACCCCTGCCCCCTGTGGTCTCATTTAATTGTCCACTAGTCTTAGGACCAGCATCAGCAGCCCCCTGGGAGGGGTCTTCCCTGGTGACCCAGTGGCTGAGACCCCGTCCTCCACAGTGCAGAGGGCCCAGGTTCCTTTCCTGGTCTGGGAACTGCATCCCACATGCCGCAACTAAGAGTGCCTGCTGTAGCAAAAAAACAAAAAGAATCTTCTCGGGAGGCACAGAGTTCCCACAGTATTTGGGCTATCCTTCTAAAAGTTTTTTTTTTTTTTTTTTTACATTATGGTGAAATACAAATTTACTGTTTTAACAAGTTTGAAGTGCATGGCGCAATGGCAGAAGTGTATTCACATTTCTGGGCCACCCTCACCACCAACCATGTCCAGGGCTTTTTTCATCTTGCCAGATTGAAACTGTTTATCTGTTAAAAATAACTCTCCATCCCCTCCTCCCCTCCGTGCTCCTATCCCCTCCTCCCCTCAGCCCCTGACAACCACCATTCTATTCTGTGGATCTGCTCTGCATTCCTAAGTGGAATCAACAGTGTTTATCCCTTGTGTGTGTGTGTGTGAGCACGCGCGCATGTCGCTCAATCGTGCCTGACTCTTGGGACCCCATAGACTGTAGCCTCCCAGGCTCCTCTGTCCATGGGATTCTCCAGGCACGGATATTGGAGTGGGTTGACATTTCCTGCTGTAGGGAATCTTCTCGACCCAGGAATCGAACCAGGGTCTCCTGTACCGCAGGCAGACTCTTTACCGACTGAGCTACGAGGGAAGCCCATAGGTTTATCCCTTAGGTGGAGCTCATTTAGCATAATGGCATCAAGGTTCGTCTATGTGGTGGCCTGGGTCGGAATATCTTTTCTTCCCAAGGTCAGATCATACCCCATATATATGTACCACATTCTGGGCTATACTTTTTACCTGGCATTTGATATCTACTTCGCTTAGCTTGTAAGCTGCATAGGGATAAAAAGACACTAAGGATTCATATTTTAAATCTTTTCCGGGTATCCAGCATATCGTTGAGTACATGTTTTAACAGGCCCGTTGGTGCTCACTTTACACACACTCCCCAAAGTCCATGTCCTGGTGCAGAGCGGGATGGGACTGACTTGCTGGGAGTAACAGAGGGTAACCCGGTTCTATCAAACACTGATAGCTTGTCTGATGGCTTAATTAAATAATTCATTCACCCGACATACTTCGCGTGCTCCTATCACATGTCAGGCGGTTTGGAAATGACTGAGGCCACAAGGCAGACCCATCACTTGCCCTCATGGAGTTTTTTTCCCTTAATTAAAGTGTAGGTTGATTTACAATATGCGGATTTCAGGTGCAGAATGCAGTGATTCTTTTATGCATAAATATCTTCAGATTATTTTCCCTTACTCAGGGAAAAGTCGCTCGGTTGTGTCCAACTCTTAGCGACCCCATGGACTTTAGCCTGCCAGGCTCCTCCATCCATGGGATTTTCTGGGCGAGAATACTGGAGTGGGTTGCCATTTCCTTCTCCAGGGGATCTTCACAACACAGGGATCAAACCCGGGTCTCTTGTATTGCAGGTAGACTCTCTACCATCTGAGCTACAGAGCCAGGACCCTTTTCTCTTGCAGGCTATTACAAAGTACTGAGTATAGTACTACTGTGCTATACAATAGGTCCTTGATGGAGTCTCTAATGGAGGAGAAATTAAAACGTAACTTCCCAAATATACACAATAAATATAAGCTGTGGTAAGGGCTGGGAAAGAAAATTATAGATAGGGAAAATATGTTTCTGTTGTATCTGTTGTTCTAATGAGCTTTTCAAGTAAAAAAATTAAAGTTCATTGGCTTTCTGACCTCTGGACTTCCCTCTGTCAATTTCAACCTCAAAACCCTCCTTCCTCCAAAACCTAGTCCTGTGACCAAACAACGTATTATGAGTCAGCAAAAGTTGCCGGCTACGGTCCACAAAGGGAAGAGCTGATTGTTAATAGAGGTCAGGAGAGAGTAGCCAAGAACAGTTGAGCGGCTCCGTCCTGTTGCCCAGCAATGCCTGACTCCACCCTCCCAGAAACCAGGTCTGGGAGGGATGAGTTCCTGAAATCTCCGCAGATGAGAGCAGTGGTCTCCAAACTGGAGGTTGGTGGAAGAGAGGGTGCTCAGGGAGGAGCCGGAGCGCCAGCAGGAGACCTACGAGCCAGTCAGCAGGACAGTGGAGGGGGAGGACTGAGCTGGACAGGTGCCGCCCCTGGACAGCAGCCAGCAGGGAGAAAGAGACAAAGGCAGAAAAGCAGGTGCTGTCAGGAAGCCAGGAGAAGAGGGTGAGCTAGTGTTGCAGCCACGCGCTCCGGGAAACAAACCCACTCAGGAGGACAATGCAGACAGTGGAGTGCAGTTTACTACAGCGGCGGGCCCAGGCAGCGTCTCCTCTTAGCCAAGGACCCGGACCAGTTTTTATGAAAACCTTAGATACCCTAAGTGTACGTGCCCAAACCCACCTCCCCAAATTCCCTGAAACTAGTCTGAACAAAGGAAAAGAAAGATCCAGTCAAAGTTAACCTGTGATTCACATGCCTTAAGCCTAGGTAGTTAACAGTGGACAATTACCCCAATAAGCATAGTAGAATTTACAATTCTATTTGGTTACATAGATAATTACCGTATTCTTTTAGGCAATGGAGAGTCTAGGTACAGGCCCTGGGGCTCTTCCATCTGGAGGGGTCTGGTTTTCCAGTTGGTATGTCGTTTCCATAGATACTGGGTTTATAGCTCAAAGTCCACAGTCCGGCCCAAGAAGGAGTCCTGCTTTCAAGGTGGAGCCTGTTCTGCCTGTTTCCTCCTTCACTAGGAGGAAGGCTCTGTCTGCTGGATGAGCTGGGGAATCACGGTGGGGAGTTCTAGGGGTGAGCCCTGCCACTGTCATTAGATCCGGCAGAGTGGAAGTGATGGTTCCCTCGACACCAGCGGTCGGATTGGAGTCAGATGCTCCAGCTGATGGCCAGGCCCCCTTGAAAATCACTTTGACCAGGGGGCGGGCAGGGGGTGTCCCGGTTCTAGCGATCCATGGTGGTTGCTAGAGGCACCTAGAGCGTGTCTGTGGAGACAGCCTCACAGGCGGGACTCCCAGTCGCCATGAGCTTGGAGTTGGGTTAGCTTATCCGGGGACGCACAACGCAGGCTCGCCATCTGGGCTCCCGCGGTTTCCTCACTGTCTCCACCCGAGTCTGGCTTTTCCTTTCTGTTGCAAGAAAAAACTTGAGCATCTGAGATTGAAAGGACATATCTAGGGGCCTTCCCTGGAGGTCCAGTGGTTAAGACTCCGCCTTCCAGCGCAGGCAGTGTAGGTTTTATCTCTGGTCGGGAAGCTAAGATTCCACATGCCTGGAAGCCAAAAAACCAAAGCATAAAACAGAAACAATACTGTAACAAAATCAGTTAGGTCTTTAAAAATGATCCGCATCAAAAAAGAAAAACTATTTGAAAAAGGATACACGTACTGGGGAGAGAAGCCCCGTGGTCCAGCCCACTCTGCTGAGAGCAGGACCCCCACCCGCTCCTAGGGGCGGTGACCGTCTTCACCTCCCCCTTCAGCTTCCTGCAGGGAAGCAGCTAATTGATTCTGGGAGCAAACTGAAAGTCTCTCAGCGGGTTGGGGGCATCTCCCAGAACTTGTCTTCATCTCAAAGGCAGAATGTGGAAAAAATGTTCATTGACCCTTTTCATTTGGTATCAACACTTCTGGTAGTTTCGTGTGTTCATTTTGTCCTCTTTGAGGACATGAGTTACTATTAACCACGTTAACAAACGTGACTGTCTTTGCAGAATGTTTTAAAGTATTTTCCCCCTTCTTTGTGGCTTTCTTTCTCTTCTTCAAGGAGCTACGGGTAACTTGGGTGGAAAAGTGAAAGTGAAACTGTTAGTCGCTCAGTAGAGTCTGACTCTGCGACCCCACGGACAGTAGCCCACCAGGCCCCTCTGTCCATGGGATTCTCCAGGCAAGAATACTGCAGTGGGTTGTCATCCCTTCTCCAGGGACTTGGGTGGAAAGGAGACCTGACTTCCAAGGCTTGTTCTTTGGGATGTCCTGCCTCGGGGGAGTTGACGTCTCAGAGGGGCAGGACACAGGATCCCTGGCCTGGTCAAACATCCCTGTGTGCCCAGAATTTCATAGGCGTATCAAGGCACTCGACACTTGGAAACTACTCAGACCAACAGAGGCTTCCTGTCATCAGCCCTCTAAGACTGGCAAAAAATATCCTTGTGACTCACCAGTACAGCCAAGTGACCTGGGGACTGGTCACTTGCTATCCGAGGGGTGCTGGTAACCCATCCTTTTGCCTCGGTCCAGGGAAGACTCTGCCACGTTTTTACTTCTCTGAAGATGGAAAGAGTACCTTCTGAAGGACAGAGGTCAACTGCCCCTTCCCCTCCAACTCAGGGAGTATGGCCACCAAGTTGAAATTTACTTGATCTAAAGAAAAATTTAAAAATCCATTTTATCTAGTGTAGCTGATGGCATCCCAGGTGGCACAGTGGCAAGGAATCTGCCTGCCAATCCAGGAGACCCAGGAGGTGCGGATTTGAGCCCTGGGTCGGGAAGATCCCCTGGAGTGGGAGATGGCAGCCCACTCCGCTCTTCTGGCCTGGAGAATTTCATGGACAGAGGAGCCTGGTGGGCTACAGTCCATGGGGTCGCAAAGAGTCAGACACAGCTGCGTGCACACACACACACGTGTACTTGATTGTGAGGTCTGAGAATAGTCTCATATTCCCATCTCATATTATGTTGATTTGCAGAAGTCAGGATACCATCCGCTCTTGATTTTGTGGTCCCTGGAAAGGAATAGCATGCAAAATTGCAACCCACTGTTAATTCCAAACTGCTTTTCCCCCTTGTAAGCCTTTCTTTGAGGGGTTGATTTTTTTTTCTGAACAGCAAGGTATATTTCTTCTCCTTTCTCCCCGTAATGTAAGCTAAAGTCATATACAGCCACTCTAGTAACATGGTTTGGCAGGTTTTTTGTTTTTTTTTTTTTTTTAATGAAGTGTATGCTTACCACACAATCCAGCAATCCCACTGCTAGGGTATTTACCCAAAGAAGTGAAAACACATGTCCACACAAAGGCCTGTACTTGACTGCTCACAGCAAATTTACTCATAACAGACAAGAACTGGAAACAATTCAAATGTGCCTCTGGTCAAAGGAGCACAGTCCATCCGTACAATAATGGATATTCATTGTATGGATATCCATTCAGCAAGCTGAATGAATTACTGATACAAGCTACCGCTCGGCTGAAGCTCAAATGTATAATGCAAAGTGAAAGCAGCTTGGATGCGAGAGAACATACTGGATGATTCCAGGATTTGAAATTCTCTACAAAGAGAAACCACGGTGGCAGAAACCAGAGTGCTTGCCAGGGGTCAGGGGAGGGCGGAGTTGACAGCCAGAGGACACGAGGGAGCTTCTGGGAGAGTTGGAAATGCTGTGTGTCGTGCCTGTGGTAATGGGAACCATGTGTCAAACCTCATCACGCTTTACACATAAAACAGGTGAATTTTATTGTTTAGGGATTATATCTCAAAAAGCTGACAAAAATCATGCGGGAGAAAGATAAAGTAATAAAGGGATTGAGAGAGTGGTTCCCGAGCCCGCGAGGACCTCCCCGGTTGCTGAGGTCAGGTTTTCTTTACTGCTCTTGAACTGCACACGAGCGGGTCCCTGACGTCCCCTCCCCTCGCCACCACCCCCTGCCAGTGCTCAGGCCGGAGCTGCCCTCCCACCTTCTCCAACACCTTTTCTTCCGCTGGGGAGGAGCCAGGCTGTCTGGGTCCAAGGGAGCCAAGGGGAGCCCTTCCCCACGGAGTCCTTCCCTAACTCCGCTTGTCAAGCTTTTCCTTTGAGCTGGCCCTTCACTCCCTCGGCTTTATTGCTGACCTTGGGCAAAATTTATCACGTGTGTGTGAGTGAAGGTGCTCAGGCTAGAGAACAGAGAAACAGACCACTAGGAAAGATACAGAATGAGAGAGAAAAGGAGTTATTTCAATGAATGGACTCCCACAGGGTTTTGGAACTGGCAGATCTGAAAGTTGCAGGGCAGGCTGGCAGGCTGGGAATGCCCTGAGCGGAGGCAGTCTTGAGTCTGCAGGCTGGACACGCAGGCAGAACTCGTCTGCTGCCGTCCGGAGGCGGCTTTCCTCCTTGTGCTAAGTCGCTCAGTTGTGTCCGACTCTTTGCAACCCCATGGACTGCAGCCCCCCAGGCTCCTCTGTCCATGGGATTCTCCAGGCAAGTACTGGAGTGGGTTGCCATGCCCTCCTCCAGGGGATTTTCCCGACCCAGGCATCAAACCTGTGTCTCTTATGTCTCCTGCACTGGCAGGCAGGTTCTTTACCATCAGTGCCACCTGGGAAGCCCTTTTTCCTTAGGGGGACATCAAACTTTGTTCCTAAGGCCTTCAACTGGTTAGACAAGGCCCACCCAACATGTTTGAGGGTAATATGCTTTATTCAAAATCTACTGATTTAAATGTCAATCACATCTTTAAAAGAAAACCTTTTTATACAACACAACTGATGTCTGACTAGTCAACTGGATATCGTAGTCCAGCCAAGTTGACACATAAAACTATCACAAATGGGTACCCACATCTTCAATAGCCTCTTTCCTACCACTTAAAGGCATTAAGTGCCACCCGAAACCCTGGGTTTGGGCTCTAGCTCTGTTGTTTGCTGGTTGTGTTACCTTGGGAAAGTTCCTTGTCCCTCTGGACCTCTATTTCCCCAATATAAGCCAAGAGCAGCAGTAGGATTGTTAACATAAGGATTAAATGAGTTAACACAGTACCTTCAAAGAACCTAGATGAGTACTCAGCACATATAACCTAACTACTTTATGCCCGGCATTATTCTAAATTTCATAAATACTAGCTGATTTTCCAGAAAAGTTTCTATTCATCTTAAAATTACATTTATTGGTTAAGAAACTCCTTAATCACTGCCAATGAATGACTTGAATCAAGGAAGATGAAGGGAAAGCAAATGTTTGCAGTAAATTGGACAAGATAAAGAAAAGGGATTCAGAATTTCCCTGGTGGCCCAATGGTTAAGAATTCACCTCGCAATGCAAGGGACACAGGTTCGATCCCTGGTCCGGGAAGATCCCACATACCATGGAGCAACTAAGCCCAGGTGTTGCAACTTGCTGTTGCCACGACAACAGAGTCCCTGGGCCAAATGATACGATGGAGGTCCTGCATCTAAGACTCAATTCAGCCAAATAACTCAATTTTTATTAAAGAGAAATGGGTTTCAAATTCAACTATTAAAAAATGCCCCTGAATCTTCCTCCTACCTACTTCTTTATTGACATTTTCAAGTCCTACCATTTAAGATAATTTTTAAAGACTTCTTGATCAGTGATATTCTTATTTTGTTATGTAATCATTCAGTTCAGTTTAGCTCAGTCATTCAGTTGTGTCTGACTCTTTGTGACCCCATGGACTACAACACACCAGGCCTCCTTGTCCATCACCAACTCCTGGAGTCTACTCACACTCATATCCTTTGACTTGGTGATGCCATCCATCCATCTCATCCTCTGTTATCCCTTTCTCCTCCTGCCTTCAATCTTTCCCAGCATCAAGGTCTTTTCCAATGAGTTAGTTTTTTGAATCAGGTAGCCAAAGTACTGGAGTTTCAGCTTCAGCATCAGTCCTTTCAATGAATATTCAGGACTGATTTCCTTTAGGATTGACTGGTTTGATCTCCTTTCAGTCCAAGGGACTCTTAAGAGTCTTCTCCAACATCACAGTTCAAAAGCATCAATTCTTCGGCACTCAGCTTCTTTATAATCCAACTCTCACATCCATCCATGATGACTGGAAAGACCATAACTTTGACTAGATGGACCTTTGTTGGCAAAGTAATGTCTCTGCTTTTTAATATGCTGTCTAGGTTAATCATTAGTGTGGCAGAATTTTCTTTTTGTGATAGTGTGTGAAAAGCACCTTTTCATATATTATACTTTAAACATACATTTGTGAGCTGATGAGAACTCGATCATCACCAATCACTTTTCCATGGGAAAATGTATTCTACGATCTAAGCAAATAACTTACAAACTTTTAGTCAATAACCTGTCTCAAATTTGCTGACTGTCTATTTTAAATACAGACACTATAATGAAGTAGTTAAGGACCAGGGTTTTGCAGCTTTCAAAAAGCCCAGCCTGGCCATCTGAAGTAGCATCTTCGTGGACAAGTTGCTTAAACCCTCAAAGCTTCAGTTCCTCTACTTGTTAATAAAGATAACAACACTACGTTATAGATTTGTTGGAAGGATTAAAATGAATTTTTCTAGCACAGAAAAAGTGCTCAATAAATGAAATTATTCTACTCTAGATATCATAATATTCATAATACTTCATTTATTTGGTGTCAAATCCTTATTCTTTGCTTTCCAAATGAGAAAAGTGGGCGGAGATATTAGTGGTTCCTCCTCCAGGGATTCCCCTAGTGGTCCAGGGGTCTACATCGATCGCAAGGGTCACAGGTTCAACCCTTGGTTGAGGATCTAAGATCCTGCATGACTTGT
Organism: Oryx dammah; assembly: GCF_014754425.2. NCBI lineage: Eukaryota > Metazoa > Chordata > Mammalia > Artiodactyla > Bovidae > Oryx > Oryx dammah. The sequence continues at coordinate 4,390,249 of NW_024070195.1, forward strand.
GGTGAGGTCGAAAAGGAAAAAAAAAAAAAGTATCCCCTCTTCCAAACTCTCTAAGGATATACATTCATCCACGTTTCTCCAAAACTATTTGTTTCCATTTAAGAACTTCATAACCCACTGTCATCTGGCTTCCCTGGTGGCTCAGAGGTTAAAGCGTCTGCCTCCAATGTGGGAGACCTGGGTTCGATCCCTGGGTTGGGAAGATCCCCTGGAGAAGGAAATGGCAATCCACTCCAGTATTCTTGCCTGGAGAATCCCATGGATGGAGAAGCCTAGTAAGTTACTGTTCATGGGGTCACAAAGAGTTGGACGTGACTGAGCGACTTCACCTTCACCACCTTCACCTTCATCTGGCTTCAGCAAGCAGCACTGAGGTCAACCATGACCTACGCATCACCAAACCCAAAGGGCACTTTGGTAACTCAATTGGTAAATAATCTGCCTGCAATGCAGGAGACCCTGGTTTGATTCCTGGGTTGGGAGGGTCCCCTGGAGAAGGAAATGACAACCCACTCTGGTGTTCTTGCCTGGAAAATCCCATGGACAGAGGAGCCTGGTGGGCTACAGCCCATGTGGTCCAAAGAGTCAGACACGAATTAGTGACTAATCCCCCAAAGAACACTTTACAGCTTTAAATTACTGGGTGTCTCTGCTGTGTTTGATTCTATTGAACCTACTGCAATGGTCTGAACTGTGTCCCCCTCAAGTTCATATGCTGAAGTGCTAACACTTACAGCTTCAGATTGTGATGGTTATTTACTTGGAGACTAAAGCTTTTAAGAGACAGTTAGGTTAAAATGAGGTCACGAGGGTGAGCCCTAACCCGGGATGACTGCTGTCTTTATGAGCAAAGGAGAAGAGGATGCGGACACACCCAGAGGGACGACCAAGAAAACACAGAGAGAGCAGTCACCATCTACAAGCCACGGAGAGAGCCTCAGGTGAAACCACCTCGCTTTTGGACTTCCAACCTCCAGAAACCTGAGAAGATCAGTCTTTCCTATTTCAGCCACGCAGCATGAGGTCCCTCACTATGGCAGCCCTGCAGCAGGCCTGCCCCGGGGGCTCAGATGGTAAAGAATCTGCTTGCGATGAGGGGGACCCAGGCTCGATCCCTGGGTCAGGAACATGCCCTGGAGAAGGGTATGCCCACCCGCTGTAGTGGGCTTCCCTGGAGGCTCAGAGGATAAGGCGTCTGCCTGCAATGCAGGAGACCTGGGTTCGATCCCTGGGTTGGGAAGATCCCCTGGAGAAGGAAATGGCAACCCACTCTGGTATTCTTGCCTGGAGAATCCCATGGAGAGAGGAGCCTGGCGGGCTACAGTCCACGGGGTTGCAAAGAGTCGGACACGAACTGAGTGATTTCACTTAACTTCTTCACTTCACCCACTATAGTATTCTTGCTTGAAGAATTCCATGGACAGAGGAGCCTGGTGGGCTACAGCCCATGGGGTTGCAAAGAGTCAGACACTAAAAACAACTCAGATACATAGCAGAGTAATACAGCCTCCTTTTTGAAACTTCCTACTGCCAGGATTCCAACTCCGTGTTTTTCCTCTGGAGAGAATTTCGTCCTCTGCTCATCTTAGATGTTGGCGATCCTCAGTGTGGATGTCCTTTCTCATCCCGGAGTCTCTGTCCAGCAGATGTCACCTATTTGCAGATTCTAACCATGTTGACAGTAACCAATTTGCTTGTATTTTGACTATGTTCACAGCAGCTGGTGACTTCCGCCTAGCCCTCTTGCAGGCACCATGTTTGCGTGTAAAACTGCACACCCACCCTGAACACTCTCCACTTATTTCAGATCTCGCAGTCCAAACCTGCCATCACCTTCCCTTCAAATTGGCTGGGCTTCCCACGTTCTGGTCCTCTGCATTCAGTTCACACCAACATCCTCTTGTTCACCTGTGAGAACCTGAGAACCAGTCTCCAGGTCTCCCTTTTCCTGATATCTTGTCACCTACTAAGTATATGCTAAACCCTCTTGTCCTTTCCTTGGACTGCCAGGAAATCAAATGAGTCAATCCTAAAGAATATCAGTGCTGAATATTCATTGGAGGGACTGATGTTGAAGCTAAAGCTCCAATATTTGGCCACCCGATGCGAAGAGCCCTGACTCATTGGAAAAGACTCTGATGCTGGGAAAGATTGAAGGCAGGAGGAGAAGGGGACGACAGAGGATGAGATGGTTGGATGGCATCATCGACACAATGGACATGAATCTGAGCAAACTCCAGGAGATGGTGAAGGACAGGGAAGTCTGGCGTGCTGTAGTCGATGGGGTCGCAAAGAGCTGGACATGACTGAGCAACTGAACAACAACTTGTCCTTTCCATATTGACTGTCCTGCTCCAGTCCCAGGCCAAGCATCTCTTAGCTAGATTGCTGCCATCGTCCCCTCCTTGTTCCTTCTGCCCTCATCCTCTTTCTGAAATCCATCCCAGTTGCGGTTGCCTGGGTGACCACCTGGCAGTCACCCTCTGCCATGCTCTTCCTTGGACAGCAGCAAGCATCCTTTGAGTCTGAGCGAGTATCACCTTCTCCAGAGAGCCTTATGGACCTACAAGGGTGCAATGGGACAGGTAAGGACTGACCAAGAAGATGCTATTCAAAAAGACGCTGGAGGCCTGAGGAGGCTCGTGTGGTCCTTCAGAACCCCTGGCGAGTCTTTAAAACAACAAAAGTTGAAACTGACCTCAGCTTTTGCCATATTCCCCAAGGTATTCTTTAAGGGTTGTTGGGTCAATGCAAAGCCGTCTACTGCCACCTTATGGCAGAACGTTGGAAAGAAACTCCCAGGGATAAAATTGTGCTAACTTCTAAAAGCCTGATCATCTCTGCTGTTGCAGCGGAGGAGTTATTCTGTGTTCGGCCTAAAAACACTACTTCTGTCTGGTATTGTCAGTTCTTTACTGACTCATTTTCATCAGCACCCAAATATGCTGATTGATCATCTTCAAACCAAACAAAACAAAACCAAGAAACACTAGACTTCTCTAGTTACCACTAGTTTCTCTGCTCTCCTTGGTGGCAAACCTCTACAAAAGAGTTTTCTTTCTTTCCTCTTTTGACCTCACATGTGGCATATGGGATCTTCTTTCCCCTGGTCCAAACAATAGCCCCTGCATTGAAAGGACGGAGCCTTAACCACCCAGGGAAATCCCCCAAAGAGTTTTCTATACTCGCTCTCCTGTTTTCTTTTCTTCCTCTTGTTCTCTCTTGGATCTCTTTGAGATCAGGGTTTTGCTGCTAACCCTTCTCTTAAACTGCTGGGTCAGGCCCACAGGTGACTTTGACTGCCCAATCCAATGGCCCAGTCTTGACCAACTATAGATGCCACCATTGCTGGGCCCCTCCTGGAAACAGGTTCCACACTCCCCAGAACCCCTCTCCCCTGCGTCTCCCTCCTGCGTCACAGGCCACCCCTTCCCAGGGTGCAGTGTGGTTCCTTCCTTTACCTCTGGGCTCTGAGCACTGGGGTGCCCCAGCTCACTCTCCCCACCTCTTCCCTGTCTCCATCCACTCCCCAGACCATCTCATCAGTCCCTCCACGTTCAGTACCCTTCACCCACTGACCACTCCAGCCTTTACCCCTGAATTCCAGACTTGGTATCACCCCTGCATATCGAATAGGGATCTCAAGTGAAAGTGTTAGTTGCTCAGTTGTGTCTGACTCTTTGCGACCCAATGGACTGTAGCCCATCAGGCTCCTCTGTCCATGGGATTCTCCAGGCGAGAATACTGGAGTGGGTTGTCATGCCCTCCTCCAGGGGAGCTTCCCGAGCCAGGGATCGAACCTGCATCTCCTGTGTCTCCTGCACTGCAGGCAGGTTCTTTACCACGGATGTCCACAGTTGGGTAAAATCCCCGCAAAACCTAGTCTCTAATAAAGCGTCGATCACCTCATGTAGCGCATTGGGTACTGTGCTCAAAGTGAAGAACAGAGTGGTTGTCTGGGTTTGAAATGGTCCCGGTGTATCAGTTGGGTTGTTCAGCCTTATGATCACACGGCTGACAAGGAGTTGCCTCTGCCCAGCTTCCATGGGGTCACAAAGAGTTGGACACAACTGAGCCAGTGAACTGAACTGAACGTCCTGAAAGGATCACACTGTGTGTCCCTAACCCAGAAAATGACCAAAATTCAAAATGTGAAGCATGTTTCTACTGAACGTGTATTGCTTTCACGTCACTGTAAACTTGAAATCTGTACTGAATCGCCATAAGTCAGGGACCGTCTATATGATGACACGTATCCATCTTTATCCTATAGAGTATTTTTACATCCCTAAAAGTCCTGTTGTTACCAAACCCAGGTCTGGCTGTTTGCTGCTTTCGAGCCAGTACTCAAGTAGGAAATGAAAGATTGCTTCATTTCCGAGGCTGGCAACCCCCCGGGGAGAAGGTGGACTCTTGTCCGAGAACCCACTCAGACTTGCTGCTCAGGGGATAGGAGCTTTCAAAGGAGAGTCTCAGGACTTGCTGCTCAGGGGATGGGAGCTTTCAAAGGAGAGTCTCAGGGTTATTGGGGCAGTGAGAGGGAGCAGGGCAGCACCGTCAGCTTGGAATCAGCCTTGCGCTGGTCTGATCAGCGTCATCTTGGTGGTTTTAAGTACAGTTAATCTTTAGTTACAGGGTTTGTTCCCGCTTCTTTGAGGCCAGTTCTTGGAATTGTGTGACGTGGAGTGGTTTAGATCATAGCTTCCATTTGGTCATCATGCAGTCATCTTCCTCCCCCTAGGGGGGCTCTGGTGTCTGCAGACAGCTCACAGAATCTGGCTCAGAATGTTATCTACAGCCCTGGAGAAAGAGCTTAAGGTCCCTGGCTTTGCTGAGTGACTAAACTGTTAACGCTTTGTCTGTGTAAAGGCTTCGAGTGTAAAGCCTAAGTTCCAAGACCCAGGTGATGCTTGCCCTCTGCACTCACCTAGTCCCCTTGCCCGGCCGGTGGTAGTTTAGCCCCTCAGTCGTGTCCGACTCTGAGACCCCACAGACTGCAGCCTGCCAGGCTCCTCTGTCCACGGGACTTTCCAAGCAAGAATGCTGGAGTGGGTTGCCATTTCCCTTCCCTCTAACTCTGAGAACCCCCTGAGCCTTTTACCATCCCCATAGTTTTGCCTTTTCCATATGTTACATAGTTGGAATTATAGAACGTGGCCATTTCAGATTTTCTTCTTTCACTTATGAATAGGCATTTAAGGTTCTTCCATATCTTTTTCAAAGCTTGACAGTTCAATTATTTTTAGTGCTGAATGATATTCCATTGTCTGGATGTACCTTTTTTATTTTAAATTTTTTATACCCATTCACTTATGGAAGAACATCTTAGTGGCTTCTAGGTTTTGGCAATTATGAATAAAGCTGTTATAAACATTGCATGCAGGTTTTTGTGTGGACCTAAGTTTTCGACTCCTTGAGGTAAACACCAAGGAGCATGATTGCTGGATTGTATAGTGAGATTATGCTTAACTTAGCTCATAAGAAACAAGCAAACTGACTTCTAAAGTGTCTGTACCGTTTTGCATTTCCACCAGCAATGAACCAGGGTCCCTGTTGCTCCATATCCTTCCGCATTTGGTGGTGTCAGTGTTCCGGATTCTGGCCGTTCTAGAAGGTATGCAGTGTATCTTACTGTTTTAATTTGCATTTCACTGGTGTGATGAGCAACTTTTCATGTGCCTACTTGCCATCTGTATGCCTTCTTTGGTGAGGTGTCTGTTCAGGCCTTCGGTCCATTTTTCAGTTGCGTTGCTTGTTATTGCTGAGTCTTAATCGATTTTTAGTTTTATTTTTGTCCACAGAGAGAAGCCACCATTGCCAATTATTTTTCTGCCCTGCGGGGATAGGGTGGGGCAGGGCTTCCTGGTGACTTGATTGAAGTCACCCGTCCTTCTGGTCTCCAAGTTGTAGGAAGATAAGGAACGTCCCATGAGGAAGGAAAGGGAAACTCCAATCCTTCCCTTTTCTTAAACTTTTGAGATATTTTGTTTTTGGCAGTTCTAGGTCCTCGTTGCTGTGAGGGAGTTTTCTCCAGTTTTGGAGAGTCGGGGGCTGCTCTCTCCTTGTGGCGTGGGGGCTTCTCACTGCGGCGGCCCCTCTTACTGCGGCTCAGGGCTCTGGAATCCAGGCTCAGTGGCTGTGGCTCCCAGGCTCAGTAGCTCCAGGCATGTGGATCGACTTCAGAATTAGGGATCAAATCTGTGTCTCCTGCATCGGCAGGCGGATTCTTCACCCCTGAGCCACTGGGGAAGGCCCCAGCTTTTCCCTTTTGAGGTTGAATGTTATTTGGATTTTACTGATTGGGAAGGTTCCTGCTGAGGCAGGTCAAGAGAGAGAGCCCTCCAAGGCCTTCCTGGGGCCACCGGTCATGAGGGGATGGGGACTGGACTCAACGGGATGATCCAGGGTGTCGTGGGAGAGAAGACAGTTCTGAAGTCCTTTGGGTGGGGACACCTCTTTGCTGGATTTGGGTCATGTCTGCAGTGGGACATGGTCAGGGAGTCTGGGCTGGCTTGGGGTAGAGACCCTTGGGAAGTGGGATTCTGTGTGAAGAACTGCTTCATCGTGAAGCCCACAGTGGGCTTCCCAGGTGGTGCTAGTGGTAAAGAACCACCTGCTAATGCGGGAGATTCAAGAGACACGGGTTCGATCCCTGGGTCAGGAAGATCCCCTGGAGGAGGGCATGGCAACCCACTCCAGTATTCTTGCCTAGAGAATCCCATAGACAGAGGAGCCTGGCAAGCTACAGTTCATGGGGTCGCACAGAGTCAGACACGACTGAGGTGACTTAGCATGCATGATTGAAGCCCGCAGCAGCATCAGTGCGTCAGTGATTGCTCTGAATCACAAGACGAGATCTGCTCGTAGCTCTTGTGAACCGCGATGCCTGGCCAGGGCAGCTCATTCTGGAGCAGCCGAGTTCTGGGGGCCACCGTGGCTTCCTTCAGCCTCAAGGGCATTCGTCTGCTTTTGCTTCTCGTGACTGGACAGGACTGGCCTTGGAGATGCTAATAAGCATGTGGGGTTTCGGGAAGCCTCAAGCCGGAGATGCTGAACTTCCTGCTAATCTGGAGTGCTGCAGCCTGAGCCGGGTTCCGTTTGAAAAATACACGGGTGCTGCGTTCCTTGTGCCCTGAGCCAAGGGGAGGCTGCTTCCGGTTATGTAACAGTCTGGTGTCCTCTCTGATGCATGGGTCCCCAGCCTCTGTGATCTAAAGCTGATGATCTGAAGGTGGAGCTGACATTACAATAGAAATAAAGTGCACAATGCCTGTAGTGTGCCTGAATCATCCCCAAACTATCCCACCATCCTCGGTCCGTGGAACAGTTGTCGTCCACAAAACTGGTCCCTGGTGCAAAAAAGGTTGCGGACTGCTACCCAGAAACTGGTGGGTCACTGCACTCCTGTGTGTGTTTCTGCTGTTACATCGTCCTCTCCCTTGCCCACATCCCTGGTTTCCACGACCTTGCATCACACCCAGGTGAAACCCAGCTGAGACTAATCCACGTCTTCCCTCTGCTCCTGCCGTGGAGAACATCTCGAGACCTCCACCTTGTTGCTGCGAGGGGTGTATCGAGCCCAGTCTTGCCCCCCGTCCCGTTCACGTCCCTCTTTCTCCACATCTTCTTTGCTTCCTTCAAAATGACAATCTGATCAACTCCTCCTTCACTCTGAAAACAGAAACCAGCAGACAGGGCTTCCCTGGTGGTTCAGTGGTGAAGAGTCCTCCTTGCAATGCGGGGGACACGGGTTCTATCTCTGGTCCGTGAAGATCCCACATGCCTCTGGGCAACTAAGCCCGTGCGCCCCACCTACTGAGCTTGCCTGCCTAGAGCCCATGCCCCCTAATGACCGCAGCTAGAGAGTAGCCCCTGCTCTCTGCGGCTAGAGAAAGTCCACAAACAGCAACGAAGACCCAGCACAGCCAGGAAAAAAAAGCAACGTTATTTTTTAAAACAAGAAAGAAAAAGAACATCCTGCCACCAAAGATGTTTCCTTTTCAGAATTGTAATGATGACAACTGATCGGTACTGAGAGCTTACAGCCACTCAGACTGCCTGCACCCTTTACTTGCTGGCCCATTTTATCCAGTGTCGGCCCTGTTGTATGATGAAATAACTTGACTGAGGTCATGTGGCAAATCAGGAGCAGACCTGGGATGTGAACTCAGACCAGCTGACTCCAGAGGGCCCAGCACCTGTTACAGTGCCTGGACACACAGGCGCAGAGGCACAGAGTACAAATGTGTCCAGTGAACCAGCACGTGGATAAATGAAGGCCCAAACTCAGCAGCTCGAGTCTATAACTTGGGTCATCTCAGTATCACACGAAAGGGGAAAATGACAGCGATCTGGAGGGCAGGAAGCAGTGAAACCCAGTAAATTTATATTTAAATTCCTTTCTGCACACAAAAACAATACTTACTAATTGAAGAATATATGGAAAATTCACAAAAGTATTACTATAAGGAAGAAGAGAATACCAGTAGGAAAACCAATAAAAAGCTGTTCTTTTGGAAATTTACTTATTTCTGGAAATGTGGGAAGCCTGACGTGCTGCAGTTCATGGGATCTCAGTCAGACATGACTGAGCAACTGAACAACGTATCTCTGGAAAAAAAGATCTTATTTTGCCATACGTCAACATGAATCCGGCAAAACCAATACAATATTGTAAAGTAATTAACCTCCAATTAAAATAAATACATTTATATTAAAAAAAATAAACTGCCCCCCCCCCAAAAGATCTTGTTTTTCCAGAAGATCATTTACACCTCTGAATGAGTTTCAGATGCCTTTTAAACGGACTGTGATAAACGGTTCAGGGTGCCAACTGCTGGTGCCCTCCTCTCTGACAGAAAACAGACTTCAGGGGCCCAGTTGGGGTCTAAGTGTTGACTTATTAATGGCAACAGTGCATCTTCCAAGTGAGCTTTAAAGTGCCTGGCCCTGAAATCCCAGATCAGAGAATGTTCTGGACCTCCCACTTTCTGCCCCAAGTTGAACCTGTGTGGAAGGACAGGAAGGCCCACTTTGGTTTACCCATGGTATCAGTCAGGGCTCTCCAACCAACAGGCTGCATGTATATCTGTGTAGAGGGATATACTCTGAGGCCTTGGCTCACACTGTCATGGAATCTGGCAAGCCCAGAATCTGCAAGGTGGGCTGGCAGGTCGGGACCCCCAGCGAGGAGCCAAGGCTGCAGTCTAAGTTCAAGGGCACCTGTTGGCTGAATTCCTTCTTGCTCAGTGGAACGAGGTCAGGCTGTTATTCTACGGGGGCCTTTGACTGGATGAAGGCTGTCCTTACTAGGGAGGAAACTCTGCTTTCCCCAAACTCTACAAACTACAGGTATTTTCCTGGTGGTCCAGTGGTTGGGAGTCTGCCCTTCACCACAGGGGACATGGGTTTGATCCCTGGTCAGGGAGAAGGCAATGGCACCCCACCCCAGTACTCTTGCCTGGAAAATCCCATGGATGGAGGAGCCTGGTAGGCTGCAGTCCATGGGATCGCGAAGAGTCTGGCACACTGAGAGACTTCCCTTTCACTTTTCACTTTCATGCATTGGAGAAAGAAATGGCAACCCACTCCAGTGTTCTTGCCTGGAGAATCCCAGGGATGGGGGAGCCTGGTGGGCTGCCGTCTATAGGGTTGCACAGAGTTGGACATGACTGAAGCGACTTAGCAGCAGCAGCAGCAGGGAACTAAGATCCCACATGCTGCGGGACAACTAAGTCCGCACACTCCAACATAGACTCTGCAGCAAAAACAACAGCAGCAAAACTCTGCAAATTCGGATGTTGATCTGACCCACAGAGCACCCTCACAGAAACATCCAGAATAATGCCTGACCGACTTATCTGGGTACCGGAGCCCAGCCACGGGCTTCCTTGGCAGCTCGGCAGTAAAGAATCCACCTGCAACGCAGGAGACGAAGGAGACTTGGGTTTGATCCCTGAGTTGGGAAGATCCCCTGGAGGAGGCATGGCAACCCAGTCCAGGATTCTTGCCTGGAGAATCCCACGGACAGAGGAGCCCGGCGGGCTACAGTCCATGGGGTCGCAAGGGTCTGACACGACTGAAGCAACTGAGGACTCAAGCAGGCAGGGCTCAGCCATGTTGATGCATAAAATTAACCGTCACACCCACCTAGCCTAGCCTCGTCATCAGCAGGGAAACAAACAATCCCCCTTCCGCAGTAAGGAGCCTGGTTGGCAGGGAGGGGGCTGCTCTTTGGGGAGGGTTGTGGAGAGCTCACTGTCCTTGAACTCAGCAGGTCTAAAGCGGTGTGAGGCGAAGGCTGTGCCAGCAGGTGCTACCTGGAACGTGTTAGAGAACCAAGGGCAGATCCCATGTTTTTGGAAAGAATAGTGAAAATGAGAGTCACTCAGTCGTGTTCAACTCTCCATGACCCCATAGACTACACAGTCCATGGAATTCTCCAGGCCAGAATACTGGAGTGGGTAGCCATTCCCTTCTCCAGGGGATCTTCCCAACCCAGGGATCGAACCCAGGTCTCCCACATTGCAGGAGGATTCTTTACCAGCTGAGCCACCAGGGAAGCCCAAGAATACTGGAGTGGGGTAGTTTTTGGAATCTGCTTTAATAAGAAGCACGAGCTCGGGTGCCAGGCTGCAGAAGAAGCCGTGAAGCTCTGAACCCTTTCCACACAGTGAATCACCTTGAGGAGGGGTGGTGGGGAGAAGGGCACGGGACCTGCTTGCCTACTGTGAACCCCAGCATGCAGAGGGGTTTGCACTGCAGTTGGTGGCTGAGGGAATGAAACCTTGATGGTGACGCTGGGTGGTGAAGGGGGCTGGGCCTTCCTCTGCATCGTGACTCACGCGTGGACGCACAGATAGCTGGGCTCGTCCAACTCCAGACGTCTTTCCTGTAAACCAGGGGTTGGCAACCTTTTTCTGTAAGAGGCCAGAGGGCACATCTTCGAGGCTTTGTGGGTCATACAGTTTCTGTCTCAGCAAGTCCGCTCAGCTCTTGGACCACAGAGCGTTCATGGGTGATGGACGCACCAGCAGGACTGAGTTCTGAATTAATTTTATTTCTAAAAATAGGAGATGGGCCAGATCTGGGCTCTAGGCTGCCCTTTGCTCTAGATCACAGGTTTTTAAGCTTTAAAACCAAAATCTTATTTTTCTATTTAAACAACAGCTTCTATCACACCCCGAACGTCAACCTGATCAAAGTGGTTGCTCCAGTCAAAGTCTGGGTGGGTGGGAGCCAGCCCAGAGCCTGACTCATCTCGTGCTGGCCCCGGGCAGACCTCCATGGAGCCTCTGCCGCCCCCTGGGACCCTGTCTGAACCCACCGCCCCACCCTCGCACGCTCAGGGACAACCCTCACGGCCTTTGCTGTAATGCCGCCCCTTGTCCCATAACTGCACTGTGACGTGGTTGAGAGTGTGGGCAGCAGCCTTTCCCTCACGTGGCGTCTGGTGGTGTCAGGCTCAGATGCAGCTGTCTCACTTAGCACGTCGGGGAGCATGTCTAACACTGGTCGGTCCTGGCTCAGGGCGGCCTGATGCTGAGCTACGGGGGTCTAGGACCGGGAGAGAGCGAGGCTGGGCTTCTCTCCGGTTCAACGCTGTCCACCATCGTTCAGCTGAGAGGATGAGGCCCGCGGGTCCTTCGGTCATCCACGTCTGAACCCTCCTCTCACCCATGCCACGGTCTCCCTTTCTCACAGGTGGTAAGCTTGGTCTGCCCCTGATGTTTCTGGAAACAACCCTTTAGGCTTCTCACAGGAAAAATCAGGAGAAGGTGTGGTGGTGTGTGTGTGTTCTCACGGGAATGATGAGAATGTGTGTGTGTTCTCAGAGGAAAGATCAGGAGAAGGTGGCTGGTGTGTGTGTGTGTTCTCACGAGAATGATGATGAGAATGGGTGGTGTGTGTGTGTGCTCACGGGAATGATGAGGAGAAGGTGTGGTGAGGTGTGTGTGTGTGTTCTCACAGGAATGATCAGGAGAAGGTGTGTGTGTGTGCTCACGGGAATGATCAGGAGAAGGTGGGTGGTGTGTGTGTGTGCTCACGGGAATGATGAGAATGGGTGGTGTGTGTGTGTGCTCACGGGAATGATCAGGAGAAGGTGGGCGTGTGTGTGTGTCTGAGGACGAAGGAGGCGGCTGGGGGAGTTGCTCAGTGTGCGCTGCTCCTTCGGTAGTAAAGGGGATAACCGCCAAAGGTGCTGCAATGGGTCACTTTATGTGTCAGTCTGACTGGGTCACGGGACGCCCCCAGTAGCTGGTGAGACGTTGCCTGGGGTGTCTCTGAGGATGTTTCCAGAAGAGGTTAGAGCTGGAATCGGCGGACTGAGTAAAGCAGATGGTGCTCCCAGTGAGGGTGGCAGCACCCGGCCTGAGAGGCCCGAGGAGAGCGCAGTGGAGGCAGGGAGCGTTCACTCTCCGCCCGACCGCAGGGCCGGACACGGCTCTCCTTCCCCCCACGGGGCCCTCACCCTGCAGGCCTGGACTGCGCCTCCACCACCGGCTTTCCTGGGACCCCCGTCTGCACAGAGCAGGTCGGGAGGCTTCTCAGCTTCCAGGATCACAAGAGCCAACTGCTCATTATAAATAAACTTAAATTACTACTGTCCACCCCCTCTAGTATCCTTGCCTGGAGAATTCCATGGACAGAGGCTACGGTCCGTGGGGTCACAGGGTCCAATGTGGCTGAGTGACTAACGCTTTCACTTTCCAACACATGGCTGTTATATATATATATATAATTGGTTCTGTTTCTTTGGACAACAGTGACTAACATGGTGCCTTATTCATTGTGTCTAAAATAGTGCTCAGGAGGACTTCCCTGGCAGTCCAGTGGCTAAGACTCCATGCTTCCACTGCAGGGGGTGCAGGTTCAATCCCCGGTCAGGGAACTAGATCCCACGTGTCTCAACTAAAGAGCTCGCATGCTGCAACTGAGACCCAGCACAGCCAAATAAATAAGTATTAAAAAAAAAAAATGGTGCTCAGCGCACACCCTCAATATTGGGTGAATTACGTCGGATGGCAGGCTTGAGGAGTTCTTGTAGTCCCAGGACTCTTCTTTTTTTGGCGGGGGGCACACTGCATGGCATGTGGAATCTTAGTTCCCCAACCAGGGATCAAACCCATGGCCCCTGCGGTGGAAGTTTGGAGGCTTAACCACTGGACCACCGTGGAAGTCCCTATCCCAGAATTCAAAGCTTTCACGCCAAAATAAGCAGACTGCACAAAGACAACGCAGATCTGTCCAAACAGGTAGACATTTTTGTGAAGCTGATAGAAGTGCGGAAGCCACACTGCTCAGATCTCGTGCAAAGCTGTCAGCAAAAGAGGCTCTGGGAGCAAGGAACCAGTTAGGAGGGAAGACGAGAAAATTTACAGGAAAGTCAGGATCGATTCTCCAAAGTGTGGTGATTTAGATATCAAGAGAAACCTTTGGGAGAATTGATGACATCTGCAAATATTTTTGTAAAAATGACTGTGCTGTAAAAAAATGGAGACTATGTTACACAATTAGAGTTCTTTTATTTATTTTTTAATTGAAAGATAATTGCTTTACAGAATTTTGTTGGTTTCTGTCAAACCTCAACATCAATCAGCCATAGGTGTACATATATCCCCGCCCCCTTGAACCTCCCTCCCATCTCCCTCACCACCCCACCCCTCTAGGTTGATAAAGAGCCCTTGTTTGAGTTTCTTAGCCATACAGCAAATTCCCCTTGGCCATCTACTTGACATATGGTAATGTAAGCTTCCATGTCACTCTCGCCATGCATCTCACCACCCCCCGTCTCGCCACGTCCGTGAGTCTGTTCTCTATGTCTGTGTCTATTGCTGCCCTGTAAGTAAATTCTTCAGTGCATTAGAATACAATATTTCTCTTTCTCTGTCTGACTTACTTCACTCTGTAAAATAGCTTCTAGGTTCATCCACCTCATTAGAACTGACTCAAGCGCATTCCTCTTTATGGATGAGTAATATTCCATGGCGTAAATGTACCACAGCTTCTTCATCCAGTCATCTGTCGATGGACATCTAGGTTGTTTTTGTGTCCTGGCTACTGTAAGTAGCTGCAGCGAACAATAGGATCCATGTGTCTTTTTCGATTTTGGCTTCCTCAGGGTATATGCCTAGGAGTGGGATTGCTGGCTCATATGATGGCTGGATGGCATCACGGACTCGATGGGCGTGAGTCTGAGTGAACTCCGGGAGATGGTGATCAACAGGGAGGCCTGGCGTGCTGCGATTCATGGGGTCGCAAAGAGTCAGACACGACTGAGCGACTGAACTGAACTGATGATGGTTTTATTCCTAGCTTTTTAAGGAATCTCCATACTGTCTTCCTTCCATAGTGGTTGTATCAATTTACATTCCCACCAACAGTGAAAGAGGGTTCCCTTTTATCCACACCCTCTCCAGCATTTATTGTTTGTAGACTTTTTAATGATGGCCTTTCTGACCGGCATGAGGTGATGTCTCACTGTAGTTTTGACAATCAGACATTTTTATCTGAAAAATTATTCCCCTCTATAAAATCTTGATTTATTTCTTGCTTATTTTGAAAACCAGCAGAAGTTGAAATTATAATAAAAATGTCACTAGGTGTAATATTAAAAACATTTATTTAATTTTATTTTCCAGATAAAATTTCAACCCAAACCTTTTTTTCTCCATTATTTCCTTGGTACCAATAATCCTCAGACAACAAGGACTATTTTCCATGATGTTGGGATGGGAAAAATCTTTCTAAGCAAGACACAAAATGCCAAAGAAAAAGACTGTCAGAATTAACTGCTAAAAATGTGATATTTTACATGACAGACTAATAACAAAACCAACTAAAAATAGAAAAATCTTTGTAACATGTAATCTATAGGTGGTTAATAGCCATTATATAAATTATGTTGGACAAAAAGTTCATTCAGGGTTTATAAGATGATATGGAAAGACTCAAATGAACTTTTTGGTCAATGCAATAGAAAGCAAATACAAATCAATAAGAAAAAGAAAAATAACCCACTGGAAAAGTGGCAAAAACCATGGCTGGTGGATTCATGGAAGAAGAAACGGGATGGGGTGAGACAAATCTGTGAAAGAATTCTTGCCTTTAACGGTAACCAGCAAGATGCAAATAAAACATCAAAACTCCTCTTCAACCCATGGGTTTCCAAAGCCTCAGAAATAACACGCAATATTGGATTAACCAGATTACAGGACATCCTTACAAGGAGCACAGAGACACACTGTAAGATGAGCTGAACGGGTGGCCGTGCCCTCCATTTATGAAACCCACAAACCGTGGGTGTGGTGTGCGTGTGTGGTGTGCGTAGCGCGTGTGTTGTTGTGTATGTGTGTGGAATGTGTGAAGTGTGTGTTTATGTGTGGTCTGCGTAGGTGTGTGGTGCATGAGTAAATGCATGGATGAGAACAGACTGGAAGGAACACCCAGACCCGTCTCAGAGGTGGCATCTGTGAAGGGACCCGTGGCTAGGGGCAGGTGATGAGGGGTGCTGGTGTGGGGAGACTTTTCGTTTCTACTCCACAAGTCTTTGAGTCGTTGATTTTGTAGGAGAATATATTTATGACTTGGATAGCTTTGAAATGCAGAAAGCAGACACTGAGGGGTTGCAGGTACGTCTGGCCAGGCCCATGAGTCGCTGGGATGGTGACCGCTGGCCAGCTTGCCGGGAGGCCAGGGCGCTGGGCAGGGAGGGACGCCTCTGAGGCTGGGGAGGAGGGCTGGGGGCAGCGGTGGGCTGGCGGCTGTCTGCCCCATGGGGCCCCCAGCCCAGGGCCTGGGGTGAGAGGGGACAGAGGGGCGTCTCTTGCCTCTCACGTCCACACCACCGCTTATGAGAGACCTTTCCTAACCGTAATATTCTCACAGCTGGCTGTGCCACCAGGCTTGTTCTTCACTGATTTCTTGCTCATTTTGAAAATTAGCTGAAGTTGAAATTATAATGGAAATGTTATCATGTGTGTCAAGTAAGTTCCCTATTGATTTAAGCAACTGTTTAGGATTTATTTTGTTTTATTTTTATTTTTTAAAACATTTATTGGACTACAGCTGGTTTACAATGTTGTGTTAATTTCTGCTGTACAGCAAAGTGAATCGGCTGTGTGTATACACGTGTTGCTCTTGTCTAGTCGCTGGGTCGTGTTCGACTCTTTGTGACCCCATGGACTGTAGCCCGCCAGGTTCCCCTGTCCTTGGAACTTCCCAAGCAAGAATACCGGAGTGGGACGTATACATAGATCCCCTCTTTTTTGGATTTCCTTGCCATTTAGGTCACCAAAGAGTACTGAGTGCCGTTCCCTGTGCTATGCAGGAGGCTCTCATCAGCTATCTATTTTATACACTGTGTGTCCTGAGTCACTCAGTCGTGTCTGACTCTTTGGGGCCCCATGGACTGTGGCCCACCAGGCTCCTCTGTTCATGGGATTCTCCAGGCAAGAATACTGGAGTGGGTTGCCGTGCCCTCCTCCAGGGGATCTTCCCGACCAGAGATCGAATCCAGGTCTCCTGCATTGCAGGTGGATTCTTTATTGTCTGAGCCGCCAGGGAAGCATTTTATACATAGTTGCAGTCCATGGGGTCTCGACTGAGCCACTTCACTTTCACTTTCCACTTTGATGCATTGGAGAAGGAAATGGCAACCCACCCCAGTGTTCTTGCCTGGAGAATCCCAGGGACGGGGGAGCCTGGTGGGCTGCCATCTATGGGGTCACACAGAGTCGGACACAACTGAAGCGACTTAGCAGCAGCAGCAGCAGCAGCAGCGTATATATGTCAATCCCAGTCTTCCAATTCATCCTCCCCCAACCCCATGTAGGATTTATTTTGGTTGCCAATGAACTATCCCGAACAGATATATTCCTAGTTATACGGAATATATGGTCATTTGTGACCAAATATATGGTCATTCAAAAAATGACCATATCTATTTATTTGTGTATCTATCCATCCATCCATCATCCATCTTGACAACCAATTTTTGGCAAGTCTCTATAGTATTCCGGGCAGGGAGCCGGGTGATGTCTTACTCAGAGTTGGATCTGGCACAGAGAGTGCTCAGTAGTTATTTGCTAGGTGGATGCTTGGAAGACGGATTCCTTGCTTTCATGCACCTCAGAGTTTAGAGGACACACAAAAATAGTCAGCGGAAATGCAGAGGCAGACTCGATGGCGGTGCTTGTTCCTGGCTCTGGCACGGGACGCAAAGGAGGCTTCCTGGTGACAGAGGTGGTGGGAGACACATGGATGCTGGAGAGAGTGAGCTGCATTGAAGAAAGTGAGAGCAGGTTTACTGTGACTGACCCCTGCGGGGTGGTGGTGAAGGGGGAGGGATGCAGTGAGGGGGGAGAGACTCGTGTGTGTGTGTGTGTGTGAAGGGCACTGTGGCTACAGACATGAGCGGGAACACTTGGGACCACCCTTTCTGATTTGAACCTGTGTTGCTAAGATCAGTGGTCTCCAGTCTTTGGCGCCAGCGACTGGTTTCGTGGAAGACAATTTTTCAATGAACTGGGGGTAGGGGTGTGGTTTGGGGATGATTCAAGAGCATTACATGTATTGTGCACTTTCTTTCTATTATTATTATTACATCAGCTCCCCCTCAGATCATCAGGCATTAGGTCCTGGAGGTTGGGGACCCCTGGCTAAGATGGTGAATATGGAAGGTGACCTTACCTGCTTTCATGTTTTGGGAGGAGAGGGTCTGTCAGTGGGATGCCTTTTAATTTTCATGTGTGTCCCCGGTCAGAATGGCTGCTATTGAAAAGCGTACAAGCAATAAATGCTGGAGAGGGTGTGGAGAAAAGGGAACCCTCTTACACTGTTGGTAGGAATGCAAACTAGTACAGCCACTATGGAGAACAGTGTGGAGATTCCTTAAAAAATTGGAAATAGTACAGCTGTACAACCCAGCAATCCCACTGCTGGGCATACACACTGAGGAAACCAGAACTGAAAGAGACATGGGTACCCAATGTTCATCGCAGCACTGTTTATAATAGCCAGGACATGGAAGCAACCTAGATGTCCATCAGCAGATGAATGGATAAGAAAGCTGTGGTACATATACACAATGGAGTATTACTCAGCCATTAGAAAGAATACATTTGAATCACTTCTAATGAGGTGGATGAAACTGGAGCCTATTATACAGAGTGAAGTAAGCCAGAAAGAAAAACACCAATACTAATGCGTATATATGGAATTTAGGAAGATGGTAATGATGACCCTGTATGTGAGACAGCAAAAGAGACACAGATGTATAGAACAGTCTTTTGGACTCTAATTAAATTTATTTATTTATTCTATTTCTGGCTGCACTGAGGCTGCACTGCTTTGCACAGGCTTGCTCTCTCTGCGGCGCTCGGGCTTCTCACTGCAGTGGTTTCCATGGTGGTGGAGCACTGGCTGCAGGCACACGGGCTTTAGTGGCTGCCGCTGGCGAGCTCTAGAGAGTGGCCTTAGTAGTCATGGTGCACGGGCTTCCTTGAGCCTCAGCAAGTTCTTCCTGGACTGGGAATGAAACCCATGTCCCCCGTGTTGGCAGGCAGATTCTTATTCACTGCGTCAGCAGGGAGGTCCTGTTTTTTACTTTTTAAGTTGCCTGACTGATGTGACAATATGTGTAATGCATAGCAGAGGAAACAGGTCCTCAGGATGCACGCATTACTCTTTTGTGTTGCTCGGTCCCTCTCTGGTAGACTCTTGGGTCTTGGGTCAGTAGAGGATGAACGCTCCTGTTCCATAATGTCTGTGGCTCATGTTAACACTTCAGGGACGTTTCCAGTAGGTCTTGCCTTCACATCATCCTTGTGCAGCTGTGTTTTCTGGATGAGACCGTGGAGGTCTGGGTTATGCCAAATGCTTATTCCCAACAACTAGATTCTCATCTTATGTCTTGTTTGCCAAGATAACAGGCAGAAGCAGCTTTCACTTTCATGGGCTTCTTTTCCTGCATCCCTAAAACTGACCTTCCAAAAACTTCATCAAAAAGCAAAAATAAAATCAGTGATGCCTTACACATGGCAAACAGCTATTGGAGAAGGGGATCCTCCTGGGGAAGACATTTTCCTGTGATGCCAGGCCCTGAGAAAGCAGGTCAGAATCAAAGCGTCTAGAGATGGAGGGACTAGAACATGATTACCTTGAGTTGGCAAGTCAGTAATGACCGTGGTTATCTGACTTCGGATGCTTTGGGGAAAAAAAAAAAACTTAAGATAGGCTTTCCTGGTGGCTCAGTGGTAAAGAATCCACCTGCTAGATCAGGAGACATGGGTTTGTTCCTGATCCGGGGAGATCCCTCACGTCGCAGGGCAGTTAAGCCCGGGTACCACAGCTATTGAGCCCGTACTCTACAACTGTTGAGCCCATGCTCCAGAACAAGAGAAGCCCCCACAATGAGCAGCTTGGGAACTGCAACTAGAGAGGAGCCCCCTCTCGCCATAACTTAGAGAAAAGCCTGTGAGGCGGCGAAGACCCAGCACAGGCAATTGGAAAAAGAAAAAAAAAAAGCTTAAAGAATTAACTTATGTTTCATAAATAGGATCCTGATAGCATTATGTACTTGCAGCATTCAATATGTTCTTTGTAAAAAAAAATTTATTTCTAGCTGTGCTGGGTCTTAGTTGCAGTATGTGGGATTTAGTTCCCTGACCAGGGATTGAACCTGGGCCCCCTGCACTGGGAGTATGGTGTCTTAGCCACTGGACCACCAAGGAAGTCCCTCAATATGCTCTTAAAGACAGTCTATGAAATGATGGGGTGCAAGGAAGGAGGTGCTTCCTGCACCCAAGAGACGCTCCCAGCTTCAGCACGAGGCAGTTCAAATGGACTTTGCCATCTCATCCTCAGTGGTAATCTTTTTTCAGTTAATTCTCAGGAAGACAGATGTTTCCAATTTAGCCTTGAAAAGTACACAGTAATAAAATAATCTTCAAATTAGCATGGCGGTAGGGCCCGCTGTTTACAACCTGTTTTGAAAAAAAAAAATACTCTGGCTTTGCCTGTTCGAGTTTCCGTCAGGAAGATGGGATTGCCAAGCGAACATTACCATGTTGTCTTCTGAACTTTCATGTTCAGACTGTGATTTAGACGTGACATTCTTTCTTTGAAGTGCTCTGCAGAAGCTGACCCAGTATTTATATATTTGTCAGACATGAAGTTCCTTCTACATTTTTTGTGTGTGTGGTCAAAAAATCCGCCTTTCTGATGAGACCTCATTAAATCTTTTTTGAATATTGGGCCAGATTTTTAGAAGACACTGGAGACCTGCTCCACTGGTTAAGCCTCTAAAGGATGAAAGATTCCAGGAGTGAGTCATGATTTCACTCAGAGAGAATTTGAATGAGCAGTGAGAAATGACAGACGCAGCACAAGGATAAGAATCTGCCTGATCATTTACTGTTAATTTTTGATTGATGTGGAGTTGGGTTACAATGATTCAGGCGTCTATCAAAGTGATTCAGAGATAGACAGATAACAGATTCTTTTTCAGATTCTTTCCCATTATAGGTTATAACAAGATATGAAGGATGGTTCCCTGTGCTGTACAGTAGGTCTGTGTTATTTACCCATTTTATATATAGTAGTGTATATCTGTTAATCCCAAATTCCTAATTTATCTCCCACCCAACCTTTCCTCTTTGGCAATCATAAGTTTGTTTTCTATGTGAGTCTATCTCTGTTTTGCAAATAAGTTTATTTGTATCGTTTGTTAAATTCCACCTCTGAGGGATATGATATATTTATCTTTGGCTTATTTCACTTTGTATGGTAATCTCTAGCTCCATCCGTGGTGCTCCAAATGGCATACCTCATTCTTTCTGAAGACAGAGTAATGCTCCTCTGTACATATGCGTGTGCCTGTGTGCATATACACGCCACGTCTTTACCCAGGCCTCTGATGCACACTTGGGTTGCTCCCGCCTCCTGGCTTTTGTATCTAGTGCTGCAGAGAACACTGGGGTGCATGTGACGTTTTGAATTAAGAGTTTTCTCCTGATATCTGCCCGGGGAATAGGATCGCTGGGTCATATGGTAATTCTAGTTTTAGTTTTTTTAAGGACTGGCCATACTGTTCCGATTTACATTCCTACCCACAGTACAGGAGGGTCCCTTTTCCCCACACTCTGCTCAGCATTTGCTCTTTGTAGACTTTTTAAATGATGGCCATTCTGACTGGTGGCGGGGGTTGGTGCCTCACTGTTGCTCTGATCATTCAGGGTATGTGACCGAGAGCCCTAGACCTGGCCAAGGTCAGCCCCCCTGGCTTCTCCGGGAAAAGACCGAGCTCCACTTTCACTCCCCCCCCACCCCCGGTGACCCTGAGCTTGGACTTGCTTGCGCTCAGTCTTCGTCCAGGCTCCCGGTCTGTGCTTGTGAAGCGAGGGAGTGCTGCGATAGCTGCCATTTCTTCAGGACTCCTGTTGAGTTCTCCCCTCCTCAAATCTGGGCTGGCCTGTGGCTGCTCCCACAGCTGAGGATGGTAGGGCCGAGGCCTCGGCAGCCCCCAGGTCGGGCTTTGAACGGGGGCAGCGTGCACTCTGGTCTCCTCGGGAGCGGGGCTGCCAGGTGAGAAGTCCCACCATTCTGCAGGAAGGACCCCAAGGAAAGGCCCTGGGGCTCCCTGGAAGGCAGAGGGATCCAGCTGAGCCCAGGCTTTCAGACATTTCCAGCAAGATACCAGGCATATGAGTGACACCTTCTCAGGCCTTCCAGACCCAGACCAGCCCCCAGGTGAACAGCATCTTGTGACCCAAGGTAACAGCACAAGAATGTAAAAGAATTGCCCTACTGAGTCCTGCCCACATTCCTAACTCACAGAATTGTGAGCAATCATTAGCTGATTCAATAACTAATTCAAGCCACCACATTTTGGATAGTTTATTGATACGGCAACGGAAAACTGGGGTAGCACAGTTGTGTATTAGTTGTCCAGTTGTATCCAGCTCTTTGCAACCCCATGGACCATAGCCTGCCAGGCTCCTCTGTCCATGGGGATTCTCCAGGCAACAATACTGGAGTGCGTTGCCATTCCCTTCTCCAGGGGGTCTTCCTGACGCAGGGATTGAACCCGGGGCTCCTGCGCTGCAGGCAGACTCTTTACTGCCTGAGCCAGACGCTGTCCTGGTGCATCTTGATGAAATCTATTCATAGGGGTTGCACTGTAAGAAAAACCCAGGAAGAAGGATCCTCTAAACATTTCTTCTTTCTCCGGAAGGGAATCACAGACACCCCGAGAGGCCCAGATTTGACTAGTGCCGGGTTACCTCTCTTCCTAAGTCTCTGTGCTTTTTGCTAAGTCTCAGCACCCGCTGCAGACAGATTTCCAAGGGCGAGGCTCTACCAGTCCATCACCTGTGCAGGTTTGAATCTTCCTGGTCATGCGGCCTTGGCTCAAGGCAGGACCTGCTGCCAGAACAGTGTCTTTTACTTGTGTGTGTGCTTTCTCAGTCACTCAGTCACGTCTGACTCTGCACCCATGGCCTTAGCCCACCAGGCTTCTCTGTCCATGGAGTTTTCCAGGCAAGAATACTGGATTGGTTTGGGTTGCCATTTCCACCTCCACGGGATGTTCTCGACCCAGGGATTGAACCCAAGTCTCTTGCATCTCTGGCATCGACAAGCAAATTCTTGACCACTGTGCCACCTGTATAATGGGGTTCCCTGATGGCTCAGCAGTAAAGAACCTGCTTGTCAGTGCAGAGACATGAGTTCTATCTCTAGGTTGGGAAGCTTCCCTGGAGAAGGAAATGGCCACCCACTCCAGTATTCTTGCCTGGAGAATCCCATGGACAGAGGAGCCTGGCAGGCTACAGTCCATGGGGTCCCAAACGAGTCAGACATGACTTAGCAACTAAACAACAATGACATCATAACATCGTCTTACTTGTACCCCAGATCACACCTCAATGCTCCTAAATGATCACGTCTCTCCTTCTCCCTTACAATGTGGACAAATGAGTGATGGGTGAGGTTTCTGCTGCTGCTAAGTCACTTCAGTCATGTCCGACTCTGTGCGACCCTATAGATGGCAGTCCACCAGGCTCCTCAGTCTCTGGGATTTTCCAGGTTAAGAGGACTGGAGTGGGTTGCCATTTCCTTCTCCAGATGGGTGAGGTTGATCTCCCATCAAATGTCAACCTAATCTATATCACAATTGTTTTAAACTGGGAGTTTTCACCAGGAGACTTCTCATAACAAGTACAACTATAGTTGGGGGGAAAAAAAACAGCGGAATACAGCTTTGTAGATTAGGATAAAAAATATCGTAGGTTACAGAATTTACCAGCTGCTCGAGCCTCAGTATATAGCACACAGGTGATTAAATAAAACAACCTTATTTACTCAGCATGCATAACTCCTGGCTCTAGAACCATGGGCTATCACTGAATTCAGTTCAACCATCATTGAATTTAAGCTGCCTCTAGCTGAATTGTGTTGGCCAGGTAGTCCTCTGAATGTAACGGCTTATTATGAAACTATGTGAAAAAAATCTAAAACGCTGATGTTATTTCCTATCTTGCAAAGGAAAATGGCTATTAAATTGATTAATGAATTCTACTTAAGGATTTTCACAACTCTTTTTCTGTTTTTAGGAGATGTACCCCGAAATTGAATATTCTCTCAATCGATTTTTTGAAGTTCACTTTTTTGAGACTTTTTCTGTACTGAATTTTGATACGGGTAATTTCTAGATAGAAATTTTAAAATCCCACTGGTTTAATTTCCCTAGAAACAATTCCGAATCACATTTGTTGTGCCCCTTCATTCAGTAGGAATGCCCTCGATGTGTATTGAATTGACATTTTGGTTCCTGTTAGGGTCATGTGTGTGTTCTAGGAGACACACAAGTTCTTGATGAAGATTTTGCGTTCTCTGTTTTAATTTCTATGACATTTTGAGACAATATTAGCATATTTTAGATCATCTGAATGACCACAATGTAATTAAATACTGCCACAAAATTTCAGTGTCTCTGCTTGATTCAAATTTAACTTATGAGCTTGCTTTTAATTTATAGTTGCATAGGAACTGTATCTATCACTTCAGTTCTAGCTTTGTGTTTACATACATGTTACTTTATTAAGCTCGCTTCTTTGTGCCAGGCACTGATCAAAAAGCTGCATGAATTATTGCCTTTGCTCCCCACAGATCAGTGAGTTATACCCATACTGTATATGAGGAAACTGAGGCACAAGGGATAAAACTGAAGTAACAGAAGAGTCGATTCAAAAAAATTTAGGTAATATTAGAGGTTTGTCAACTTACATAATTGAAAAGTCCAGAGGACACAACTTAGTGACTGAACGACAACACAGAAAGACTGGGCTTGCTTCAGGTATGGGTTGATCAGGGCGCCGACTCTGCGTCTCTGTAATCTCTTTGGCTCAGCCCTTTCTGTGTGTCGGCTCCATTTCCTGGCTGGCTTCTCTCAGGATCACAAGAGGGCTGCCTTCTTCTGCCAGGGCCTCAAGTTTCCTCATTTATGTTTGGGGAGAAAGAATCATTTTCAGCACATTGCCACACCAAGAATGAAAAATCCCATATCATAACATTAGTTACAAAAAACAAAGATGCATGCTCATTATCTGTCATAAAGGAAACAACAAGTATTTCACTAAAACCAGAAAAAGGATACTGTGAAAGAGATAGAGAGTGACAAATGAGACTTAGTAGTAGGAAACCATTACTGAAGATTTCATAGGTATAGAATGTCATCAGTAAATTACAAATAAAACTACCATGCCTGCCTGCCTGCTAAGGTGCTTCAGGCATGTCCAGCTCTTTGCAACCCCATGGACTGTACCCCACCGGGCTCCTTCATCCATGAGATTTTCCAGACAAGAACACTGGAGTGGGTAGCCATGCCTTCCTCCAAGGAATCTTCCCGATCCAAGGATCAAACCTCCGTCTCCTGCATTGCAGGTGGATTCTTGGAGTCACTGGAGAAGTCCAAAACTAACATAAGATCCAGAAGTCCCACTTCAAGGTATTTCTCCAAAAGAACTGACATCAGGATCTGGGAAAGACTGTTTCATTCCCACGTGTATTGCAGTATTAGTCACAATAGCTAAGAGGCGGAAACATGAGGAGCTTGATATATACACACTTTGGAATATTATTCATCTTCAAAAAGGAAGAAAATTCTGATACATGGTTCAACATACATGAATCTTGTTGAACCATGTAAAACCATAATAAATAATTATGCTAAGTGAAATAAGCCAGTTACATAAGAATAAATACTGTGTGATTCCACTTACATGAAGTTCCTAAAGTAGTCAAATTCAGAGAGACAGAAAGTAGAATGGTGGTTTCCAGGGACTGGGGCAGTGGGAACAGGGAAATGGGAAGTTGCTGTTCAGGGGGTACAGAGTTTCAGATTTTCGAGACAAAGTGTTCTAGAGCTCTGCTCTACCACCATGATGCCCAGAGTTAACAATATTGTAACTTAAAAATTTATTCAGAGGGTAGATCTCATGTGACAGGTTTTTAGCCAGAGTAAAAAATACCATCATCATCATTGGTAATTAATTTACTTCTTGTGTTGTTGCTTGGCTTAAATTTTGTGAATATAACTTAAATTTTTTTTTTTTAATTTGTGTGTATGTTTTTGTCTGTGCTGGGTCTTTGTCACAACCCTCTAGTTGCGGTGTGTGTGTGTGTGTGTGTGTGTTCTCATCACAGTCGCTTCTCCTGTTGCAGGGCATGGGCTCCAGGTGCTTGGGCGTCAGTAGCTGGGCGCACAGGCTTAGCTGCCCTGCGGCACGTGAGACCCGCCTGGACCAGGGAGGGAACCTGCGTCCCTTGCACTGGTAGCGGATTCTTAACCACCGGGCCACCACGGAAGTCCTGCAAAATGTTATTGCAATGGTATTCATATATTTACTAGCAGTTTCTGTCTTCTCACCGTAGGTTTGCCTTTAGCATCTCTCCAAATTAGAACGTGCCCTGGACTCTTAGAAAACTAGCTCTCATGGGTGGGGGTGGGGCACGGCAGTGATGCCAGCATCTTAGGGTAACTCTCCGTGGTTGCAGTTTTCTTAAATTAAGATTTAACTAATGGTGCCTCTGAGTTCATAATGTGAGCAATTTTCTAAACGTGTTTTCCCATAGGAAATGTGCAACTAAATGGGAAGTCTCTTAATGAATTGCTTTCACGGTTGGTTACCCCTCCAGTGGCTTGTGTTTACAACCAATTCTGAGAAATAAGTTTTGCACTTCCAAATGAGCACTCAAGGTCGGGAGAGTGACTCGAGCTATAAGCTTGCAAGGACTGGCTATCCATACCATTCTAATCATTTCATGTTTTTTTCTACTTTTAAAATTTAAATATATATTTTTAAAGTTTTACAATGTTTTGTTGGTTTCTGCCATCAGTTCAGTTCAGTTCAGTCACTCAGTCGTGTCTGACTCTTTGTGACCCCATGAATTGCAGCACGCCAGGCCTCCCTGTCCATCACCAACTCCCGGAGATTTCTCAAACTCATGTCCATCGAGTCAGTGATGCCATCCAGCCATCTCATCCTCTGTCGTCCCCTTCTCCTCCTGCCCCCAATCCCTCCCAGCATCAGAGTCTTTTCCAGTGAGTCAACTCTTTGCATGAGGTGGCCATAGTACTGGAGTTTCAGCTTTAGCATCATTCCTTCCAAAGAAATCCCAGGGCTGATCTCCTTCAGAATGGACTGGTTGGATCTCCTTGCAGTCCAAGGGACTCTCAAGCGTCTTCTCCAACACCACAGTTCAAAAGCATCAATTCTTCGGCACTCAGCCTTCTTCACAGTCCAACTCTCACATCCATACATGACCACAGGAAAAACCATAGCCTTGACTAGATGGACCTTAGTCGGCAAAGCAATGTCTCTGCTTTTGAATATGCTATCTAGGTTGGTCATAACTTTTCTTCCAATGAGTAAGCGTCTTTTAATTTCGTGGCTGCAATAACCATCTACAGTGATTTTGGAGCCCAAAAAAATAAAGTCTGACACTGTTTCCCCATCTATTTCCCATGAAGTCATGGGACCAGATGCCATGATCTTCGTTTTCTGAATGTTGAGCTTGAAGCCAACTTTTTTGCTTTCCTCTTTCAGTTTCATCAAGAGGCTTTTGAGTTCCTCTTCACTTTCTGCCATAAGGGTGGTGTCATCTGCATATCTGAGGTTATTGATATTTCTCCCGGCAATCTTGATTCCAGCTTGTGCTTCTTCCAGCCCGGCGTTTCTCATGATGTACTCTGCATAGAAGTTAAATAAGCAGGGTGACAATATACAGCCTTGACGTACTCCTTTTGCTATTTGGAACCAGTCTGTCGTTCCATGTCCAGTTCTAACTGTTGCTTCCTGACCTGCACACAGATTTCTCAAGAGGCAGGCTAGGTGGAGAAGCTCTATACAGTCAACAAAAACAAGACCAGGAGCTGACTGTGGCTCAGATCATGAACTCCTTATTACCAAATTCAGACTTAAATTGAAGAAAGCAGGGAAAAACCGCTAGACCATTCAGGTATGACCTAAATCAAATCCCTTATGATTATACAGTGGAAGTAAGAAATAGATTTAAGGGCCTAGATCTGATAGATAGAGTGCCTGATGAACAATGGAATGAGGTTCATGACATTGTACAGGAGACAGGGATCAAGACCATCCCCATGGAAAAGAAATGCAAAAAAGCAAAATGGCTGTCTGGGGAGGCATTACAAATAGCTGTGAAAAGAAGAGAAGTGAAAAGCAAAGGAGAAAAGGAAAGATATAAGCATCTGAATGCAGAGTTCCAAAGAATAGCAAGAAGAGATAAGAAAGCCTTCTTCAGCGATCAATGCAAAGAAATAGAGGAAAAGAACAGAATGGGAAAGACTAGAGATCTCTTCAAGAAAACTAGAGATACCAAGGGAACATTTCATGCAAAGATGGGCTCGATAAAGGACAGAAATGGTATGGACCTAACAGAAGCAGAAGATATTAAGAAGAGGTGGCAAGAATACACGGAAGAACTGTACAAAAAAGATCTTCACAACCCAGATAATCATGATGATGTGATCACTCATCTAGAGCCAGACATCTTGGAAAGTGAAGTCAAGTGGGCCTTAGAAAGCATCACTACAAACAAAGCTAGTGGAGGTGATGGAGTTCCAATTGAGCTTTTTCAAATCCTGAAAGATGATGCTGTGAAAGTGCTGCACTCAATATGCCAGCAAATTTGGAAAACTCAGCAGTGGCCACAGGACTGGAAAAGGTCAGTTTTCATTCCAATTCCAAAGAAAGGCAATGCCAAAGAATGCTCAAACTACCGCACAATTGCACTCATCTCACACTTCCCTGGTGGCTCAGATGGTAAAGCGTCTGTCTACAATGCAGGAGACCCGGGTTCGATCCCTGGGTCGGGAAGATCTCCTGGAGAAGGAAATGGCAATCCACTCCAGTACTATTGCCTGGAAAATCCCATGGACAGAGAAGCCTGGTAGGCTACAGTCCATGGGGTCACAAAGAGTTGGACACGACTGAGCGACTTCACTCACTCACATGCTAGTAAAGTAATGCTCAAAATTCTCCAAGCCAGGCTTCAGCAATACGTGAACCGTGAACTCCCTGATGTTCAAGCTGGTTTTAGAAAAGACAGAGGAACCAGAGATCAAATTGCCAACATCCGCTGGATCATGGAAAAAGCAAGAGAGTTCCAGAAAAACATCTATTTCTGCTTTATTGACTATGCCAAAGCCTTTGACTGTTTGGATCACAATAAACTATGGCAAATCTGCTGATCAAAACTGGAGGAGATTTCTGATTGGCCTGGCTTGCACCCTGGGCCAGCTGCAAAAGCCTCACTGGGGCCCAGGGCTTCCTCTGGACTCCTGTGACCTGGAGGTGGTGACCTGGAGGTGACGCCCTGCAACACACACATGGACCGCCTGTTAGAGTAAAGCAACACCCCCAAAGAAGAAAGGAGGGCCACCATGCCCACGGTGGGAACCGGGAGCTGGGCCCCCATCTCATTTATCCTGTTTTTACTCTAGTGAGGTGGGCTCACCCCTCTCTTTGCAGCTCCAGGGAGCGTCTCTTTACTTCCACACATTGCTCTCTGGGGAGATCAACTTTCATTAAACAACTGCAGGAAAGAAAAGGGAATGACAACATGCAGTGAAAAGAATAGCAGACAGTGTGCGGACGTGGCCCAGGGTCTAAGGACAAGCTTGCGAGGCGGTCAGCCTCCCACGGGGGACGCTGCTCTGATGCGTCCCCAGCCCTCTGGGCCTCCTTCCTCCAAGCTTCACCTTGACTTTCTGCCTGATATTTGGGAAACCCATTTGATAGGAGGGCTTATTACACACCCAGGGGATAGCTGTCTCCTCCCCCAGTACTTTCCCAAAGTCTTAGTAGGTCAGTCTAGAAATAGCATCCGAGGAGCGCTGGCTCTTCACGACTCCAAGTCCCCTGGACTTGTCCAGGCTATAGCCCTTGGTACCATGGTTTCAAAATACCCTGTGTCAGACTCTTCCATGAGGCTGTCCTGGCAGACTATCCAGGGCTGTTCTTTATGCCCTGCCGCCGATGTGAGTGTGTATATTTATTTTCCTAATTGTCTTGTAGAAAGAGACAGATGAATACTGACCTCAAGGTTTTGTAATTGCAAGGCCTCCTTATTCACGGTGGAGTTCTGTTCACTTCGGATTTCAGATTGTCTCCTAGGGCGTCTGCTGGTGATAATAAACAGGCCCATTACTCAGCTGTGCTCAGTGGCCGCTCCCTTGGCTACTAAAAAGTCCTTGCCAATATGAATTCTCTGCTTAGAGAGGCTGGATTAACTCCTTAGATAAGGATCACGCTTCCTAACCTCTGTCCGGGAAAACGAGGATTTTTTTTTTCTCTTTCCACTGTGCAAGTTATTTTCCTTTGAGTATTCACAGCAAGCTTGAAAATGTCTTTGACATGTTATCAGTTCAGTCACTCAGTCGTGTCCGACTCTTTGCGACCCCATCGACCGCAGTATGCCCGGCTTCCCTGTCTATCACCAACTCCCAAAGCTTGCTCAAGCTCATGTCCATTGAGATGGTGATGCCGATGTTACATTATGTTATCGTGTTATGGGTTATCTAAAAATGAACGTAAAATTTGCATTATCCTCCATTATATATCTGTTTAATACATAAATAATGCTTTAAATTATTTTCCATTGAGCAAAATGTATTTTCTGAAAAGATGTGTCGTATTCACTGTATTAGGTTGTTCTCTAGCTTTGGGTAATTCTTAGCAACGAGTTAGAGAAGTCAGAGGAAATGGAATTAGAGCCTTTCCAACCCCCTCACCTCCAATCCCCAATCTTCTGAGCAACTTTGAGGAGCCCAACCTTCACAAAACTGAGCTTTAGGGACATATAACCTCAACCAGATCTCAGGAGGTGATGAGTGAAACAGACTCTCCAGACAAGCTCAGGATAGAAGGCAGGCCTTCTGGCATTTGCAAAGCCCCTACCTTCTTTCAACAACTTCTTGACTTGGGAGTTGAGCTTCATGTACTTCCTGGCCTCTTATGAATCACTGACTCAGATCTTTCTCGGCCGGATGGAGAACCACCGAGCCCCGTCCGCTCCTGGAGACCCGGGGCTGGGTGTGTGTGTACTCCTCTGGATCCGCCGGACGTGCGCTATCGCTCAGCCTCCATTCACTCTCCTCCGATAGCCACGCCCCAGGACTACTCTGGGGAGCTCCCGTAATGCACTCTCATTTCATCGACTTCTGGTGGTTTTGGCTCCTTTGAGGTACAGAGCATATGACTCAAGTCTGGCCAATCGGGGGGCTCTGTTCCCTGGCCGGGGCCCCGATATGACTCAATCAAAGTAAATAAAATGAAATCCTATTGGGCTGAGTGCCTGGAAGATATACAGTCTAGATCTTCCGTAGACATCTTGTGATCAGGAAGAGAGAGACTGTCTGAAAATAAGGCCAACACACAGAAGAGACTATGGCCGGTGACCAGGTCCTGGAAACACTGGCATCCACGCCACGCTTGAGGCCCGTGCTGCCCGGAGCTTCTCAGTTATCTCAGCCAATCAGTCACTTTTCTTTTCCGCATATGCCTGTGCTGTGCTGTTCAACCGCTCAGCTGTGTCCGACTCTTTGTGACCTCATGGACTGTAGCCTGCCAGGCTCCTCTGTCCATGAGGATTCTCCAGGCAAAAACACTGGAGTGGGTTGCCATGCCCTCCTCCAGGGGATCTTCCCAACCCAGGGGTCGAACCCAGGTCTCCCGCATTGCAGGCGGATTCTTTATCATTTGAGCCACCAGGAAAGACCAAGAATACTGGATTGGGTATCCTATCCCTTCTCCAGGGGATCTCCCCAACCCAGGGATTGAACCCAGGTCTCCCACATTGCGGGTGGATTCTTTACCAGCTGAGCTACCAGGGACGCCCCTTTGTATGCTTATTTGGGTTGAGTTTTTGGCCTTTTAGAACTGAATGAAGTCTAACTGTATATTCCATGTAAGCAGGACTCTCGCCTGCCCAACTTTCTGTGCATCCAAGAGCTGAGACCCGATGGTTGTCACATAATAGGTGCTCAAGAAATGTGTGTGGATGGGATTTCCCTGGTGGTCCAGTGGTTAAGAACAGCTGCCAATGCAGGGAACATGGGCTTGATCCCTGGTCCGGGAAGATCCCACATGCCGTGGAGCAACTAAGGCCCGGTGCCGCAACTGCTGAGCCTTAGAGCCTGGGAGCTGCAACAAGAGAAGCCGCTGCAACGAGAAGGCTGTGCACGGTCCTAGAGAGCAGCCCCATTCAGCAACTAGAGGAAGCCCGTGCACAGCAACAACGACCCAGCACAGCCAAAGATAAAATAAATAAGTAAATTCTTTACAAAAAGGAATAGCTTTTGAAAAAGTGAGCTTTCCAGGCGGCACAAATAGTAAAGAATCTGCCTGCCACGCAGGAGACGTGAGTTTGATCCCTGGGTTGGGAAGATCTCCTGGAGAAGGGAATGGCAACCCACTCTAGTATTCTTGCCTGGGAAACCCCATGGACAGAGGAGCCTGGGGGGCTACAGTCTGTGGGGTCACAAAGAGTCGGACATGACTGATCGACTAAGCACAGGAAGCTGAAGAATTGTGAGGGAGGGAGGGGACCTCGTGCTCAGGCAGGGCAAGTGTTGGGTCCCAGCTCCCCTATTTCCTGACTCCCCAGCCCTCAGCTTCCATCCTGCTCTTTTCATGGAAGCAGACGATGGAGGAGAGAAACCTCAGACCCCACTCCAACCCTTGAATGACAACTGCAGGCTCAGAGCCAGCCTAGACAAGGCTAGTATGATTACTGTGATATCAGAAAAAAAACCCTCAAAAAAAAAAATCCCTCCCCATCATCTGAGCCTTTCACTTCCTCTAAGGGGTTGCAGAGTCCGACACAACCAAGCACACAGCACATCAGATTATGAGGTAGGATATTCTGCTTTAGCTGGTAAGATGGCATGTCTTCCAGAGATCCTAGGCTTGGTGCAGGATTCGATTTAGAGAATCTTCTTGTGAAGAAGTGGTGAATGCATTTTAAGTTGACGGGGCAACTTTTCGAGATGTGGGAGGAAGGGTGTGTATGTGTGTGCATGTGGTGGGCAGCCCAGAGGAGTGAACTGCAATGGATTTCAGTGACTCTTTGCTACCCGGTGACTATGTCCCGTTATTCTGACGGCCACGTGTGACTGCCTCCTGGGAGGGCACCCCTCCCCCGTTCCCTTGATCACACATCCACATTCAGAGTCGGGGTGTCAGTTTCCCATGTACCCATGACCCAGGCAAAGCCAAGGAAGCGCGTTGAGACTTCTGAAATCTGTGGGAAAGATTTTCTTGCCGTGTCTAGCTGGAATTGAAACTTAAATACAAGAAAGCCTGAAACTGTGATAGCCACCTTCTGACCATGGAAAGAGGGCTTATCTGAGGGTAAAGCCAAGACACAGAGGATAGTAGAACAGAGCAAAAAGCTAATGATGCTTAATGCTGTACTTTTAATCTCTGCATCACAGTGCCTGAAGTCAACTCTAGCGGTAGTTTTCAGGTAAATGAGCCAATACATTCCACTCTATCAAAATATACATTTTGTTGGATTTCCTGCCAATTTCAGCCAGAGGAGTCTCAGCTGATATCCTGAACAATTGCCACACTCCGGGAGATGTCTGGAGGTGATGACTCAAAAGACACTCTGAGTCAAGAACTTGCTCGGGCGCATGTCATTTATTCAGGAGGTGATTCCTGGAAGCAGAAATGAGGGAGTGAGGTGGGTGAGACGGGAAGGGTCAATCCCACCGGGGACAGCTGAGGAATTGTGTGAAATACAACTCAAAGCTGTCCCACCAGGAGACGGTGGCAGGGTTGGTCTGGGACATTTAGCTATTGGCCCCAGTCCTCTCTTATTTGGTAATGTGACTGTTCCTGCATCTGTCAAACACCTCACCTGGCTGAAGGGCACCAGAGCAATAAGGACTTGCTCTCAAGAGAGTGTCTGGGAGTTACATGGCAAATCTATGCTCACCCTCCTGAGGGTTCCTGAAGGATAAACTGATAAAGTCCTCACTCTCCACTTGGAAGCAGCTCACTCTGCATCACGTGACAAGGACTCTAGATTGGCCAGGCTCTTTGTTTAAAATGTGTTTTATTGAAGTGCAGTTTACAATGTTGTGTTAATTTCTGCTGTAAAGTGACTCACACACACATGTATGTATTCTTTTTCATGTTCCTTCCATTATGGTTTATTGCAGGATACTGAATATAGTTCCCTGTGCTCCACAGTAGGGCCTTGTTTATCCATCGTATATATAATAGTTTGCACCCGCTCCTCCCAAACTCCCACCCACCGCTACCCCACCCCACGCTCTTCCCCTTGGCAGCCACAGGTCTTTCTCCAGGTCTGTGAGTCTGTTTCTATTTCACAGATAAGTTTGCTTGGCCTTATTTTAGAGTCCACATGTAAGTACTGTCATACGATGTTTCTCTTTCTCTTTTTGACTTCACTTAGTGTGACCATCTCTAGTTGCATCCATGTTGCTGCAAATGGCATTATTTTAAATTTCTTTTTTATGGCTGAATAGTATTCTGTTATATATGGACCACATCTTCTTTATCCATGCATCTGTCAATGGACATTTAGGTTGCTTCCATGGCTTGGCTGTTGTGATGAGTGCTGCTAAGACCAAAGGGGGAGCGTGTATCTTTCTGGATTATAGTTTCGGCCGCATGTGTGCTCAGGAGTGGGATTGCTGAGTCATATGGCAACTCGAGTGTTTTGAGGACCCTCCCTACCGTCCTCCATAGCGAATGCACCAACTTACATCCCCACAGGTGGGTCGTGTCTTTGATCCACACTCAGAAGAGCTCCACAGAATTCTCCTGAAGGACCACAGCTGCTTAATCTCACCTCAGGGCTTCACTTTGGAGCTTATCCTAAGCTCTTCTCCTTCTAGGGATGGGAAATGGAGACAGGGGTTGAAAATGGGGCATTCCCAGGACCAAGTCTAATCTGTATGGAGCTTGGGCTGGAGTCTTGGACCCTCTTGGTCTGGGCAAATTCAGGGCATAGGGCACTTTTCTCCATAATTTACATTTTGTCCTTCTGTAGGCGCCCAAGACCGGACTGCTGTTGACCAGATGGGCTGCGTTTTATGGGGAGAAAAAGATCCCCGCTTTGTCAGCATTAAGAAAAAATGCCCCAAACTAATGAAAACTTAAGGAACCCAATGCTTATTATATGTGATTATCAAAGTGAAGCATTGTTTTAGAATGATGTTGACACAGGTCTTGGGACTGTGTGTTCATAAACATAGTGCTCTCATGGGTGGAAGAAAATTCCAATCTAGGTTATTTTTAGAGAAAATTGTAGCTCTTTGTTATGCCTAAAATAGAAAGATCATATTTTCAATGCCTTTGTGGCTGTATCACGTTAATGAGAACCGTCAGACTATGTGGCCCTCATTGAGTTTAGATACAGTCCTCACACAAGGCAGGTGGTAAGCACACACACAGTTTCTTTCCAAAGGATTTAACACTTCCGTATTGAACATGTGGGCTTCCCAGTGGCTCAGATGCTAAAGAATCTGTCTGGGTTCAGTCCCTGGGTTGGGAAGATCTCCTGGAGAAGGGAGTGACAACCCACTCCAGTATTCTTGCCTGGAGGATTTCATGGACAGAGGAGCCAGGACGGCTACAGTCCACGGGGTCAAAAAGAATCGGACACTACTGAGCGACTAATGCTTTCATTTTTTTTTTTTTATTGAGTGCGTACTACCGCTTCCCAGGTGGTGCTAGTGGTAAAGAACCTGCCTGCCAGTGCACGAGATGTAAGAGACTCAGTTCGAACCCTGGGTTGGGAAGATCCCTTGGAGGAGGGCATGGCAACCCACTCCAGTATTCTTGCCTGGAGAATCCCATGGACAGAGGAGCCCGGCGGGCTATAGTCCATGGGGCTGCAAAGAGTTGGAGATGATTGAAGCAACTTAGCACCCATGCACGCAATGTCTAACACACTGCTGAGTGCTGAAGGAATACAAAAAAGTATGTCACACAAGTCACAGTTACTCCCTTCCCACTAGGAATGTCAATGAGCCACATCCACACAGGGGTGGCTGGCATGACTCAGCACACCTACTGCTGGTCATTAGTCACATTACAGTAACATCATCCTGAAGTCTCATTACCGTACTTGTCTACATGTGGGTTTCAGCTCTGCATCCGTGGGAGTCTTTTCCAACCCAGCCTTCTAACTGGAGATTTAATGTTTAGGGATAAAGTCTTCAGCAATACAGTAATATTTTACCAAATTATTGAAAACCTGAGCTCTCTGAACACAACTGGAAATACAAATATAGTCAAGTTTCCCGAATGGCTCTGAGTCCAGTTCTTTGAGGGGATGGGGTGGGACACAGTCTCTAATTTGCTACCTTGAAAATGATTAACTTTTTTTTTTTTTTTTTTTGCCTCACCACATGGCTTGTGAGATTTTACTTCCCTGACCAGGGATTGAACTCAAGCCCTCTGCCATGAAAGGACAGAGTCCTAACCACTGGGATGCCAGGGCATTCCCGGATTAACCATTTTTCATTCAAGATTCCTACTCATAATAAGCACATACTGGGGCTTCCCTGGTGGCCCAGTGGTTAAGAATCTGCCTGCCAAAGCAGGAGGCACTTGTTCAATCCCTGGTTCAGGGAAGATCCCTCATGCCACGGAGCAGCTAAGCCCGTGTGCCCCAACTACGGAGCCCATGTGCTGTAACTACCAAGGCCCATGTGCCTCGAGTCTATACTCCACGACAAGACAGACCACCCCAGTGAGAAGGCCACACACGGCAACTGGAGAAAAAGCCTGCACAGCAGTGAAGACCAGCACAGCCAAAAATCAAGATACGCGTGGACTGAATGGTAGTTCTGGGAACCGTGCAGCGCTGGAGATACAAGGATGACTTAGTGGGTCTCCACCCTTCCAGGGTTCCTGGCTAGACCAGTGACTCTCAGCCTGGCTGTCCGACACAGTCATCGAGCAAGTTTTAAAACCATATAGATGACCCCTTCCCAGACCAGTTAAATATGACTCTCTGTGAATGGGACCCAGACATCATTTTATTTTACTTCATTATTTTTTTAAACTGTATGATCTCACCTGTATGTGGAATCTTAAAAAAAAAAACAACAACACACCCCGACTCACAGTCAGAGAGAACAGACTGGCGGCTGCCAGAGGCGGAGGGTGTCGGGGTGGGGGAAATGGGTGAAGAGGTCAGAAGGTGCTCAATGATCAGATAAGGAAGCCCTGGGAATGTGATGCGCAGCATGGTGACTACGTTAATGGTATTGTCTTGGGGCTTCCCTGGTGGCGCGGTGGGTGAGAGTCCACCTGCAGGGGCCGTGGGTCCCACCCCTGGTCTGGGAAGATCCCACACCGCTGCAGAGCAGCTAAGCCCAGGCACCGCAACTGCTAAGCCCTCGGGCCACAACTACTGAAGCCCGTTTGCCTAGAGCCCCCTAGCGAGAGAAGCCACCCCAGCGAGAAGCCCACGGACCGCGGCGAAGGGTAGCCCGTGCTCACCGCAACCACAGCAAAGCGCGTGCAGCCACAAAGACCGGGCGCAACCAACAATAAGTAAAGAAGTAATATTAAAACAATACTGTCCCGTGTATCTGAACGTTGCTAAGAGAGCAGATCTTAAAAGTTCTCATCACAAGAGAAAAACCTGTATGTGCAGTGATGGATGGTAATCCTTTCCCAATATATGCATACATCAAATCACCACGATGCCACCCACTGCGGCATCCTTGCCTGGAGAATCCCGTGGACAGAGGAGCCTGGCAGGCGGCAGACCATGGGGTCACAAAGAGTCGGACACGATGGAGCGACTTAGCACACACCCAGAACTAACAGGGTTATATGTCAGTTATATCTCAATTAAAATGTTTTTATTTTTCATTGTATTTTTTAAAGTAAAAAGCTCCTTAGGTGATTCTAATGGACATTGGGGATACTAATCTAGACCAACAGCCCTGAACAGTAACAACTGGTTAAATATTACAGTGGAGATAGATAAGATAAAATGTCAGGAAAGGCTGGAAGAGGAGTTTCCTGGTTTCAAATGGGAAAACTGAAGATCTCTTTTTGGAGAATGCAAGTTTGGAACTAGGTTGGATGGCTGAAATTTTTAAGTTCTTATATCTGCCTCTCATAACTTTCCCTCCAGTTTCCTGTTCTATTAATAAGCTGTTAGCTGTCCCACTCACAGCTGTGAGTGTCTGTCTCTAGCAGCTCATTTCTAATGTAATCTTTCTAAGCGTCTGGAGCTAGGAAATCTAATTTCTAGGTCTGTTGGAATGGAGTGTAAATTGAGAATAAATAGGCTCCACTTCCCACTAAAGGACCGAGAACTCCTTGGAGAAATGGCTGACTCCAGGTCCGGGGCAGGAGCTGCAGCCGGTGAGCCTGGGGCATCTTGTTATGCCAGGGGCAAGGAGGTTCTCAAGATCAATGGGGTCAAGTCACAAGGACACGATCCAACTGGAGGAGGCTGCTGAGGGCCAAAGAAGGGACAGTGGGAGCGTCAGCATGGACAGTAACAGCAGAAGATTGAAATGTGTTAAACCCGTGAATGTCCAAGGGCTCACAATGATACTAAAAATATAAAAACAATGAAAGCACAGCCCCCACGAACCTCAGTGGTCAACTGGAGCTATGGGGCACAATGACAATTCAAAAGTGAAGAGAAGCATCAAATGTTTGTCCTCCCTCTATTTATCTTTTCAGGGAAAATAAATGGTTTTGGGGAAAAAGGTCTCCTTTTTTTTTTTTTCTTTTTTAAAGCAGATTTCCAATTACTCAGTGAAGAAGGAAATGGCAACCCACTCCAGTGTTCTTGCCTGGAGAATCCCGGGGACAGGGGAGCCTGGTGGGCTTCCGTCTGTAGGGTCGCACAGAGTCAAACACGACTGAAGCGACTTAGCAGCAGCAGCAGCAGCAGCAGCAGTGAAGAATACATTAGAAAATCTCATTTTGCAACCCTGACTGAGTCCAGGCAATAGTCATCAATGGGTGATACTAAAGTCTTTAGCTGAAAAGTTGGTAAACGGTTTCACGCTGGAGAGTTCGCACTGACACCTCTGTGAATCTAATAACCAATCTGGGCGGTTCTCGAGGTGGGATAACTGGAATTCTGAGCTTTGTGATGTGTCATGGGAAGCATGGCTCTGCAAATCTTCAGCAAATATTCCATTCCAGAAGTTGATGCTGAATCTCTCTCAGCACCTGCTGCTGCTGCTGCTAACTCACTTCAGTCATGTCCGACTCTGCCCATGGAAGTTTCCAGGCAAGAGTACTAGAGTGGGTTGCCACTGCCTTCTCCACTTTCAACCTAACTAAGTTAGGTCTCCACCTAGACCTAACTTATAGGAAACATGAGAGCTAGAGGAACAAGTTAAAGGAGCAGTTAGCCAGATCTAGAATGAACAACATTCTACAGGATAATAGAGCTTGTTTCCTCATCAAATCGATGACATTAAAAATAAAGAGAGGGGCTGTTAGAGAATAAAACAGCATTAAGAGGCATAGCAATCAAATGTAACGTGTTGCCCTTCTTCAAATCCTGATTCAAACAAAACAACTTCAAAATCATAACCTTAAGACTATCAGCAAACTTAAGAGTCAGGTTACTGCGTGATATTAAAGGATTATTGTTAATTCTATTAGATGTGATAATGGCAAGGTTGTTATGTCAAAAAGAAATAAAGAAGTCCTATCTGATGGAGGTGCATACTGAGCTGTTTACAAGTAAGGCACCATAAAGCCTTGGATTTGCTTGAAAATATTCCAGACAAAATAAATGAGGCAGGGTGGGAGAGGGGCAAATAAAATAAATAGGTAGAATGTTGATAATTGTTGAAGATGGAAAGATGGGAGTTTGTTCCACTTCTGTGCATGTTTGAACATTCGCATAAGAGTTGAAAAAGGGACAGAACGTTTTCTGAATCTGAGAGTGAATTTGAGACTTCCCTAAATAAACGAAGCACCCGTGCTCTGGTGCAGGTTTTGGGGGTCCTGGCAATGACCCAGGGCCCTGAATCTGGTTTGTTTCTTTTCTTTCTATAGATGGTTTCCCCCTCATTTTACTTATTTGTTTATTTTCGCCTGCGCTGGGTCTGCGTTGCTGCGTGAGGACTTTCTCTAGTTGCGACTTGGGGTGTTGCCCTCTGGTTGCCGGGCGAGGGTTGCTCACCGAGCTGGCCTCTCTTGTTGCGGAGCACAGACTCCAGGCTCACAGGGCTTTAGTAGCTGTGGTGCTTGGACTTGGTTGTTCCGAGGCACGTGCGATCAGGGATCAAACCTGTGTCCCCTGCACTGGCAGGTAGGTCCTTTACTGCTGTACCACCAGGAAAATCCAAACTTGGCTGGTTTCTGGTTTTCGGCTGGGTGAGGGTGGGTGGGCTGTGGTTAACACAGGAGGAGACCAGCTCTGAGTTTGTTTAAGAGCTCTGATCTACTTTTTATTCCTGGCACTTTTTCTTGAAAATCAAATAATCCATCAGCTCACGTTGAACCAACCCATCTATCAATCAATCAAGGATTTATGGGGTTCCCTTACTTTGAAAAGGCTTCCCAGGTGGAACAAGTGGGAAAGAACCCGCCTGCCAACGCAAGAGATGTAAGAGACAGTAGTTCGATCCCTGGGTTGGGAAGATTCCCCTGGAGGAAGGCATGGCAACCCACTCCGGTATTCTTGCCTGGAGAATCCCATGGACAAAGGAGCCTGGAGGGCTACAGTCCACAGAATAGCAATGAGTCGGACATTACTGAAACAACTTCTAAAATGCGTAGGCGCTGACTTTGAAAAAGTTATTATTTATTATTTTAAAGTAACACATGCACAGAGTTTTAAGAAGTCAAACAGTTCTACACAATTTACAGCAAAAAAGAACCAACAGCTCCTTATTCTGCTCGTCCCCTCGTGGGTTTCCTCTTGCCAGAGCCGCGACGTCCAGCTCTTCCAGTTCTTTCTCGTGTTGTTAATTTCCATAGGTCAGTGTCATCTGCCTACCCTATTTCTCGCTGTGATTTT
The DNA here is from genome assembly GCF_014754425.2 of Oryx dammah. Lineage (NCBI taxonomy): Eukaryota > Metazoa > Chordata > Mammalia > Artiodactyla > Bovidae > Oryx > Oryx dammah. The sequence goes on from NW_024070195.1 coordinate 4,430,830, forward strand.
CCGAGTTTAGATCCCCCCCTTCGGCCCCTGACTGAAGAAAGTGAGGAACTAGCTCACCTGCCTCACCCACATCCCAACTCGGGTCTTTTCCTATTTTCCCAAGAGCCTCATTTTTTGTTGTTAAATCAATATTCCGTGTTTGCACTGTGAGAACCAGGTAAATATTGTTCACAGCCCAGCCAAAGGGTGAACTCAGAGTCTATTTTCTTTCTCATGAAGTGTCTTGGCTTCTCAGATGTTAATCATGGCCTCAGTTGGTCATCTATTTGTTGACTTCATTTCCTGGGACCTGTGTCTCTGACCTCCTACTGCTGTTGTGAAAGTCCAGCATATGTTCAATATACGCACATCTGTTGGTGTTTGAGGCCATTTTTTTTTTCTTTCTGGAGACATCTCTGCTGGACACCTCTGTCCTGCAGCCCCAGAGTGAGCTGGTCGCTCTGCAGGCCCACACTGCAACGGCACGTGGAGCTTCCTTCCAGCTTTCTCCTTTGCTGGATCCTTGCTTCTTGGATTTGCTCCCATGTGTAGGTGGAGCACACTCTCCTGTAGTTTCCTGAGAGAAGGCACGTGGTGAGGGGTCATGAGTATAATGAGTATTTTGTTTGTATTACACATAAGAGAAGACGAAGAGGCAGGTCTGTCTTATCACCGGTCAGGTTCCCTGTGAAGCAGGTTCTGAGAAGGAGCTTTGGGACCTCTAATCTGTTTTCCACCCTGTGGATTTGCCTATTTTGGACATGTGGTCCTTTGCAACTGGCTTCTTTAAAATATCTTTTAATATTTATTTTTATTTATTTATGTGTGTCTCAGTTGTGGCTCATGGGAGCCTTAATTGCAGTGTGCAAACTCCCAGTTGCACCACGTGGGATCGAGTTCCCTGACCAGGGATTGAACCCAAGCCCTTGGGAGCGTGGAGTCTTAGCCACTGGACCACTAGGGAAGTCCTTGGTTTCTTTACTTTCATACAGTGCTTTCAAGGCTCATCCATGTTGCAGCATGTATCAATACTTCAATTCTTTTCTCTTCTTTGTCAGATAAATTGTATAGGTATACCACAATTTGTTTTTCCTTCATCAGTAAACAGACATGTGTTTCCAATTTTTGGCTATAAATGAGCAATATTGCTGTGAACATTCGTGTACAAGTTTTATGAGGACACGTTCTCACTTCTCTTAGGTACAGGCCAGAGAGCAGGATTGCTGAACCATGTGGTAATTCTCTGTTTAAAAAGAACCAAAAACCGCCAAACTGATCTCCACAGCAGCTGCCCTATTCAGTTTACATTTCCACCAGTATGAAGGAGGGTTTTGGTCTCTCCACATCCTTGCCAACACTTGTTATTATCTGTCTTTTAATTACGACCATCTTCATGAATGTACAGTGGTGTCTATGGTTTTGATTTTCATTTTCTACTAACTAATAACATTGAGCATATTTTCTTGTGTTTATTAGCCATTTGTATATCCGCTTTAGAGAAATGTCTATTTGATCCTTTGCCTATTTCAAAATTCGGGTTATTTGTCTTTTTGTTATTGAATTATGAAAAGCTCTTTATGTACGCTAGATTCGAGCTCCCTAACTGATTTGCAAGTACGTTTTCCCATTTTGTGGGCTGCTTGTTCCTTTTCTTGATGGAATCATTTGTGTCATAAAAGTCTTTCATTTTATTGCGGCCAGTTTATTTCTTCTTTCGTCACTTGTACTTTCCGTGTCATACCGAAGAAACTAGTGTCAAGCTCAGATTTGTTTTGTTTTCCTCTACAAGTTTTATAGTTTCAGGTCTTACATTTAAATCTATGATCCTTTCTGAGTTAATTTTTGTGTATAGTGTGGGGGAGGAGTTCATCTTCATTCTTCTGCGTGTATGGAATTAAACATTTTAAAAAAATTCATTGGTTGTTTCATTTTGGGCTGCACTGGCCCTTTGTTTCCTTGTATGGGCTTTCTCCAGTTGTGGAACGCAGGGGCTACTCCTCACTGTGGGGCTTCTCACCGCACGGGCTTCTCTCGTTGCAGAGCACGGGCCCCAGGGCTCGCGGGCTTCCGAAACTGCAGCACACAGCCTCAGTTCTTGTGGTGCGCAGGCTCGGTAATCGTGGTGCCTGGGCTGAGTTGCTCTGCAGCACGTGGAATCTTCCCGGGCCAGGGATCGAACCTGCGTCCCTTGCATTTGCAAGCTGATTCTTATCCACTGTGCCACCAAAGAAGTACAATTCTCTCTCTCTTTTTTTAAATTGAAGTGAGTTGATTAACAGTATTGTGTTAGTTTCAGGTGTATAACAAAGTGATTCAATTATATATGTATATTGTTTTTCAGATTCATTTCCTTATAGATTATTGTAAGATATTGAATATAGTTTCCCGTGTCATGTTGTTGCTGCTGCTGCTAGTCGCTTCAGTCGTGTCCGACTCTGTGCGACCCCATAGATGGCAGCCCAGCAGGCTCCCCGTCCCTGGGATTCTCTAGGCAAGAACACTGGAGTGGGTTGCCGTTTCCTTCTCCAATGCAGGAAAGTGAAAAGTGAAAGGGAAGTTGCTCAGTCGTGTTCGACTCTTCATAACCCCATGGACTGCAGCCTACCAGGCTCCTCCGGGGATTTTCCAGGCCAGAGCAGTAGGTCCTTATTGTTTATCTGTTATATGTAGCAGTGTGTATCGGTTAATCCCAAACTCCTAATTTGCCCCTCCCAACCCTTTCCCCTTTGGTAACCATAAAACTCCTCTATGGTGTGACTCTGTTTCCATTTTGTAAATAAATTCACTTGCATCCTATTTTAGGTCCCACATGTAAGTGATATTGTACGGTATTTGTCTTTCTCCGGCTGACTTACTCCACTTCCCCTGATTTTCTCTAGGCCCATCCGTGTTTCTGCAGGTGGCATCGGTTCATTCTTTCTTATGGCTGAGAACTATCCCATTCTGTGTGGGCCACACCTTCTTTATCCATTCATCTGTCTATGGGCATTTCGGTTGCTTCTGTGTCTTGGCTGTTATAAATAAGCCCTGGACATCTTAATTACAGAGAGGAGTCAATTTTGTGACTTGAAATGATCAGAGGACACTTTATGACTTGGGAGGGACCAGAAAACTCCTGCAGCCCATCCTGGATTTTGTCCGAGAGAGAGCAGGGAGGAGCTGAGCCTAGGGAGGAGCTAGTGGGAGACCAGAAAAGCAACTGTTTTACCAGTGCTGCCCTCCCCCATCATGGGTCCATGGATGTCCCCATACTTGGGTTAACATATGTGACCTTGAGCCCGCCCTTGGCTATCTGACATCATTTCATGGTATTCTTGCCCACTGCTCACTGGATTCCAGCCACAACAGCTTCTTCCTGCAAGGGCCTGTCATTTGGCCGTCACGTGCACTGTGCCCTGTGTCGAGAAATTTCTCCCTGTTGACTTGTTTCACGTCCTTCAAGTCCCAGATGTTTCCTCTCCAGAGGGGCTCAGCCTGACTGCCCAGCCTCAGTTAGGTCTTTTCAGTTATTTTCTCAGAAATGTTACCCTCTTCCTTTGTATTTTTACACAGTGCCCTTTTGCACATTCACTTGGGTGAGTGCTGGTCAGTCTCCTCTCCAGCTGGGGCTTGTAGCCCCTGAGCATGGGAAGCATGTCTCCTTCACCCCCAGCATCCAGCGCAGTGCCTGGCATAGAGTAGGTGCTCAAAAAAGAAGTTGGGAGTGAATAGAAGTGCCAGCGTCAGAAAACAGAGCAAGAAAACACCCTTGCAGATTCATTTCCACACTGCCCCCAGGGTAGGTTTTCTCACCCTCAGCACTACTGACATTTGGGGCCACACCGTCCTTCGTGGAAGGGCCGTCCTGCGCATTGCAGGACATTTAGCCACATCCCTGGCTTCTACCCACTGGATGCCAGTAGCCTGTCTGACCTCCCTCCCTCCCCCACAGTTGTAGAAATCGTCATTATCACCAGTCATTGCCAGATGTCCCCCAGGAACAAAACTGTCCCCCATTGAACACCGATGCTTTAAAGACACTGAGGCTGCAGAATGGGAGGGGGTGTCTTTACCTTGAACTCCACATACTTTGGTGGAGTTTCCACAGAAGGCAAGTGCTCCTTCCATTAAAAATTAGGGAAAAAATTTGGGGGTGATGATGATGTCAACCTCTATAGAGATGAAGATGGTCATTGAGGAAGCATTTAGAAGTGGCTTTGATAGCTTGGTTGGTAAAGAATATGTCTGCAATGCAGGAGACCCCAGTTCACTTCCTGGGTCAGGAAGATCCCCTGGAGAAGGGACAGGCTACCCACTCCAGTCTTCTTGGGCTTCCCTTAGGGCTCAGCTGGTGAAGAATCCACCTGCAATGTGGGACACCTGGTTTCTATCCCTGGGTTGGGAAGATTCCCCTGGAGAAGGGGAAGGCTACCCACTCCAGTATTCTGGCCTGCAGAATTCCATGGACTACAGTCCATGGGGTTGTAAAGAGTTGGACATGAATGAGCAACTTTCACTTTTAGACCAGATAACCAACAGGGACCCACTGTATAGCACAGGGAACTCTCTTCGATATTTTGTAATAACCTATAAGGAAACAGAATCTGAAAAGGAACACATGTATATGTATGTATAATTGAATCACTGCTGTATAGCTCAGCTCAGCCACTCAGTTGTGTCCAACTCTTTGCGACCCCATGGCCTGCAGCACGCCAGGCTTCCCTGTCCATCACCAACTCCTGGAGCTTGCTCAAACTCATGTCCATTGAGTCGTGATGCCATCCAACCATCTCATCCTTTGTCGTCCCCTTCTCTTCCTGCCTTCAATCTTTCCCAGCATCAGGGTCTTTCCCAATGAGTCAGCTCTCCACATCAGGTAGCCAAAGTATTGGAGTTTCAGCTTCAGCATCAGTCCTTCCTGTGAATATTCAGGACTGATTTCCTTTAGGATTGACTGGTTGGATGTCCTTGCAGTCCAAGCGACTCTCAAGAGTCTTCTCCCATGCCAGAGTTCAAAAGCATCAGTTCTTCAGCGCTCAGTCTTTATGGTCCAACTCTCACATCCATACATGACCACTGGAAAAACCATAGCTTTGACTAGATGGATCTTTGTTGGCAAAGTAATGTCTCTGCTTTTTAATATGCTGTCTAGGTTGGCCATAACTTTTCTTCCAAGGAGCAAGCATCTTTTAATTTCATGGCTGTAGTCACCATCTGCAGTGATTTGGAGCCCAAGAAAATAAAGTCTCTCACTGTTTCCATTGTTTCCCCACCTATTTGCCATGAAATGATGGGACGGGATTCCATGATCTTCGTCTTTTACTGTTGAGTTTTAAGCCGGCTTTTACATTCTCCTCTTTCACTTTCTGAAGAAGGCAATGGCACTCCACTCCAGGACTCTTGCCTGGAAAATCCCATGGATGGAGGAGCCTGGTAGGCTGTGGTCCATGGGGTTGCTAGGAGTCGGAAACAACTGAGTGACTTCACTTTCACGTTTCACTTTCATGCATTGGAGAAGGAAATGGCAACCCACTCCAGTGTTCTTGCCTGGAGAATCCCAGGGGTGGCGGGGCCTGGTGAGCTGCCATCTATGGGGTTGCATAGAGTTGGACACACTGAAGTGACTTAGCAGCAGCAGCAGCAGCTTTCACTTTCATCAAGAGGCTCTTTAGTTCCTCTTCACTTTCTGCCATAAGGGTGATGTCATCTGCATATCTGAGGTTATTGATATTTCTCCCAGCAATCTTGATTCCAGCTTGTGCTTCATCCAGTCCAGCATTTCTCATGATGTACTCTGCATATAAGTTAAATAACAGGGTGACAACATACAGCCTTGATGTACTCCTTTCCCAATTTGGAACCAGTGCTGTACATGCGAAACAAACACGATATTGTAAATCAACTTCATTTCAATTTAAAAAACGGATGGAATTACTGTTGTTCTGCATCCTATCAATATTTTTTTTAAAAAAGAAGTGGCTTAGAGATGCTGTTGGTGATGGGGGTGGGGTGGCAGGGTGGATGAAGCCAGGTGACTGGGGATTTAAAGGGCCTGGGGAAAGAGAGGTGGGGAACAACCAGTATTTGACAATGAAAAGAGTGAGGAAAACAGAGATAGATTAGAGGCTGTGGCCACAGACACGTCTCAGAGGTTATTTGTTGATGTTTAGTCAGTAAGTCCTGTCCAACTCTTCGTGACCCCATGGGTTGCAACACACTAGGCTCCTCTGTCCTCAACTATCTCCCAGAGTTTGCTCTAACTCATGTCCATTGAGTCAGTGATTCCATCCAACCATTTCGTCCTCTGTTGCTTCCCGAGGCTAATATTTTTCCTGATTTTTTCTTTTTCGTGAATAAATTTATTATTGGAATATAATTGCTTTACAATGTTGTATTAGTTGCTTTATATATATATATATATATATATCCCCTCCTTCTCGAGCCTCCCTTCCACCTCACCCTGGACTTTTCCTAATTTTAAAATCCCAAAGAAAGACTTTTTTGAATTTCCTTAATCTGAGAAAATTTTGGAAATACATGAAGTTTGGCAGCAATTCCAGAATAATTTCATTTTACAGAACCTAGAGAAGGCAGTGGCACCCTACTCTAGTCCTCTTGCCTGGAAAATCCCGAGCCTGGTGGGCTGCAGTCCATGGGGTGTCTAAGAGTCAGACACGACTGAGCGACTTCACTTTCACTTTTCACTTGCATGCATTGGAGAGGGAAATGCCAACCCACTCCAGTGTTCTTGCCTGGAGAATCCCAGGGATGGGGGAGCCTGGTGCCGTCTCTGCAGTTGCACGGAGTCAGACAAGACTGAAGCAACTTAGCAGCAGCAGTAGATAGCTGAGCACAGGCTCAGTAGTTGTAGCACACAGGCTTAGTTACTCCGCAGCAGGTGGGATCTTCCTGGACCAGGGATCGAACCCATGTCTCCTGTACTGGCAGGTGGATTCTTTACCACTGAACCACCAGAGAAACCCTTTAACTGCCTCTTTAAAGGTCCTTTCTGCAAACACAGTCTCATTCTGACATAGTTGGGCTTAGAACTTCAATGTATGAATTTTGAGGGGGAGGACACCGTTTGGCTCGTAACACTGGTGACCACCGCAGGTGGGTTGAGAAGCCAGCTGCTGCCCTAAACCAGTACTGCCCACCTCTGCTGCAAGAGTGGCCCAGGTGGCCACTGCTGACCTCTGCCCTCAGCTCTCTCCCTTTCATCCTCTCCATGGTGACACATGCCTTACTCTCCTAGAGCCTAGATGTGAGCTGACTGCTCATTTATCCTGGGTGGACTCAGCCTATCTGAATCATCTCAGGGCCACTCCTGTTTCTTTCCTTGCTCACTGGCCACTTGAACTTAAAGACACTGAATAAACTGAGAGCTCAAAGCCATGGTGTATATGATAATGTTTGGGGTGTGGGAGGCAGACAGGGAACCTCCCTACGGTGTCACAATCTCCGTGGTCCTCTGGGTGAACCAAGGCCTGGCTGGGATGGAAAATGCAGGCCAGAGGGAGCCTTTCCCTGGGAGGACTGTGCTCCTAGAGAGACATCCTGTTGATTCTGAGTCATTTCTGAGACAGTGTGTCAGCTCATGTTTTTTGGGGAATTTGCTAATGACACGGTATCTCTATTAAATAGGTCTATAGAAAGGTAAAAATAGGTTGAACATCTTCTAAATAGCTCTGGCTCCCAGAAAAGTGGTCAAAGAGCAGTCAGTTCATTTTAAGGCAAAATAAAACTACTCTTCATCACCCCAACCACCCTGGTAATTCATCCCAGGACAAACAAGACATCTCCCCCACTAAAGAAAAGGCAAACGCTGTTCTTGCCTGGATGGCTTCAGAAATATGCTTGGATCGGAGAGTTCCAACTTTTCCGGGACTGATTCTTACAGAGCCTAACCCTTGTGGTTTTTTGGTAGGAGGTAATTTCTGAGCTGGTTATGATTTGAAGGCGCTGGCCCACAGCTCAACTCTGCTTAAATTGGAACAAGATGTCACCAGTGGTCTTGCTTCCACAGCAGACACTTGAAAATAGACTCTGGTCGGACAGACGGGGTCAGGCCATTCCATGGAACTCTTGTTAGTTTCCATGACTAGAAATGACACCCGCCTCCTGTCACTGTGCTTCAAGTGCCCTGTGCCGTGGAGGAAGCGTGAGTTGTTGTGGATGTTTTTCTTTTTCTTTTCTTCTTTTTTTTTTTTAAGCCATGAAGGCAAAGAATTTTTCATAAAAACAAGTGACAAATTTCACTCAACTTTCTGACACATAAAAGGAAAAAATTAGTTTCTGCTTTGAAGCTAACCAGAAACAAATGGGACGGGTTCTCCGAAGGAAAAGCTGGAGTTTAGTTATGATACATCTCCTCCCAGAAATCTAGGAAATTATACATACTGTACCCTCTGTTTATAAGAATATGAATAACATGATTGTGTGCACAGGGTCAAGTGCAGTTCAGATGAGAATTTACTGCTTCGAAGTAGCAACAGCATAAAAGGCAGGCAGAGCTGTTGTTAACCCCTTCTTCACACGATCCAAACATCTTTCTCTTACAGGACACAGATGGAAAGCTCCTTGAAGCCAGGAAATATGTCTTCAATGTCTTTGAATGACCCCTCCCCACATTCAGCACGGGGCACGGAAGTTCCATGCTGTAGATATTCCAGGGAATGAGTGACTCCCATTTGATCAAGGAAAGAAGTTGTGTTTGCTTTTGGAGAAATAGGAGTGGGTTTACTAGACTACATTGTTCTGAGGTTCCTGTGGGCTGAGCGACTGAGGGTCATAAGAATCATGAACTTATATGTGTGTGTGTGTGTGCACATGCACGTGTGTGTGCACGTGTGCATGCTAAGCTTCAGTTGTGTCTGACTCTTTGTGACCCTCTGGACTGTAGCCCACCAGGCTCCTCTGTCCATGGGGATTCTCCAGGCAAGAATACTGGAGTGGGTTGTCATTTCCTCCTTGAGGGGATCTTCCCGACCCAGGGATGGAACTCACGTCTCTTACGTCTCCTGGATGGCAGGCACGTTCTTTACCACTAGCACCACCTGGGAAACATATATATACATATGTAAGTATATATGGCGGGCTTCCCTGATAGCTCAGTTGGTAAAGAATCCGCCTGCCAGGCAGAAGAAATTTTCCATTACTATCTAGCCCAGGAAATCGGTTATAGTTTCCTGTGCGGTACAGTAGGACGTTGTTGTCTGTCCATCAGATTTTTAAAATTGATTATAGTTGCTTTACAATGTTGTGTTTCTACTGTGCAGCAAAGTGAATCAGCCGCACATGTACATATATCCCCTCTTTTTTGGATTTCCTTCCCATTTGGGAAGAGCTCCCTGAGCGATACAGTTTGGTCTCAGTTATCTATTTTATACAATATTTTATACTGTATTTTATATACAGCAGTGTATATATGTCAACCTCAATCTCCCAACTCATCCCACCCTCCTTCTCCCCCCTTGGTGTGTTTATCCACTCTAGATGTGATCGTTTACATTTACTAACCCAAAACTTAAAAAGAAGTAATAATAATATTTTTATTTTTATAAATATTTTAAAAATGTATAAGTTATATATGTGTATAACTGAGCCATTTTGTTGTACAGCAGAAATGAACACAGCATTGTAAATCAACTGTGTGCGTGTGCTGAGTCTCTCAGTCGTGTCTGACTCTTTGTGACACTTTGGACCATGGCCCACCAGGCTGTCGGAGGAGTTTTCCAGGCGAGAACACTGGAGTGGGTTGCCATTTCCTTCTCCAGGGATCTTCCTGACGCAAGGATCAAACCCACGTTTCCTGTGTCTCCTGCATTGCAGGCGGATTCTTTACTGGCTGAGCCATTGGGGGAAGCCCCTAAATCAACTATACTTCAATTAAAAAACAAATAAGAAAAGACCCACGAGCTTGCTCTAAGTCCAGCCACTCCCTTCCACATCTCCCAGTGGGATGGCATGGGGCACCTGCCCTGGCATCCCCACCACTGTGCCTGCTGTGTGCCCGGCTCTGCACTAAGGCTTCCCAGGCCTCCTTCCCACCCACCCTGCCAACCACCCAAGCGTGGGCACGGCATTCATCTTGGAGACGAGGAAGGAAGGGCCCAGACAAGCGAGGCAGCTGGCCTGAGATGGCAGAGTAGGAGCCATGGCCCGGAGAATGTACATGACCCACAGAATGCAGGCTGCTCTGCGTCCAAAGGCCACCTCACCGAGCCACCCTCTGAGATCCTCCCAAAGGGATGGACCTCTGATCCTGAAGCCAAGAGGTCTGAGACATCAGGTGGTCACAGCCGGAGAGCCTGGGAATGAAGTCAAGCCAGCTCGGGTGGTGGGGATGTGGGGTAAATCCCAGCCTGTGACCCACCCCTCACTTCCCTGGAGGGCTCTGTTTCAAACAAGGACATCCAGGGCAGCCCCCAGCAGCACAGCCAGGGCATTAGGAAAAGATGTGGGCGGGAGGTAGATGCGGAAGGAGCGAGGGCGGCCGCTGCGCCCAGATCCGCCCCAGGGTGGGGAGGACAGGGTGGGGAGAAGGGAGGAGGTGCTGGAGTCCAGCCCTGGCTCCGCCCTTGGGCCTCGGTGGGAGGAGGGCGGGGTCAGCCAGGAAGGACTGTTTATGGGCACCCCGGGCCTTTACAGAGCTCCAGATGATGGCGCTCTTCTTTTTCCCCTAGTTTGAGGCCCCTCTGAGTCACCAGGCCATTCCAGCCACCTGCAGTCCCCAGCCTGCGGTGGGGAGGGGATGTGGGGGCCAGCAGAATGAGCTTGCAGCTGGAGTCAGAGGAATCCAGTTGTGGGCTGCACCAGCTGTGGGCAGATTACTTAACAGCCCTGGTCCTCCTGGGGGGTAAATCCTGCCCACCTGCCAGAACTCTAGCCAGAGGGGTCCAAGGAGCGGAGGTGTTAAGAGCTACACCTGTCACCTGAGAAAACTTCACTGAACGTTAGCGCCCCTTTGAAACTCACATGCCCTGCGTCCCCTAGTTAGGGGACTGCCCCGTGTGCGACCTGCCTGGGAGGCGGGGGACACCTGCCTTCGGACTGGAGAGCTAGAGGGGAGGCGGAAGCGTTTCCTGTCCTTCTCTGCCTGTGCTTTTAATGAGGATCTTTGAGGGCACACGTGCTGAGTCGCTCAGTTGTGTCCGACTCTTTTTGACCCCATGAACTGTGGCCCGCCAGGCTCCTCTGTCCATGGGATTCTCCAGGCGAGAATACTGGAGTGGGTTGCCATTTCCTTCTCTAGGGAATGTTCTGGAGCCAGGGATCGAACCCGCATCTCCTGCATTTCAGGAACATTCTTTACCATCTGAGCCACCAGGGAAGTCAAGTGTACTTCAATTTTTAAAAAATGAATAGATGATAGCCCATGTGGTGAGCTCGTAGTGGGTCACTCGGCTAAGGTGGAACGACGTTCCTCAGGACCCCCTTTCCTGCAGGGTTCTGGGCTAGGACAGACCCCAGGAGACACTTACGTGGGGTCAGGAAGGTGGGAGAGGAGCTGCAGCTGTGTTTGTGTCCAGATGTCCATCTGTACAGGGCCAGCGGGGGCCCACGAGGCCCCACCTTGTGGGCAGGAGGACTTTGTCCCCACCGGCCTCTCTCCTTCAGCCTCTCTGGCTCCTGGGCCAGGGGAGTGGGCATCTCTCTGATGACAGAGGCCAGCTTCCTGGAGACACCCCCAGAGGCAGGGCCATGAGAGGCCATCCTGGGCTCTGCCCAGCCTTCCGCACTCCCACCGGACCCCACTGCACACCCACCTTTCTTTGCCACCTGCCCGCCCTCGGGACTTCGGCCGAGAGTACACTGTGCATCCAGCTCCTGCTGGTTGCTTGTGGAATAGACCCCTTGTTCTATGTCACTCCTGTGGTTCTCCGCCTTTTGCTGAAAATCGACAGGTCAAAGAAGGCCGGGAAAATGGTCTAGGCAGGAGGAAAAGAAAGAGCAGAGTCGTGAGATGGAAGAGTCTATGTGAGGAACACGGGAGGCTTGGTGTCTCCGGAAATAAGATGAGAGGCCAGGAGAAGACGAGACTAGAAAAGGAGGAATTGGCCAGGCCACGGGCGGGACTCCAACGCCACACAGGAAATTTGGCCGAAACAAGGAGGGAGGCTTCTCCTTGGGTGATAAACGGGCTTTGGTCAGTTTCTGTAATCCACGCTATGTGTTGGTCTCTGAATAATGTTCCCTGTGACACGTCTTATTTAGCATATGCTACTCGCTTTAAGGAATGCTGTTGTTTACTGTCAGATCATAAGACTTCGGGAACACGTATTCTGTGGGGCTAGGGAAGGTCACGATGTCTAACAGATAAACCGAGGATTTCAGGGGCTTTACAGCACAAAGGAGTCTTCTTGTTCACATCACGCTGGTCAGATGGCTTTCCTTGGAGGCTCCTTATCACGCAGTATCTCAGGATTCCAGAACCCTTTGATCTCGTGACATTGCAATCTTCAATGGGTGGTCTGCAAGATGGCCAAGAGAGAGGACAAGATTGTGGACAGCCTTGCTGGGGATGAGGGCAGGGCAGAGGGTCGCTGGCCGGGTGTGAGCTTCCGAAACATGGGCCGGGGGAGGAAATAAGATGGGACCCGGTCAACGGGTAGCATTGTATCTGCTGTCCTTATCAGCCGGAAGATTTTATTTACGGCTCCATCCCAGTAACAGAGTAACTATGTTAGCGCATAGTTGGGATCTGTGAGCCTTTTTTTCCATTACCCAGTTTAGATTTTCTATTCTTATTTCCTTGCCTCTGTATATTCATAGGAAAAAAATAAATTAACTCCAGTGTTCACATCACAACTGAATGCTATTATTTGAGCCTTTAAAATGACTCCTTTTATGTAGATGGCCTAGCCCTCTCTCTCTCTCTTTTTTTAAAAATTATTTATCGTTTTAGGCTGTGCTGGGTCTTCGTAGCTGCATGGACTTTCTCTGGTTGCAGAGATCAGAGCCTGCTTTTCGTCATGGTGCACAGACTCCAGGGCGCACAGGCTTCCATAGTTTCGATATACAGACCCAGATCCTCCCAGACCAGGCATCAAACCTGTGTACCCTGCATTAGCTGACAGATTCTTAACCGCTGGACCACCGGGGAGATCCTGAGCTGACCCTCTCTTCATAAGCAGCCTTTTTATGGGAACGTGTATGGAAGGGACACTTTCTAGAACATGCTTCCTTTGTTCTCTGGAATGAACACCTGGGTCCTGGGGATTGTTGAGGTTAGAGAATATCAGCTAACAAAAGTGTGGCATGAATGATTTTGATGATTAGGGAAATAAGGAGAAAATAAGCTACCAGGATCCAAGAACATCGTCATCCCTTCTGCTCGCAAGCACAAGCAGGATATCACTGGTGTTTGGATTTACACGTTTGAATGTGTTTCTCTGTAGACACAGTGTTACAAATGGTGGTGAGGTGTACCCCCAAGAGAACCACCAGTCTTACACTTTTCAGGCATGTGATGGATAAAGTAAGTGAAATCAGACCATTTATAACACTGATTGTTGTATGACAACTTTCAGACACAGGACTTACACTGTTGAAAAAGGTCCTATTCTTTCTGACACTCAAGTGGTCCCAAATGACAGATTGTCATGGCATGCTGTCTTTAAGGCCAGAATGATCAAGCAATGGGAAAGCTAGAAGATACCACACAAAATACCACAATGTTCTAATTTTCCTGTCACATGCTCAGTCTGATGGGTAATTTTATGTGTCAACTTCACTAGGCCATGGTACCCAGATGTTAGGTCAGCACCAGGCTTAGATGTTGCTGTGAAGGTGTTTTTCAGTTGAGTTCATCATTTAAACCAGTAAACTCTGAATAAAGTGGATATTTCTCCACCGGTGGGTGGGCCTCATCCAAACAGTCGAAGGCCTTAGGAGAAAAGGGCTGGTCCCCTGGGAAAGAAGGAATTCTGCCTCTAGATGCCTTTAGACTCAAGCTGCCACATCAGCCCTTCTGTGGGTCTCCAGCCTGCTGCCCTGTCCTGCCAATATCAGACTTAGCAGCCCACATAGGTGCATGGGCCAATTTCTTTAAAACAAATCTCTGTGTGTGAATACCCTATGGATTCTGTTTCTCTGCAGAACACTGACTAATAGAGATATGTTTTCCAAGCAAAGGAAAACAAATAGTATTTACCAATTTGCCTCTAAAATATTTGGAATTACACATCCACAGAATGTTCTCTGAGAGATACTGACCCAGTTGATGAAGGAATCTGATGTTTCTTGTTGATTTATCTGTGGTCATCTTCAGACTTCTAATTTCTGTAAGTCCTTTACAGGGTGTCCCACTTCTGCATTCTCTGCTTGAGGGCAGAGAGCCCAAATGCTCTCAGGCAGGAGAACTGATAATCCAACGGTAAAGCCAAGATCATTCACTCTTAAATCTATGAGGAGGATTGTTCACACTTTGTGCAAACTCTTTTTTCGACTCTGATAAGGGATTACACTCAGGTTAGGTACACATGAGATCTATCCCCAGAAATGAAGGAAATTAGCACTAACTACTGTTAAATAGCATCTGGCACACAAGTCAATAGAAGAAATGAATATTTAAAATATGATGGAGACTGCCTCTGACCTACCCTTCTCGGTCCAGGCTTGGCTGGCGTTCTGACACTCTGTGTGATGTCCCATGGATGGAAAACGGCTGGGTACTTAGAACAAGAAGACTCATGCAAAGAACAAAATGTCAGCTTTAGGAAGGTGATTGGTATTGCTTGATGTACTGCTGCTGCTAAGTCGCTTCAGTCGTGTCCAACTCTGTGCGACCCCATTGATGGCAGCCCACCAGGCTTCCCCGTCCCTGGGATTCTCCAGGCAAGAACACTGGAGTGGGTTGCCATTTCCTTCTCCAATGCATGAGATACTAGCTCCTAAGTAATGTGGCAGAAGGAAAGAGATCCTGTCAAAGAACTCAGGCTGTTTAGGGAGCAGAGTTGGTGACAAGTCTCAAAGCTTTCACCTCTGTCAAAGGAATTAACATGAAACAGAAGCGAGAAGCCGTGAAGAAATACATGAGACAGAGGCTAATTTCCAGATGTCCTATTTAAGATCCATCCTAAGAAGCATCTCATTCTTTCCCGTATTATGTTAGAAGACAGTGAGTTGGAAAAGAGTAAAAAAGAAAAGGATGATTAAAAAGGTGGCGGAGGGGTGGGGAAGAAGGGCCAAGTTAGAAGTTAACATCCTTCAGAACGTTCTACGACCCTCTTTTTCTTTCCTTCTTTTGGAAGCTGGGAAAGTGGTGTGCATCCCCTAGGTTAAAATGACCTGTCGGAAACCTCATCATGTCAGAAATTTGAGTCCTACATTATCCGTGTTAAAGACACAAGCAACAGAGAATGCTGCTGCAACCAGGAGTGATGGTAGAGGAGTTAAGCATGAATGCAGACTGCAGCATCAGGCTGGATTTAAAACCAAGGCTTTTCTTTGGGAAGGCACAGTTGAGAGCAGAGGGGGAAACAGGAAGGGAATTTGCAGACACAGAGGAACTATGATGAGTTAAAAACAGAGGGAGTCAGTTCTCCCCGTGTGAGAGCTCAGTGTGTGGAATCTCGGCTGAATGACAGTCTACTCTCTGCCTTTCTAAAGACAATGATAACTATTTTCATTTACACACTTATAAGGCAATCCTAAAGGAAATTAACCCTGAATATTCATTGGAAGGACTGATGCTGAAGCTAAAACTCCAATACTTTGGCCACCTGATGCGAAGAGCCAACTCAATGGAAAAGACCCTGATGCTGGGAAAGATGGAGGGCAACAGAGGATGAGATGGTTGGATGGCATCACCAACTCAATGGACATGAGTTTGAGCAGGGTCCGGGAGATGGTGAAGGACAGGGAAGGCTGGTGTGCCGCAGTCCATGGGTTGCAGAGTTAGCCGCGATTGAGCGACAGCAGCAAGGCGCTGTTCCCTCCCCTGAATATTTAGCACACCGGCTGGGTTGCTGCAGGCTCTCCACATGCAGCTAAGACATCAAACGATTTCCTCAAGAGATGTTCTAAAATTAACATGAATATTGTGCCTTGGGATCCCGTTAGATTGTCAGAATTGAGTTCTGGGCATCTTGTTCTCAGTTTCAAGTTTTTTCTTTTTGACTGTGTGTCCTTGTGCAAATTAAAAACCTTCCCAGGTCTCCATTTCCTCCTCTGTAGGACTGACTAGGTGGTCTTTCCAGAATTCTGTGATTCTATGAAACTGATTTCTAGGTACCCAAAACTTGAACTACATAAACCTTATTTTACAATTCAGTCAAGTTCAACCCTGAAGATTCAAATAAATATTTATTAAGTACCCGGTATGTGCAAGGTACCACATGAGCTGCTGGAGGTATGAGTCTGGGAGTATGGAGGCCTGCTTTCACTTCAGGAGCAGAGCTGCAAGAAGTTCAGTTCAGTTCAGTTCAGTTGCTCAGTCGTGTCTGACTCTTTGCGACCCCATGAATCGCAGCACGCCAGGCCTCCCTGTTCATCACCATCTCCCAGAGTTCACTCAGACTCACATCCATCGAGTCCGTGATGCCATCCAACCATCTCATCCTCGGTTGTCCCCTTCTCCTCCTGCCCCCAATCCCTCCCAGCATCAGAGTCTTTTCCAATGAATCAACTCTTTGCATGAGGTGGCCAAAGTACTGGAGCTTCAGCTTTAGCATCATTCCTTCCAAAGAAATCCCAGGGCTGATCTCCTTCAGAATGGACTGGTTGGATCTCCTTGCAGTCCAAGGGACTCTCAAGAGTCTTCTCCAACACCACAGTTCAAAAGCATCATTTCTTTGGCACTCAGCCTTCTTCACAGTTCAACTCTCACATCCATACATGACCACAGGAAAAACCATAGCCTTGACTAGATGGACCTTAGTCGGCAAAGTAATGTCTCTGCTTTTGAATATACTATCTAGGTTGGTCATAACTTTTCTTCCAAGGAGTAAGCGTCTTTTGAACCTTCCAGAACTCTTTTTAATACGTTAAATTTATTTATTTGCAGTCCTATCTATAACATACCAGAGGTATCAGATTAATTTGTTTTTCAAACTTTAAACCTTTTATTTTATATTGGGTTATAGCTGATTACAGGACTTCACTTGTGGCTCAGCTGGTAAAGAATCCGCCTGCAATGCGGGAGATCTGGTTTCGATCCCTGGGTCGAACACTGGGATCCCTGGGATCTTGGGAAGATCCCCTGGAGAAGGCAACGGCTACGCACTCCAGTGTTCTGGCCTGGAGAATTCCATGGACAGAGAAACCTGGCGGGCTACAGTCCATGGGGTCACAAAGAGTTGGACTCAACTGAGCAACTAAGCACCATAGTGGATTAATAGACTTGTAGTTTCAGCTGAACAGCGAAGGGACTTAACCACACATATGCATGTCTCCATTCTCCCGCAAAACCCTGCTTCCATCCAGGGCGGCACGTAACACTGAGCAGAGTTCCATCCGCTGTACAGTAGGTCCTTGTGGGTTATCCATTTTAAATATAGCAGTGTGTACATGACTATTCCAAACTCCCTAACTATTCCTCCCCTCGGCAACCTAAATTTGATCTCTAAGCCTGTGAATTTCTTTCTGTTTTGTAAGTTCATTCGTATCATTTCCAGAACTCTTGAGGGAAGCCTTGTATCCTTCTTCTGTAATGGCAAGGGGTTTTTGGAACTGCGGAAGCAGTGGTGTGTTGAAAGGAAAGTAGTGTGGAGGCTCAAAGGGTAGAGAATTCACACATCCCCAGAGATGGAGGAGACCTTCCCTGAGCAGGGAGGCTCAGAGAGCTTTTGAAATAACAGCATGTCTTTTAAAGATTGTTATTAATTTTTTCTGGACTACAGTTGCTTCTAGTGTGTCTTGAGCAGGATTGCAGGGTATGTATAGAGAAACAAGGATGATCAGGTGGAAATGGTGCGTGTGGGCCATTTGCAGAAGGCATTGAGTGCAGAGCACAGAGACTGCACTGAAAGGCCTCTCAGCGTTTCTGAGGGAGGGTGCTGGAGGATGCTTTGTGACAGAGAAATCAGAAAAGGAGACGAGAGATGGAGGAGCAGGAGCTCAGGAGGGGAGAATGTGGGGAGGCTGCTGGCAGCAGAGCTTCCTTCTCTTTGCCCGGGGCCACTAGGGCATGCGTGGGCATGGCGGATGGAGAACCAGCGTGGATGCGAATAGTCTTTGGTACCCAGACTCAGGGCTTCTGAGGCTGCCTGCCAGGGTTCCGCCAGGGCCGCCCCCTGAAAGCAGCTTTACAAGCCTGCATTGGACACAGCAGCCCACAGCTGGGGAATTCAGCTTACCCCCGGCTGACCACCACTGCTGTATTTTGGGGCTGTTTCACAGTAGTTTGGTTCATATCTCGATGAAATAGCTCTGAAGAGAGTGACGGTAGGTGATCCTTTTTTCTCCCATAAGGACGTGTTACATCATAGAGCAACATTAGAAACAGGAGAACCAGAGGTCCCTCTGGCTTTGATCGTTGACTTGGTTGCCTTTTTTTTTTCTTTTTTAAAATGTTACCTTTGTATATATTAGGGCTTCCTTGGTGATTCAGATGGCAGAGAATCCACCTGCGATGCAGGAGACCAGAGTTTGATCCTTGGGTTGGGAAGATTTCCTGGAGAAGGGGATGGCTGCACCCACTCCAGCATTCTTGTCTGGAGAACCCCATGGACAGAGGAGCCTGCCGGGCTGCAGTCTACGGGGCTGCAAGGAGTCAGACAGGACTGAGAGACTAACGCTCCCTTTTATAATTTATGTGTTTTTGGCTGTGCCGGGTCTTCGTTGCTGTGCGGGCTTTCTCTAGTTGCAGCCAGCAGGGCCTGCTCCCTGGTTGCAGGGGGGCAGGCTTCTCTGTGCAGTGGCTTCTTTCACTGCGGAGCGCGGGCTCTAGGCACGTAGGCTCAGTAGCTGCAGCTTCCGGGTTTGAGAGCACAGGTTCAGGAGTCGTGGTACATGGGCCTGGCTGCTCCACGGCAGGGGGATCGAACCCAGGCCTCCTGCAGTGGCAGGAGGATTCTTTACCACTGAGGCACCAGGGAAGCCCTCGACTTAATTGTTATTGTTGTTTTAATTTTTGGCTAGCCTAGCTGGCAAAACAGATGAGGTTGAAATCTATATTTTTAGCTATTCATCTTAATCATACTAATTATGTGATCGTTGTTATTCTCTTGGGCCTCCCTGGTGGCTCAGATGGTAAAGAATCTGCCAGTAATGTGGGAGACTCGGGTTATTCTATTAGGAAGACGATCCTCTAAGGCATTCCAATTCTTGTTTACTTCTTTTTAACCTGCCTGCTCATCTCTTTGGATTGTTTGTTTAAGCAACTCCTAGTATTTCGTGTGCCTGCTTGAAGGGGCAGCCAGGGAGGATTCATTCAACCAGGGCGGAGGGTAACAACCCTTGATAAAGGGGCTGAGGACTTGGATCTTGTCTCTGGGATGCTTCTCTGGGCGTGGGCTCTGCCATCCTCCCCTTGCTCCCCGAGCACCCTCCCTTCTGAATGCATCTGCATAACTGACCCCTCCTCCATCTAATCTTATTTCAGGCCTTTTCTCATTTTGCTGCTTTCTTCCTCAAGATCTTTGCTCTCTCATCTTTGGGAAAGTTTCTGCGCATTCATTTGTGTCTGTGTGTGTGTGTGTGTGTGTTTTGCTGTTGTCTTAGTGGACATAATCCATTTCTATGGAGCTTTGCTGTATCCCATTGTTATTAAAAAAAAATTGGAATGTAATCGCTTTACAATGCTGTGTTGCTGCTGCTGCTGCTGCTAAGTTGCTTCAGTCGTGTCCGACTCTGTGCGACCCCATAGATGGCAGCCCACCAGGTTCCTCTGTCCCTGGGATTCTCTAGGCAAGAACACTGGAGTGGGTTGCCATTGCCTTCTCTGACAATGCTGTGTTAGTTTCTAACTAATGTGTGAATACAACCACGTGAATCAGCTCTACCTGCACATACGTTGCCTCCCTCTGGGGCCTCCCACCCCCTACCCGACCCCACCCTCTGGGTCATCACAGAGCACCGAGCTGAGCTCCCTGTGCTAGAGGTGTGTCAATGCTTTGAAATCCCATGGACTATAGGCTACCAGGCTCATTTGACCATGAGATTTGAGTTGTTATTTCCTTCTCCAGGGGATCTTCCCAACTCAGGGATTGAACCCATGTCTCCTGAGTCTTCTGCACTGGCAGGCAGGTTCTTTACCAGGCCACCTGGGAAGCTCCATGCTTCCCACTATCTATTTGTCTATCCGCCCAGCTCTCCATCTAGCTTTCTATCCCCGCAGCTCCCCATTGTCTTGCACATGGCCGTGTATATGTCAACACCACTCTCTCAATTTGTCCCATCCTCTCCTGCATTTGTGTTTTTACTAGACGGTTTCTATAGGAATCTTTCTTTTCTGTACCTTCCCCCCCCCACTTTTATCTTCATTTATACAGTCTTGCCCTTTATAGACTAAACAATGGCTTATTCATTCTCCAGTTTTAGATGTTTGGATCTCTTGATACACATGTCAGAACAGATGTTTTCATGCAAGTGTGACTGTCAAAGGTAATTCAGCTTTGTTGGCAACCCTTATTTTAATGAAGTTTGGATTTTTTTCTGGTTTTCTTTCCCACTTGTGGCCTTTTACTCCTTTGAAAATATAATATTCACTCTATGGCAGAATTATAGGTTATCCCCCTGTGGTTGGTATCTTTGCTTCTAAAGCTGACTTTCTAAATTCTCAGTATGTTTGAATGTGATGTTTCTATAGTGGGTGGGAAAGCTTAGTTTTTGGTAGTTAGTCTTCTAAACAGTTGCCCTAGAAATGATAAACCCAAAGTTTCAGTACAGTTAACATATTGCTCTATCTGGGAGATAACTCAAACACTCACACAGACCACAGTGTGAACCTTATGCTCAACAGAGAAAACATTCTGATGCACCAAAGGGAAAACCCAAGCAAAGATAAAAGGCAGGCCAAAGCCTCTTCAAAGCAGGGCATTTGTGCAAAGTTGCTCAATTACATATTTGGGGCCCCCAAAATGTTTGTGAAAAGTGCTCTGAAATTATTAGACCACAATATTCCTTTCGAGTCTGAAAAACATTTTGAGATCCTTTGACATGGAGTGCGGAGGCTGGGCTTGCTGAGAAAGGAGAACAGCTGGGAGTGCTGATGACAGGCGGGGTGATACGGGAGTGACAGAGCTGAGGCTGTGTCTGTGGGCGTGGTGGGGACCAGGGGGTGCCAGAGCGAACAGGATGGGAGCTTCGGCCAGAGAGAGGAGATGGAGACCATTGTATGCTTCAAGGGAATTCCAGGATTTTGCATGTGACTGTGGAGGATGTGGGAAGGGGAGGGGGAGTGGGCAGGGGGCCCGTGAGGTGGGGAGGCTTCCAGGTGGTCTCCATGGATATTAACCTCACCCAGCAAGCTAGCAGCTCAGGATGGAGAGCAGAACCGTGAACCAGAAGACTGTCTCTTCTCACGACCCTCTGTGCCGAAATGTTGACCCGACATCCATGCAACACTCATTCAAGAGTTCATCTGCCTTAAGTACAATCATAGGCTAGACCCCGGTTACAAAAATATATCAGACATGGATATATTGTGGCGTGCTTACTGCCTGCTTGGAGGAGGGGCACGTTCTGCTTGTGAACGGAGAGTCTCACAGGTCGCCTAAAGGAGCCAGCCGTAACTCTGTGTTAGCACTTCTTCTGATTTTTTCCCTCAACTTTAAAATTATAGCAAACAATTAAAAATTAAAAATACCCTGTGGGCCAACGATTTGTGGCCTCTGATTTAAACAATTGGAGCTACAGGCACGTTGGGTTCTTCTGGTTCTGCCCCTAATGGGCTAGTGATCTTAAACAACACACCCAACTTCTCTGGACTCCACTGACTTTGTCTATAAGAGCAGTAAGCTGTACAGGATGGAGTCTAGAGTCTTTCCCAGTTCTACAACTCTATGATTTCCATGTCTCAAGTGAAAGTGAAGTCGCTCGGTCATGTCCGACTCTTTGCAACCTCACGGACTGTAGCCCACCAGGCTCTTCCGTCCATGGGATTTTCCAGGCAAGAGTACAGGAGTGGGTTGCCATTTCCTTTTCCAGGGGATCTTCCAGACCCAGAGATCGAACCCAGGTCTCCAGGATTGCAGGCAGACTCTTTACCGTCTAGCCACCAGGGAAGAATCTAAATAGACTCTTCCAGTGTCTAAATGGACTTCTAACCAATTTCCACCTGCAAAGAAGGGGAGGAAGCACAGGGACTGTATCTCTCATGCTCCTCCTTCTGAACTGCGTGGTGTCAACAGAGGGTTGCTGACTCTGGGGGAGTTCATTATGGTGACCAATGTTGGCTAACTGGGCCCTAAGACAGGCTCAGGTTTGGGGGCTACCATGACGACCTTTGGTTTCCGTTACCTTCTCCCATGTTGTGGTCAATAAGGCAGGCATGGTGGTGTCATGGGCTTGTTTAGACAGATGTATGCTGGAATCTCAGATCTGTTTCTTAAAAAAAAAAAAAGAAAACCCCAAACCGGCAACTTTCATTTATTGATTTATTTGGCTGCACTGGGTCTTAGCTGCAGCAGGAGGATCTTCAGTTCCCATTACGCATGGGGGCTCTTTAGTTGCAGCACGCAGGATCTTTAGTTGAGGCACGTGAACCCTTATTCACTTGGTTGCTCATGTGGGATCTAGGTCCCTGACCAGGGATTGAACCAGGGCCCTCTGCATTGGGAGTCTTAGCCAGTGGACTGCCAGGGAGGTCCCTCAGATCTGTTTCTAAATGACGGCTATGACTGGGAAAGTCATTTCCCCAGAGGACCTGATGTCACCAGCTGTAGAGCTGGAAAAGACAGTGTCCCTCCAGTAAGAGCTTGTAGACTTCCCTCTGCCCCAGGAAAGCATCTTAATTCTTGTACACATGTTTATTTGCTTTTCTGTTTTGCCTGAGGGCTACAGAGTTTAGCAGAAACCAAAGTATCTGGACCAAATTCATTTAATTCTCATAAGAATTGCTTTGACTGAGTTGTGATTGAATGCCCCAGCCTCACCTCTGGTTTTTTCCCCCTCCCCTTCAAAATGACTGTTCAAGGCCTTATTCAGATGGCGGCTCAGTGTTTTGTATGTGGTGAGATAAAGGGGGAGCCCCTGTGAAGTGGGCTGGAGAGCTCACTTGGGTCACCCCTGGGGTCCTCACTGAGCTTTGGCTTTGCTGGACAAGGTGTGCGTGCAAAGGCAAGAGCTGAACTGTCATGACTAATAGAGAGGATGTTTAGAGGCTGTGGGTGAGGGGGTGGGCATTGGAGAGGATGGGAGGAGAGGAAAAGTGAGCTGAAGGGGCACTGGAGAAGAGTCTACGGGTCTGATGAGGACAGTGAGAGCTAGCCCACAGCTGGATGAGACGTTGCCCTGTGCTCGGTAATGTAATCCCTCCCTTCATCTCCTTGAAAAAGCTTCAGGAAAATCAACATCACTTGCTAATGATTTTTTTTTGCTACTTTTTTTTTTTTTTAATTTGGCCACATTAGATCTTAGTTGAGCATGCAGGGATCTAGTTCCCTGACCAGGGATCAAACCCAGCCCCCTTTGCATTGGGAGTGCAGAGTCTTAACCACTCAACCACCAGGGAAGTCTCTGATTTTTTCTACTTTTTTGATGTGAGGCATCAATTTCAAGCTGTGTGGGGTGAGCGGAGGCCACCTGAACAGTCCAGCCACCCATGGGTTACACTGATAGAAGGTTCCCCATAATATTTTCTCACCAAATATTATCATCAGGAAACAGTACTTCTTGCCAAATAAAAGTGTATGCTTCCTGCTGTGGAATGAGAACTATATGACCCATTGAATGTTTTGTTTATTTGTTCAGCTTTGGGTAAACAAGGTTAAAACAAGATTTAGTGCTCAATTGTGTAATATCACTCATTCCTGGTACATTCCTCTCTCTCTCTCTCTTTAATTTCTGACCTCTGTTTCCTATGTTTATTTTCACTGTTTATCTTGAATGTTTTAAAGACAACTCAGATTAGTGTTTTTGACCCCTAAGATCATTGATGGAAGCCAAGAAAGGTCTAGCCCATAGCCATCCTCTAGAACCTTCTGTGACAATGAAAATGTCCTCCATCTGTGCTGGACGCTTTGGGTACCCACTAGCTACACGTGGCTCTCGAACATTTGAAATGTGGCTAATGTGACTGAAAAACTGAATTTTAAATTTTATTTAATTACCTTAAGTTTAATTAGCTACCTGGCTGGTAGCTACCCTCTTGCACAGTGCAGATCTGTTTATAAATTAGCAAATGCTTCTGAACATCTGAAAAGGGGTCCTTCTTAAGTTTAAATGTTCTTTTTTAAAATAAGACTGATATACTTAGAAAAATCTTTTTGTGTAATAAGGAAAAATTATTGTGTTGCGTTTATGCAGTGTGGAATTATACGGAGGTTTAAACCCCATTTACTTGAAAAATAACAAAATTAACCAGTACGTTTTCTTTACCAGGGCTTTATTAGTTCCACTATCAATTTACATCTAAACTTTTACTAAATGACTGAAAATATGCTTGTCTAACCATCAGAGCTAGCTGATAATTCTTACTTTAAATAGGTAGGCTGTGGGAGACAACTTAAAAAAATAAATTTTACTTCTATTTCTTGACCTGGGTGGTGTTTATACAAGTGTTCTCTTTATAACTATTTGTTTAAAAGTTTTTACATACTTTATGTACTTTCCTGTATCTGTTAATTTTCACAGTAAAATACAAAAAATAATTGAAGGTTATTCTTTTTCATGTCAAAAGTCATCACATGATGAAGCTGTAAAAGAGTCCATTTTGTAGACCAATTAAGAAAAAAACTATGGGGAATCTAGAAATAAACCCAAGAACAAATGGGGATTTATTATATAATAAAAGTGACATCGCAAGTCAGTGGAGGGGAAACATACATTGCATAAGAGGTTGTTGTTATTTGGTTGCTGAGTCGTGTCCAATTTTTTGTGACCCCATGGACTGTAGTCCACCAGGCTCCTCTGTCCATGAGGTTTCCCAGGCAAGAATACTGGAGTGGGTTGCCATTTCCTTCTCCAGAGGCTCTTCCCAACCCAGGAATCGAACCCATGTCTCCTGCTTGGCAGGCAGATTCTTTACCACTGAGCCACTAGGGAAGCTGACATAAGAACAGTCCTATCCCTCCAACGGGAGCTGAGAGGCCGGGGTGCCCTGTGCTTTGGGCAATAGTTTGGCCCAGGTATAACACGATGCATTTGAATTCATATTTTACTGGAATCAAACAGTGCCATTTGAATTTACATTTTTTCCAATGGAGTTTTTAAAATAAATGTGTTGGGCGTTCGGTTTAGCTATTCAGGATCAAGTTGTGTCATTTACATTCCAAATATTTAAGAGCAGACTTTGCTGTCACATTTCCCCAAGAAGTCTCTATCACCTTCATGTTGCATGAAAGTTGAAAAAAGTAAAACTCTCAAAAGGCTGTGAAGCTGGAGTGGGAGGGACATCAAGTGAAAGCGACTTTGCTGTTGTTCAGTCGCTCAGTCGTGTCCGACTCTCTGCAACCCCACGGACTGCAGCATGCCAGGCTTCCCTGTCCTCCACCATCTCCCAGAGCTTGCTTGAAAGGTGACTAGAGAAACCGAAATTTAAAAACTCACTTCTGAGGCTTCACTGGTAGCTCAATGGTGAACAGTGCACACCGGTTCGATCCCTGGTCCAGGAAGATCTCTCACGCAGTGAGCAGCTAAGTCCACGGGCCACAACCACTGAGCCTGTGCTCTAGGCCCTGAGCTCGGCACCCAGGGAAGCCCTCGCAATGAGGAGCCCCCACTCTCTGCAACTAGAAAAGGCCCAGGCGGCAATGAAGAGCCAGCACACCTGAAAATAAATAAAAATAAAATCATTAAAAAACACACTTCTGGAAAGAAGCTTATTAATCGTAGGAAATTTTTTTCCACCTTTGACCTGCAGATTTTAATTTCTTTTACTTCATTTTAATCTTAGTCTTTGAGACCTTCCCTTGTCACAACCAAATTAATTCTAGGTGAATTTTGCCCAGGAGAAAATGATGTAAAAAAAATAGAAAACACTGGTCAAGATTAAAAAGTAATCTTTGAGTGGAAAAGAGCTTTCTATAAATTTAACTCTAAGCTTAAGAGAATCTCTTTGTAGCTGTGAACTTCATAAAGTAAAAGCAGACAGACTTATCTATAACCTAATGATAATTGACAGTCTGATTTCCATAAAACACAAAGGACTCTTTCAGATGAGCTTTTAAAATATTAATATCAAAATGAGGGAATTTCCTAGGTGGTCCAGTGGCTAAGACTCCGTGCTTCCAATGCAGGGGGGCTGGGTTCAATCCCTGGTCCGGAGACTAGATCCCACAGGCTGCAACTAGGGGTTCGCATGTCACACATGAGACTGAGTGCAAATAAATAAATATTAAATAAACTATTAACACAACAATGAGCAAATTGTCTAAACAAGCCATTCTCATGGAAGAAATACAAATGGCCAGTAAATATAAGCCAATGAATATTTATCAAGTATTAAAGAAATTCATTATGAGAGATACTTTGTTATTTTTAAGGAAGTAGAATACTTTCAATTGGTCTGCAGAATTATATTAATGTATACGATTTCTTTCTAAATTTTAAACTTACAGTGTGTACTACTAGCAGAGTCTTGGGCAAATATTTTCTGTAAACATGACCTTTTTACCAATTAGAATGGCTTTTTAAAAAAAGACAATCATATGTGCTTGCAAGAATGCAGAAAAATAGAATTTTCATTCATTGCTGGTGGCAGTGCTAATGGTACAGGCACTCTGAAAAAAAATGTGAGTGTTTTAGAAAGTTGAGCGCATACTTATGTGCTGCTGTGGCTCAGCTGTTAAGGCATGTCCAGCTCTGTGCGACCCCATGGCCTGCAGCACGCCAGGCTTCCCTGTCCACTATCTCCTGGAGTTTCCTCACATTCATGCCCATTGAATCAGTGATGCTTTGTATTCATCTCATCCTCTGCTGCCCTCTTCTCCTTTTGTCTTTCATCTTGCCCAGCATTGGGGTCTTTTCCAAAGAGTTGGCTCTTTGCATCAAGTGGCCCAAAGTATTGGAGCTTCATTTTCAGCATCAGTCCTTCTGATGAATATTCAGGGTTGATTTTATTTAGGATGGACTGGTTGGATCTCCTTGCAGTCCAAGGCCTCTCAAGAGTCTTCTCCAGCACTGTAGTTTGAAACCATCAATTCTTTGGTGCTCAGCCTTCTTCTAGTCCATCTCCCACATTTGTATGTGCTACTGGAAAAACCATAGCTTTGACTATACAGACCTTTGTTGGCAAACGTCTTTGCTTTTTAAC
Source organism: Oryx dammah (assembly GCF_014754425.2). Lineage (NCBI taxonomy): Eukaryota > Metazoa > Chordata > Mammalia > Artiodactyla > Bovidae > Oryx > Oryx dammah. Next base: position 4,458,146 of record NW_024070195.1, read on the forward strand.
ACACTGTCTAAGGTTGTTAATAGCTTTTCTTTCAAGGAGCAAGTGTCTTTTAATTTCATGGCTGTAGTCAATGTCCTCAGTGACTCTGGAGCCCAAGGAAATAAAATATGTCACTGCTTTCATTTTTTCCCCCATCTATTTGCCATGAAATGATGGGACGGGATGCCATGATCTTAGTCTTTTGAATGTTGAATTTTAAGCCAGCGTTTTCACTCTCCTCCTTCACTCTCATCAAGAGGCTCTTTAGTTCCTCTTCACTTTCTGCCATTTGAGTGGTATCGTCTCCATGTCTGAGGTTATTGATATTTCTCCTGGCAATCCGGTAATCCCACTCCAAGGTATTGACCCAAGAGAACTGGAAACATTTGTTCACATAAAAACTTGTCCATGAAAGCTCCAAACTGGGAACCACCCAAATGTCCTTTGACTGGTGAATGGATAAAACAACCATGGTACATCCAAATACTGGAATACTACTCAGAATGGAATAATAGGGAGAAAATTACTGGTTCATGTAACAACGTGGATGAATGTCAAATGCCTCTTGCTAAGTGAAAGAAGCCAGAATCAAAAGACTACATTTTATGTGGTTCTAATTATATGACATGCTGGAAAATGCAAAAATTATAGGAACAGATCAGTGGTTGCTGGGAGTTGAATGGGTGGGATGGGGTCCCCAACTGAGAGTTGAAGGAGCAGTCTGAGGAGTTCTCTGGGGGAGGTGAGAACGGGTCTGCATCTTGATAAGGGCGGTGGGCCTGACTTCATGCCTTTGCTCCACTCACTGCAGTGTGCACCCAAAACAGTGACTCTCCACATATTAAAAAGGTGAGTAAAAAGCTAACGTGTTTCTAAATTAAATGTTGGATCTAAAATAAAGTGACATCTTTTTGTTCATTTTTTGACTTAGATTTAATTACCCAGACTCTTTTTTGAGGGTGAAATAAACGTCTTCTAGGTTGATGTGTAACATACGTATAAAAATGCACAAGTTGTAAACACACAGCTTGATTATGCACGTCAGAACTCTCATGGGTTTAACTAACCACCACCCAGATCAAGAGAAAGAGTGTTACCAGAGGCCCTTCCTCTACCCGCTTCCTCTTTTCCAGAAGGAACCAATATTCTGACTTCTAACACCATAGATTAGCTTCGCTTGCTTTTGAACTTCATGTAAACAAAATCATACTGTACTGAATACTGCACTCCTAATAGGCTTAGTCATATTTCAAACTAGTTTTCTACCTGATTACGGGTGAAATGAAAGTGATAGTCGCTCAGTCATGTCCAACTCTTTGTGACCCATGGACTGTAGCCTGCCAGGCTCCTCTGTCCATGGCATTGTCCAGGCAAGAGTACTGGAGAGGGTAGACACTCCCTTCATCAGGAGATCTTCCCAACCCAGGGATCGAACCCACGTCTCTTGCATTACAGGCAGATTCTTTACCATCTGAGCCACCAGGGAAGATAGGCCAATTAACAACAAGAAGACTGGACTGGGTAATAATTACTATGATTTCTTATAGTTCTCCAATTTGAGGCTGTGAGTTGAGAAAATTGAGAAATACTTTTTGTTTGAAATACATTTTTGGCCAACCAAAGTAACCATCTTGTTTTTAAAGTGGGAAATGCACATGGTACTATTCCTTATGATCTCTAGAATTATATTTTTCTCCAGTATTATTTTCCCAAGCTTGGACAGACATCAGTCTTAAAATTGGCCTGATATACGGATGCTGTCATGCGATAGCTCCTTGGAACTTTACCAAAGGATGATCTGTGAACCTCTCTTGCTTTGTTCTTTTGCGATCATGCTTGACTTTAGCTCAGCTATATTTAAAGTTGTGGGGAGAAGAGATTTCTTGAAAAAGACGGCACCAAAGTCTGTTCTAAAATTGAATATTTGGAAACCTCCAGTAAAAGTAAATCCATATGGCAGGTCTGCTCCCAGCTTGATTCTTGCACGATTGGGTCCAATATCCTTTATGAGTTTAGTGAGTGCACACACAGTCTTGCACGTGCCCTTTGTGGTGGAAGTCAATTATACTGGTTTTGTTTTTGTTTTTCTTTCCAGTGAGAGAACCTGGAGTATCAGTTCTGAGTTTCTGGGTTGGGGCAGGTTTTATTTTCTTAGCAGTAACCACACCACGAAAGAGAGAAACAAAGCAGTCACTGACAAAAAGAAGTCTTGAAAAATAATATCAGTAACAAATACCAACTTTGAAGAATTCAATGCGTTCGCCAACCAACTCAAAGCCTACATTAAATAGTACACTCTTAGATCCTTCTCACAAAGCCTGATGGACCAGTTGCTGTTTCCACTGTTAGAGGACACCCATAACCACACAGCTCAAGGGAAGGGTGTCCCCCAGCTGGGTGTGACCAGTGGGGGCCCAAACAACCCTGGATTCCTTGGTTTTGATAACTCCCAATACTCCAAAGGTTGGCCTTTGTGAACAGGACTCAGTCAGTCAGAAGACTCTTCAGCTGTATTCCCTCGTTTCCTCTCTCCACAACGTTGATGCAATTTGCTCAGTTGCTCCAACTCTTTGTGACCCCAGGGACTGGAGCCTGCCAGGCTCCTCTGTCCATGGGATTTCCCAGGCAAGAATACTGGGGTGGGTTGCCATTCCTTCTCCAGGATCCATGAGAGTTTTAATGCAAATAAAATGTTTTGTTGTTGCTGATTGCTGAGTCTTGAGAGTATGCAACAATTCACATATGTAATTATAAATCACTCCCAGAGGATTCAATAAATGTTGGCACTAAGGGTCATCAATTAAAATCAAAGAGTATTAGTCCTTTTCACCCGGCAAATGAGCAGCTGGGCTCAAAGAAGAGACACACTTGCCCAAGTTTCCATTGGTAATCGGTGGCAAGGACAGCTGGTATCTTGGAAGACTCTGGTTTTCCAGGCAAGCCCTCTTTTCCTGTTTTCCTTATTCTCCCAGAATATACTGAAGTAGTTTGGGACTATTGCCGTGGAAGTCTGCAGATCTGAGCCGTGTCTTGGGAATTCTAGTTGAGATGTTTAGTTAAAGGGATTTATGGGGCCATGTCAATGGATAGTCTGAGGGAGGGAGGACTTTGGGAATGGTTTGATTTGGCAACTCTGTGGTGTCTTCTGAAACAAGGCTTCTTTTCCATCTTTCCATTTAGCCGTTGGGGGTGTCCTCTGTGTGGTCATAACCCGGCTGTCAACAACTCCCTGGTTGGCCTGCTTCTCCATCAGGACCACAGAAATGAGTGAGGGGGTCATCCTGGAAGCCGTCAGAATATCGACCCTCACCTCTCCTTGGGTACTTCCCTGGTGGCTCAGATGGTAAAGAATTTGCCTGCCATGCAGGAGACCTGGGTTCAATTCCTGGGTCAGGAAGATCCCCTGGAGAAGGAAATGGCAACCCACTCCAGTATTCTTGCCTGCAGAATCCCATGGACAGACGAGCCTGGTGGGCTACAGTCTGTGGGGTTGTAAGAGTCGGACATGACTGAGTGACTAAACCACCACTACCTCTCCTTGGCCACAGCGACTGTTGAGTTCACTCCTAAACCTATGTTGTTGTTGACTGGTCTTCTCTTTGGAACGCCATGGAAGGCAGCACGTCAGGCTCCCCTCTCCTTCATTGTCTCCCGGACTTTGCTCAAACTCGTGTCCATCGAGTCAGTGATGCCATCCAAACATCTCATCCTCTGCCACCCTCTTCTTCTTTTGCTTTCAGACTTTCCCAGCATCAGGGTCTTTTCCAATGAATCAGCTCTTTGCATCAGGTGGCAGCTTCAGCATCAGTCTTTCCAATGAATATTCAGGGTTGGTTTCCTTTAGGATTGACTGGCTTAATCTCCTTGGAGTCCAAGGGACTCTCAAGAGTCTTCTCCAACACCACAATTTGAAAATATCAATTCTTCAGCAATCAGCCCTCTTTACTGTCCAGCTCTCACATCTGTACATGACCACTGGAAAAACCATAGTTTTGATTATTAGTCACTCAGTTCAGTCGCTCAGTTATGTCCAACTCTTTGCGACCCTATGGACTGCAGCACGCCAGGCTTCCATGTCCATCACCAACTCCCAGAGCTTGCTGAAACTCATGTCCATCAAGTTGGTGATGCCATCCAACCATCTCATCCTCTGTCGTCCCCTTCTCCTCCTGCCTTCAATCTTTTCCAGCATCAGGGTCTTTTCCAATGAGTTAGCTCTTTGCGTCAGGTAGCCAAGTATTGGAGCTTCAGCTTTAGCATCAGTCCTTCCAATGAACATTCAGGACTGCTTTCTGTTAGGACTGACTGGTTTGATCTCCTTGCTGTCCAAGGGACTCTCAAGAGTCTTCTCCAACACCATAGTTCAAAAGCATCAATTCTTTGGTGCTCAGCTTTCTTCATAGGCCAACTCTCACATCCATACATGACCACTGGAAAAACCAGAGCCTTGACTAGACAGATGGTTGTCAGCAAGTAATGCCTCTGCTTTTTAATATGCTGTCTAGGTTGGTCACAGTTTTCTTTCAAAAGTTTGTCATAGCTTTTCTTATAGGACTATACAGACCTGTCTAAACCTGTAGCTGGTGGTTAACTTAAACTTGAGTCATATGTATTGTTTTGAAATCACATCCCCTTAAAGCATGTATGTGGCAGAGGCAAAGTGGGTGTTGAAAGCAAATGGAGACAGTTGCCAAGAAAAGGAAAGTGCCTGTAAGGAGGCAGCTCTGGGGTCCACTGTAGCTGCAAACAGCAGAATTCAACCTGAGTTAGCTGGAATAAAAGGAGAGAGTTAATTCCAGGAATGTGGGTGTATCTCACGGAACCCAGGGACAGGGAAGCAAAAGGGTGTAGGGGCGGGAGGGAGAGAATCAGAACCAGAGTCATTAGACCCCAAGCTGGGCCCTTCCTCTCTCTCTCTCCTCTCTCTCTCCTTCCCTCCTGCTCTCTCTCTCTTTCTCTCTCTGGGTCATCTCCCCACAGGACTTTATTGTTTATAGACCGTCAGGCCCTATGCATCAGCGCAGATGGCAGAAGATGGCTCTCAACTTATGTACGTTCATATCCCCCCAACTTTCCACCTAAGCAGAAACTGACACAGTGTCTCTGATTTCCAGTTCCTCATTCCTGGGAGATTCTACACGGCAAGATCGGTTCAGGCACGTGCTCTGAGGTATGCAGGGTGTGCCAGTCAAGATAAGACCCCTGGACCCCTCTGTGTGGGGTGAAGGGTGATGGGGCCCCTGGCAGGCTGATGGTCCTTAGAGAGGCCAGGCTAAGAGGCCCCCCCCGAATCCCCGCCTGGAGAGGGGGTATGCTCTGCATGGCGTTTGTCCCCTCGGGTGCCTGTGGGAAATGCCCGTGCATCTTCTGCTAGTTAACCTGCTTCCACGCCCCCAGGATGGGCAGGTCTGGTGTGTGGAGGGAGGGATGTCCAGAGGTGAAGGGGCCAATGGCCCCGGGTTTTAGAAAGGAGAATCCTTTCTCCTAAACAACTTCAGAAATTTGAGACAATTCTACTTTCCAGCCTCGAAACCAAAAGGAGATGTTTGCTGACTCACAGGCAAGCGTTTCTAGTGTCTGAAGCTAAAAACTGGCAACATTAATGCAAGCTGGTTCTCAGTGCTTTCCGTCAAGCCCAGAGCTGTATCCGGACCGTCCCTCCTGGGGTGGGGCCGCTTCCTCCCGGGTGTTCGGATCCGAGTCTTCAGTCTTAGGTGTCCTGCTCTCTGTTTACGTTTGCCAGCCCCACCCTTTCCTCGGGGAGGGTGAGTCAGCGGCTTGGTGGTGATGTCTGAGGTCTGACCGCAAAGTCAGACAGTGACACTTTTGGGGGCTTAAAACTATCCATTGCAGTGAGGGGTCGTTTAGACCTTACCTTTGAGGATAAACCTATCAGACAGCTTCCCCCCGCCTCTGTTTTATTGTTTTACAACTTCCTCCTAAACCTAGAACAATAGCCTTATAAAGGGCAGGAAATCCCTCTGCTTCTATTGTAGGGAAAGAGAAGCGAATAGAAGACTTGGTGACTTCCTTATCTCATTTAAAACAGACTGTGGTTGTTCCATCTCAAATGGGTCTTACTCCGAGTGATTTCAAACTTTCCACAGCAGCGAGATCAGTGGCGGGACCTTAGGGTGGCAATGGGTTTTAGCTGAAGAAGTTTAAGGGGTTAAGAACGTGAATAAACTCCAAGGCACATCTCCTTAAGGAAGCAACACTAAAACCCTAAGGAATCCGAATGTAGAGAGTGTGTGGGTGGGTGGAGGGGCAGTAGTGGGGAGATGGGGACCGGAAAGAATTCGGAGGAAAGAAGCTGAGATCACTGATGGCCATTGTTAAGCCTGAACTGTGAATTTATTGGTTTGGATACTTGTTACCAGTCAGGAGAGCTGGGCTGTAACTACGCATATAGCATGTAAACTTGAGAAAGCTCTCTCTCTCTCTCTTCCCCCCCCCGCTCCACATTTGTGGTATCATTTTATCCCCAAGGGATTCCCGGGTGGTGCTGGTGGTAAAGAACCCACCTCCCAATGCAGGAGGCGGTGGACATGTGGGTTCGATCCCTGGATCGGCAAAATCCCCTGGAGGAGGAAATGGGAACCCACTCCAGTATTCTTGCCTGGAGAATTCCATGGACCCAGGAGCCTGGTGGGCTACGGCCTAGTGACAACAGGTTGAAGATTCTGAAAGTGTTACTCACTCAGTCGTGTTGGACCCTTTGTGACCCTAAGGACTGTAGCCCACCAAGCTCCTCAGTCTGTGGGGTTCTCCAGGCAAGAACACTGGAGTGGGTTGCCATTTCCTCCTTCGGGGGATCTTCCCGCCCCAGGGACTGAACCCTGGTCTCCTGCATTGCAGGCAGATCCTCTACCCTCTGAGCCACCAGGGAAGCTTATTCTGTGCTTACTCTTCTTCTGCTCATTGTCTGTTGTGGGTCTGCTCAACCGCCTGTGTTCTCCTTACTTTTATAGCTGCCTTGAACTGTTCTGCCCGAACTGACTGCAAGGGGGCTGGAGAGAGAGAGGAGGGACTTACCTACATCTCCCCCTCCTCATTCTCCCCCACCTAAGTCTCAAAACATTTTGAAAAAATCTTAAAAAGCACGTTTTTTTGGTAAGAATTTTGCTGGTGGGTTTTTTTTTTTTTTCTTGTGGATGTGCATCTGGGCAGATTTAGACAGAAGCAGGTAGGCAAGGAAGAGGATGAAAGCATAGGAAGCTGATTCCTAAGGTGTGGGTTTCTCTGGGTAACGGGACTGCGGTGGGTTGTTTTCTCTTGTTTTTTTGGCTGCTCGGGATCTTTGCGGCCCACGGGCTTTCTCTAGTTGTGGTGCAAAAGCTCTAGAGCGAGCAGGCTCAGAAGTTGGGGCTCCTAGGTTTAGCTGCCCCATGGCATGCGGGATCTTATTTCCCCAACCAGGTGATGAAGCCTCATCCCCGGCATTGCAAGCAGATTCTTAACCACTGGACCCCCGGGGAAGTCCTTTCCTGCAGTGGTGTGATCACGCCGGTTTCTGTGCATTCACACTTGGGAAGGTCGAAGGTGGAGGGTCACCAAAGCAGGACTGCTCACTCGTTTCAGGAAGTCTGAAGGCTCTTTCACACAAAAGAAGCCCAAACACGAAAAAGGCTTTCTGGAAAGAGAGCTACTCACATGGCCCCACCACCCTGAGAAGCAGGCACCACTCGGGCATCCTGCGGGCTGCTCCTTGCCTTGGCGTCTTCTGCCAGGTGCTCCGTCTGCAGATGCCCACGGCCTGAGGCTGCTTGCGTGACTGGCTTGTGGAGGGCCTTGGACATGTCTTGCCAAAGCACCTCCCCAGTGTTTTGGAAACAGGTGAGTTGAGGTGGGCCAAAACTGACATGACTCACGCGAAGGTTACCAGGGTTTGGGTCAACTTTCTATGACCGTGAAGAGAAGAATGGTCGTCTGTCGCCACTAGGCAATTGGCCTGTGCCAAGTTTATTCTTAAACGTGCGTTGCTAGGGATATTCCTAGCAATAATTAATAATTACGGCAATGATTCATCTCTGCGTCTCCTGGAGTTTTGTTTTTTGACTCAACTGTGAGTTTATACGACAAACACAAAACTGAAATGTGCTTACATCACCCGCTACTTACTCAGTACTCAACCTCAGTGGCTTCCTGCTGGTCTTGGGAGAAGGATTAGAGTGTTTATCGGTGACTTCAGCTCTCCAGCCCCCTGCTCCAGTCCCTGTTCCCTCTGGGCCTCCACCAGCCCTGTTTCTAGTTCTTCAGATGCTCCAGGGAACAGTGGTCCACCACCTGGCCTGCTCTTTGCCCCTCGCTGATATCTTTCTTTTTCTTCCTTTTCCTTTTCGGCTGCATCGGGTCTTTGCGGTGGCATGCGGTCTCTAGCTCTGGCACGTGGTCTTGGTTGCTCCACAGCAGGTGGGATCTTAGTACCCTGACCGGGAATCGAACTCGCATCACCTGCAATGGGAAGTCCCGAGATGGGTGTCTTTCTTGACTGCCCTGATTAAGTTCAAGTCTCTGGACATTAAGCACTAAAGTGCAAGGCTCTCCTGAAGAGTCCTGGCCATAACCGTTTTGTCAAACTTATTCTGTGATTCATTGACTCACATCCCAACTCGATTCCCCCTCACAAGGACTGACGTCACTCACCTCTATATCTAGACACCTAGAGCATAATAGGTGTTTAATAATTTATTGATTATGAAGTCGCTCATGATTGACTTCTTTTGCAACCCCAAGAACCGTAGCCTGCCAGGCTCCTCTGTCCATGACATTTCCCAGGAAAGAACACTGGAGTGGGTTGCCATTTCCTTCTCCAGGGGATCTTCCTGAATCAGGGATCGAACCTGCGTCTCCTGCATTGCTGTGTGTTAAATAAATGATGAAGTGAGTGAAAGGGAGGTCAGAGCAAAATAAACCCTAGTGGGGAAATTACAAATAAAATTAGCCCTTGAATATAAAAGCCATTTCTTAGAGTAAAATAGAGTTATCGCTCTCACAGACTTAAATTACTTATGTAACACACAGTTGACTTTCTCTCTCTCTTTTTTTTTTTGAGAATCCCATAACTGAGTCCCACACACAACATGATAGATGGCCATTATGTATTTTTTCCTTCTCTGTATTTTTCTTAATGGAAGCGCATGGAACTTTCCAAATATCACTGTATGATTGGAAAAAGTGAAGCAGTGCCATTTTGGGGGGAGGAGGGGAAGAAAGGGGAGAGATTCTGAAAAGGGTTTATGTTTTCTAATCAAAGTCAGATGTAGAACTGATTTTGTGTCGCTTAAGGAACATGCTTCATTTTCTCCATCAGTGGTCTTGTCCAGCACTGGAGGTTCAGTGGAAGTCCCTTGCAGACGAGAGTGTCCACCCAATTCCCTGTGTTTTGTACCTTGGCCGTCTGCTTTCAGCAGAGCAGAATCGGCACTCTGGGCAGACCCGAGAGAACTCTGAATAAGAACCTGCTTGAGAAAGATTTCCTTACAAGCTAAACGTTACATTTCCACTCGACAGAAAGGTACTGCTGTGTGGCCGTAAAAAGCTGGCCCGAACCCTGTAACCTTTGCAGCTCGCGGTGTTATTTTTGGTTCATGCCAACACGGATCACAGCTGTGACTCAACAGAGCCACTGAAGCAAGAATTCAAAGAGTTTAAAGAACAGCGGACTCAGAAACGACTCCCCCCCCCCCGCCTTATGGTGTCATTATGCCACATTTCTTGTAGTTTACCTTTTACAAATTTACCAACTGCATACAGATGAGCTCAGCTGTTGTTTGGCATCCCAAGGCCTGAGCTGCGTCAGCACGCTTCCTCAAATCCCACTGCAGGCGACGGATGGTGGAGCTTTCCTTTCTGGGGTGTTTGTTTTACGTAAGTAATGACTTACTTTGCAGAGGTTAAAAAAAAATCCTTGTTGATATATTTCTCCCTCAAATAAACCCAAAATAGAGTTGGGGTTTGATGTAAACCTTGGTAATTTCCCATTCAGAGGTGACAGAGAGCCTGTATCGATTGCTTCTGTGCTGGGTCTTGCTTTCTCCCCCATTTGTGTTAGACACACGAGGCCATGAACTCAGAGCGAAATAGACATGGACTCCAGTAGACCAGATACGAATCTGTTTGTCAACATCCTTCAGACGTTTGGCTGCATTTAAATTTTTTTTTTAAAATACTTTTATTTGGCTGTGCCATGTCTTGGGATCTTAAATTACTACATGTGGGATCTAGGTCCCTGACCAGGCATTGAACTTGGGCCCCTTGCATTGGGAGTGAGGGATTTTAGCCACTGGACTGCCAGAGAAGTCCCTTGGCTTCATTTTATTGATCATCATTTAAACCTGAAGAACAATCCAGTTTTCCTCTTTGAGGATGCATAGGAAAGGGGACGCAGAAGAAATGATGGAGTTACTTATCTACTAAGTTACTGCATTTTTAAAGAGGTTTTTTAAATTATTAATTTAGTTTTTGACTGTGGTGGGTCTTTGTGGGTGCATACAGGCTTTCTCCAGGTGCAGGGAGCGGGGGATGGGCGCTACTCTTCGTTGTGGTCCTGGGCTTCTCCTTGCAGATGCTTCTCTTGTTTTGGAGCCCAGGCCCTGGGTGCGTGGCTCAGTAACGGCAGCAAGCAGGCTCAGTGGTTGCAGTTTGTGATCTCTAGACCACAAGGCTCAGCAGTTGTGGCACTCGGGCTTAGGTGCTCCGTGGCAAGTGGGATCTTCCTGGACCAGGGACTGAACTGGTCTCCCTTCCTTTGCAAGGCAGATTGTTAACTGCTAGACCACCAGGGAAGCCCAAGTTACTGCATTTTTAAGCTTTGTGGTAGCTTAAAGAATGTAGACTTAAGAATTCTAAGGACTAACATGTTAATGTGCTATTTTTTGTTGTTATTTGTGAGAAAGATCATTAATCAAATATTTCACAGAACCAAGGAAACAGGCAGTGCATTCGACCTATTTTCTCTTTGGGAAACAGACCCAGCTGCTGTGTGGTACTGCTGTCGTTGCTCAGGCCTGCCACTTCAAAATGCTCCAGAGCAAAAGCTATGCTGTCTTATGCACACTGTCACTGCGATCAGACTGAGCTCTGCATTTTTCCTCCTCAGTGTGAAAGGTGGAAAAATAATTTTGGAGCTCTTCTTTGAATAGCAAGAGTGTTAGCCTGAAAGAGCTGTATTTCTATGATATTCCTTGGATGTTGGTGGGAGGTACCGCTCTAAGGCGAGTGTACAAATCCTGTTTATGTACTGTCTTCGGGCGTCTACAGAAAATGGGCACTACTACTTTGGAAGCATCTCCTCTGAGATTGGTCTTTTAAAGTTGAGATATAATTGACATGACGTTCATTAGTTTTAGGTAATGGGCTTCCCAGGTGGCTCAGCGGTAAAGAATCTGCCTCCCAGTGCAGGAGATGCTGCTTCCATCCCTGGGTGGGGAAGGTACCCTGGAGGAGGGCATGGCAGCCCGCTCCAGTATTCTTACCTGGAGAATCCCATGGACAGAGGAGCCTGGCGGGCTATCGTCCACAGGGTCGCAAAAGAGTCGGGCATACCTGTAGTGACTGAGCACAGCACACTGTTTTAGGAAATACAACATAATGAGTCAGCGTATGTATATGCTACAAAATGATTACCATAAGATGAGTTAACATCCATCATAACACAGTTACAAAGCTTTTTTCTTGCGATGAGCATTTTTAAGATCTACTCTCTCAACAACTTTCAGACATATGACGCAGTACTGTTACATGCAGTCACATGCTGTGCATCACGTCCCAGGACTGATTTGTCTGTTAACTGGAAGCTTGTCCCTTTTGCACCCATCACCCAATTTCCCCCACCTCGACTCCCCACCACCCCTGTCTGGCAACCACCAATCTCCTCCCTGTATTCCATGTCTATGAGCTCAGTTTTGATTTTGTCTTGTTTTTTAGATTCCATACGTAAGTGATATCATATAATATTTGTCTTTGATTTCTTTCACTTAGCATAATGCTTTCAAGATCCATCCATGTTCTCACAAATGGAAGGCTTCCTTCTTTTTCCTGGATGAATAATATTCCATTGTGGAAATTAGTTCTTATTTTTAATAAAGATTAATAGAATTTTCACACTAGGAGAGTCTCCAGAAATCATGTAGGTTTGCTACTTTTTATAGATGCAGAAAGCAGCACAGAGAGGTTATGGAACTTGTCTGAAGTCACACAGATAAGCAGTGGTAAAATTGGGCTTCACAGGTAAGTTCAGTATGTCCTTGAATCTTCACCTGCTTCAGAACAAATTGGGCCAGAGAACTGAGTATTCCCAAGAATTTAGATTCACAAATCTGAAAAAAAAAAATTATTTCTGTCACAAAATGTTGTAAGAGAAAACACTGAGAATATTGAGTAAATGTTGAAAATATTAGCACAAATGGACATTGTTCCCACTGAAAGAAAAAGTATTTCCTGTATCCTTCTGTGTATCTTGATTTTGAGGTTATTTTGGAAGTTGCTGAAATTCAGTTTGGCAAAGCAATTCACTGTGAAAGACATGTTAGGAAACTAAAATTTTCTCTACTGACTTTCTATCAACAAATGAGCACTGAAATGTTATCTATAGAAACGAAGATTCATTTGTTCCTGGCACACATGAGGAGCTCAACAAATATTTACTGAATGGTTGAATAAGAACTGCAGTGCTGTGGAGGTTAGCCTGCGATTATAGACCCATTAATAAGGTGTTTAAACCTCAGTGTTGAGCAGAACAAGTCAGACACAAATCAGCATCTTGCGTGATTCCTTTTCTATGAAGTCCAAAACCAGGCAAGCTACTAAGACTGTTGCAAGTCAGCACTGTGGTTATCTTTGGGAGGAGCAGCTGCTAGAAGCAGGGTTTAAAGCCTGATTGTGTTGTTTTGAGCTGGGTGCTGGTTATACATGTGGGCTCAGCATGTGAAAACTCACCAGTAGCACATTAAGACATACGCATGTTCTGAATGTATATTGTTGCTATTGTTCAGTCACTGAGTTGTGTCCAACTCTTTTGCAATCCCATGGACTGTAGCCTGCCAGGCTCCTCTGTCCATGGGATTTCCCAGGCAAGAATACTGGAGTGGGTTGCCATCTCCTCCTCCAGGGGATATTCCTGACCCAGGGATCAAACCCACATCTCCTGCGTTGGCAGACAGATTCTTTACCACTGAGCCCTAGGGAAGTCTGAATGTATATTATACTTCAATAAAAAATAAAGAAATATATGTAACATTTCATCTTAGGAACAGAGTTAGCCCATGAAAGAAATTTCCACAGGGTAAGTTTAAAACAACAATGACAGAAGGTGGGGTGAGGGTTTACCTTCCATACTCCTGTAAAATGTGCACCACTTACACTGTCGAAGAATAAATAGAACTTTGACTCTGGTTTCAAAATGTACGCAGCTGCCTCCATAGATTTCTGACAGTTTTATCATGCAGTTGACAGTTGCAAAGCATGTTTCAGACCTCGGGATGATCCATGCAGATGTCAGCAGGGCTTGTGTATCTACAGTCTTGTAAGACTGAAAAATGAATTCACAAAAATAAACTGTGATGCTGGTCCCATTGACTTTCTTTGTCAGCTTTATGAAAAGCACTTTCAACATAACTGACTATATATATAGTGGTGAAGAATAATGTTTCTAAATTAGAAAATAGTTTTTGTTTTGAGAAGTCAGATCTAGGTAAATACCCATTTTAGGAAAGAATATGTTAGTGTTAGGGCTTCTCAGGTGGTTCAGTGGTAAAGAAACCACCTGCCAATGCTGGAGATGTAGGTTTGACCCCCTGGGTCAGAAGACCCCCAGAGGAGGAAGTGGTAACCTACTCCAGTATTCTTGCTTGGAGAATCCCATGGATAGAGGAGCCGGGCGGGCTATATAGCCCATGAGGTCCCAAAGGGTGGTACATGACTTAGTGACTGAGCATGTATTATGGATTTTTATAGCTGCAAGCTTACACTAACCATTAGTAAATGTTGTTGATGGTAGTCGTTAAGACCGTGCAGGGTGGGGGTGGAAGCCGGCTGGGATGTGTTGAAATGTAGCAGATGAAGACCAGAATCCATAGCCATCTGGGGAAGCAGGAAGATGGGGAGGAGGCTGGAGGGGACGTGTGCTGGGCAGGGACTGAAGGAAAGCTCTTGGAAGTGGAATACACGGAAGCACTTGGGCAAAAGGAAAGTTACCCGTCATTGATAGGGAAACCATGGTGATGATGCTGTGGGTGTGAGGCAGACACAGGCTGCTGATGAATCAAGAGAGCCACGCCCCTGGGAGATCACAAGGAGGCGTGACCAGTGTGTACATGGGGCATTTTGCCCTGATTCAGGGGCAGGAGAGACACCTCCTTTGTTGTGACAAAAATAGAAGAAGATAAGGTTGTAGATTTGGTGGGAAGATGAAGACTTTTCTCTGCAAGTTTCCCACCCCCTATCCCTTATGAGGCAGGAGGCTGGAGACTGAGGAGGTATAATATGTGAACTGAGAACTCCCTGATGTTCAAGCTGGTTTTAGAAAAGGCAGAGGAACCAGAGATCAAATTGCCAACATCCACTGGATCATGGAAAAAGCAAGAGAGTTCCAGAAAAACATCTATTTCTGCTTTCTTGACTATGCCAAAGCCTTTGACTGTGTGGATCACAATAAACTGTGGAAAATTCTGAAAGAGATGGGAATACCAGACCACCTGACCTGCTTCTTGAGAAATCTGCATGCAGGTCAGGAAGCAATAGTTAGAACTGGACATGGAACAACAGACTGGTTCCAAATAGCAAAAGGAGTACGTCAAGGCTGTATATTGTCACCCTGCTTATTTAACTTATATGCAGAGTACATCATGAGAAACGCTGGACTGGAAGAAGCACAAGCTGGAATCAAGATTGCCAGGAGAAATATCAATAACCTCAGATGTGCAGATGACACCACCCTTATGGCAGAAAGTGAAGAGGAGCTAAAAACCCTCTTGATGAAAGTGAAAGAGGAGAGTGAAAAAGTTGACTTAAAGCTCAACATTCAGAAAACGAAGATCATGGCATCTGGTCCCATCACTTCATGGGAAATAGATGGGAAACAGTAGAAACAGTGTCAGACTTTATTTTTTTGGGCTCCAAAATCACTGCAGATGGTGACTGCAGCCATGAAATTAAAAGACGCTTACTCCTTGGAAGAAAAGTTATGACCAACCTAGATAGCATATTCAAAAGCAGAGACATTACTTTGCTGACTAAGGTCCGTCTAGTCAAGGCTATGGTTTTTCCTGTGGTCATGTATGGATTTGAGAGTTGGACTGTGAAGAAGGCTGAGTGCCGAAGAATTGATGCTTTTGAACTGTGGTGTTGGAGAAGACACTTGAGAGTCCCTTGGACTGCAAGGAGATCCAACCAGTCCATTCTGAAGGAGATCA
>NW_024070195.1:4473547-4475707 GCF_014754425.2 Oryx dammah
TGCTACAGTCCATGGGGTCTCAAAGAGTCAGACACGACTGAGTGGCTGGACTGAGCTGAAACTAGGCATTGTGTGGAGACGAGAGAACACTCCATCGGCAGTGTCCTTGGGAAACTGATGAGTGTGACCTTGAGGCTAATCTCCATACAGGCTATGTTTTCCCAGCAGCGTTTGGGGCTCATTGAGGTTTGGGAGAATATTGGAAGAGTTACTGGTTGATTCAGATGATCAGTATTTTACTGTTAGGTGTGCTTTTAAAGACACGTCTTGTTTTTATCAAAATGCCAGATGTGAATGTGATGCTGCCGGAGAAATGGACTGAATTCACAGCGTGCTGACATGGTATTTCTGGCTTCTGTATTTATTTTCTTGGGATGAGAAGCAGAGACTTAGGCAAAGAATTAGATGTTGGAAATTAAATTTCTGGTTACTGAATTCTACTGGAGTATTACATACCCCATGAGGCTGGTAAATGAAGTTTTAGTAAGCCCCATGATTGTGCTTCCCAGGTAGCGGTAGTGGTAAAGAACCTGCCTGCTAATGCAGGAGACCGAAGAGATGCAGGTTCAATCCCTGGGTCGGGGAGATCCCCTGGAGAAGGGCATGGCAACCCACTCCAGGATTCTTGCCTGGAGAGTCCCATGGACAGAGGAGCCTGGTGGGCTATAGTCCATGGGGTGGCACAGAGTCCGACATGGCTGAAGTGACTTGGCACGCATGCACAAGCCCCATGAATAGCTTAGAGATATTCTTCTCTAGAATTCATGGTCATCTCAGCAGGAAGAACTGCAGTAAGCCCTCAGGGACACTCTCCTCTCCCTTCTCTGAATTGAACTAGACCCACCAGCACACCCTCTTGGCCGCACAACACATCCTTTCTTGATCCTGTACTCACCTCCAGCTTTATTGGATCATTTTTCCTTCCCAGGAGACCTTCTCCTTCTTCTGCCTTCTCTACTTCTTCACTTTCCATGGACCTGCCTTATACACCAGTTTCCATCCCTCTGCAATTCCCTCCCGAGGATCTCAAAGGATGTTCTGATGGTTACATCCCGGGGAGGCACCTCAAACGCCGCCTTATGACGCCTCGGATAGTGTCTTCACCATGAAATCTCCATGTCGAATAAGATGGCACCATTCTCCTGGTTCCCACCCACCTCAGTGATAGTTCCTAGTGTGTTTTCTGGTTCGCTCTTCCTCATCTGACTCCTAGAATGTCAGTGACCTCTAGAACTCCATCCTGAGCCCTCTAGTCGCCCTACACTTGATGCACTCACACTTACGACCCCAGCTTCCAAATCAATGCCTCTAGCCAGCTGTTACTAGGGCATATTCCTGTACGTCCAACTGACACTGGGTGTCGTCTGGGGAGCTCCAAAGAGCTCCAGTAAGAAGGTTCTTTATGTCTCAGCTCAGGAAAGAATTCAGCAACAGGCAAAATGATAGATAAGAAGTGAGTTACCAAAACGGGACGCTCGTGAGGTTTACAAGCAGGCAGGTGAGAAATATCATGCCCCTAGAACTTACTGGGCAACAGTTTTATAATCAAAGGAAAAGTGGGGAGGGGAGAAGACTTTCTTTGTCTTTCTTGAATGGACCTCATGCTTCCATCACCTGCTCCTCCTCCAGGTTGAGCAGGCGAGTTTTCTTGTCCCCACATGGTCAAGCTAGGTCCACAGATTACTGTTTCTCTCTGTGGGCAGAGAGCATGTCCTAGGGGTCACTCGCTTACTGAGCTCCCTGGGCAGCGTGTGGAACTCATGTCACCATGATTGTACTCTTTGGGGGCACATCTCGGGCTTCTGCAGCCTGGTTTTGTGGCTAAGCAAGCCTGCTTGGCTCTGTGGTTAAGCAAGCCTGCTCTCTTGAGTGATCGTTAACTTCCAGGGGGCTCCCATATTTCTCCCACTTACACACCCCTGATGTAATCACCTCCTTTATCCCTTTACTCTGTCTCTGTCATTCCCCTCTCCAGGTGGTCACTCTTTTTGCTCACAGGGGGATAAGGGGTGACTTGACCGACCATCAGCTGTCTCCTGCTGGGATGGGGCAGAGGCCTGCTGGGGAGGAGTAAACACCGGGCTGACTGTCCCTTCTCTGCTGGGAGAACGGCAAGTCGGTGTCCCTCTGGGGAGCATCATCCTCTTAGCCCTCTTAGTT